>NW_006293000.1:27745-30710 GCF_000327345.1 Myotis davidii | reverse complement strand
CAGGTCATGTAAATGTATGAAATGTATGCTAACAATCCCCCCTTAAGATTGAAAAGGAGGGTTATAACAGCATCCACTTCTATTGTTTCTGAGAAACCAAGGGCATTAGGCAGACCCATCAAGGGTCATTAAAGAAAGTAGAACCACCATGGGCCTATTAAAATATACTGGAACTTAAGAGATGGAGAGTACAGTACTTGACAGGGACCACAGTATATTTATTTATATTGATTTCAGAGAGAGGAAGAGAGAGGGAGAAAGAGATAGAAACATCAATGATGAGAGAGAATCAATGATTGGCTGCCTCCTACATGCCCCCTACTGGGGATTGAGCTCACAACCCAGGCATGTGTCCTTGACTGGGAATGGAACCATGACCTCCTGGTTCACAGTTGATGATCAACCACTGAGTCACACCAGCTGGGCGGAAGAGGGGACTCTTGAGCACTATTTTATACATGAAACAGGAGAAAATGCTAGAAAACGGACTGAAAAACAAGATTTTAACAAAAATGAGGAAGGATTGAGTTGTCAGTGGATCTGGCTAAAAGGCAGAAGAATAGAAAGGAAATTGATGAGATGAAGAAATAAGTTAAAATTTAATAACAAATTTTAAATCTGCTTTACAATCAGAAAAGAACAGGTACAAAACTGCAGAAAACATAAAGTAAATATAAAGAATAAGTTTACCAAGCTCTATCTATAGATATAAAAGCCTAAGCAACAGAACAACAGGTTGATCGGTTGTTATGATGCGCACTAATCACCAGATGGCAGACGCTCAACGCAGGAGCTGCCCCGTGGTGGTCAGTGCGCTCCCATAGCAGGAGTGTTGCTCAGCTGACTGGCCGGCACCAGAAGCAGGGCTCGTGGCCAGCAAGCAACACTGTGGCAGCAAGAGCCTCTCCCGAGACTGGATGCGAGCCCACGGCAGGCACAGTGGGGCCGGAATGAGTGGGAGCAGCAGGCAAGAGCAGCAGGTGGCATTGGACTGCCGGTTTCAGCTCGATCCCTACAGACCACACTGAGGGACCCCACCAGTGCACGAATCCATGCACCAGGTCTCTAGTGGTAATATAAAAAGAAAGGATGACAAAATGAAAACCAGGAGATATAAAGCCTAGACAAGCGAGACCCACTTTATGGGCAATTGCTTTGTCTCTGTCTCAGGAACAGAGGAACCAAAAGCAGAACTGCAGGTATTATAAAATAAAAGGGTACTTTTCTTCCCTTTGAAAAGAATTGCATGGTACAGTGACTAAAAGCTCAGACTCCGGTGTCAAGTAGACCTAAGTTCCAATATCAGCTCTGTTGTTGACCTTCTATGAGTCCTTGAACCTCAATTCCATCATCTGCAAATTGAGAAGGATGCTAGCTATCACCTCATAGTGTTGTCACAGGTAATACATATAAAGCACTCGTGCTCTATCTGCCAAAAGTATCAACATTTCACTGAGTACCAAGGAAACTTAATGACAAGAAACCAATCCATACATACACATGATAGAATTGATAAATCTCAAGATTATAAAATGCACACAAAAACGTAGACACATTTAAGGAAGAGGAAAAGTTAACTTAAAAAAGAAAGAAAACCGATCTAACTTTTAAGTTCACCCATAAAATCATATTAAATGCTAAATGAATGTGTCAACTGTTAGAGTTTTGAGGGAATAAGGTAGTCAGTCAAGTCCTGTATGAAAAAACAGCAAAGAAACAGTATCGGCTATTGAAAGACTCAGAAGCATATTTTCTATATATATCTTTCTTAAGAGAAGTACTGAAAGGCTTTTCACAGGAACCGAGACACATAACAAAGAACTCATTAAAGGATAGTTTGTGCTCTATAATGGTGGCAGTGAGCATTAAAATCTGGTGTATGTCAAATGGAGCCTAAACAATTGTTGCAGATATGATTACAAAATAGAATGCAAATGTCAAAAAAACAATTAATTATAAAAATTGATGAAATTTTAGATTATACCAACAGAGATAGATAAGAGTGAAAGTAAATGGAAATAAAATATGTTCAGTTTTTCATCTTAGGAGAGAATTGGTAAATACTCTTTCATTCTTTTTTTTTTTAAATATATTTTATTGATTTTTTACAGAGAGGAAGGGAGAGAGATAGAGAGTTAGAAACATCGATGAGAAAGAAACATCGATCAGCTGCCTCCTGCACACTCCCCACTGGGGATGTGCCCGCAACCCATGTACATGCCCTTGACCGGAATCGAACCTGGGACCCTTCAGTCCGCAAGCCAACGCTCCATCCACTGAGCCAAACCGGTTTCGGCACTACTGTTTCATTCTTGTCATTGGAGAACAGAAGTATGACTCAAGTATATTTTTAGAAATATAAAAAGTATTTGTATTAGTGTAGGCTAAGACAAAAGTCCCACAATCTCAGTGATGTATCACAGGAGAATTTATTTCTTGCTCATGGCATAGTCCAATGTAGGCAGTGGGGAGGGAGTGGAGAAGGGTTCTACTCACAAGGTCCAAGCTGAAGAAAATGCGCCAGCAGTCAGGTCACCAAATATTTGTGCTTCCTTCTTCCATCATGGGGAAGGCATACCTCCGTACTGCATCAGTCAGGCTTAAGTCAAGAAAACGGAAACTAGTCTAGTATTTTAAACGTGGAATCTAATCAGGGAACTAGGTGCTTATGGATTCGTTGAAAGGTCTAAGGAAGCAGAGGTCGGGGAAAACTGTGGCTGGCTGTGGGGAGATGATGATACCCAGGAATTGCAGGAGCTACCACTGATGATCGAAGCTGTCTGAAGCAGGCCCCATGCAAGTCTCCCTGTGAAGCTGCTGGCACCCTGTGTAGCACAGAAACCAGAACACCACCATCTAGATGGCGCTGCTGGAGGAGAAACATGCCCTCTTCTCTTCCCCCTTCCGAATCACATACCACAACTTCTCACTGGCAGAACCTCAGCTGGAACCCAGCTGGCAAGGG
>NW_006293000.1:13738-27687 GCF_000327345.1 Myotis davidii | reverse complement strand
GTGAAGACGATGTCCGGTTGACAGCAGACCTAAATCTCTGGGTGGGGGGAACCATAGAAAACAGTCCAGTCGATTCTCATTCTCAGTACATAAGTATGTTCTATAAAGTTGTGAACACTGAATTAGCAAATACTTGTCAGGGCTGACCAGCAGACCCTGAGTGACGGATGAGTGGATTACTCCAACACGTTTGCTGTGAAAGAGAGACCAAGGGACTGCCTGGTTAAAGAAACCAGACAGCCTCGATTGCCTGCCTCATTAGGCTTTTATTGTAGCAGCAGTTTGAGATAAAGTTTATCTTTAAGATACAATCTTAAAGGGGTAAGTAATCTTGGGGGGACACATGTATTTATAGTGGCCTTTAAGCAAGGACAGCCAAAAATTTAAGCATAAGGATTCCAGTAAACACCCAGGGGTCTGCGTGTGCAGACTTGTTTGGAAAGGTCAAGGAATAATTAGAGGCACCACCTTCAGCACTCCCCTAAGTTGGAATTCTGATAAACAGGGCAGGCGGCCTTCCGCACACTTCCCTTTTCTTGGAATGTCCTCCTTACAAACTTTCCAACCAAGTCTCATGTGCTCCCCAACAAATACTGAACCACTGCTCCCAGGGAATATATAGGATTAAGATCCTTTGAGCTTCTGGTCACATTTTCATCAACTGATTAGTACATAACCTTATTTAATATGTGTTTTTGGCCCTGGTCATTGTTTCTCAGTGGTTCGGGCATCTGCCTTCTCAGTTCCTGGTCAAGGGCACAAACCTGGGTTGCTGGTTCGATCCCCCACCCTGGTCAGGTCATGTGCAGGAGGCAACTAATTGATGTCTCTCTCACATTTATGTCTCTCTCTCACTCTCTCTCCCCCCACCCCCATTTCCCTTCCACTCTCTCCAAAGGTCTATAAAAATCAATGGAAAAAATATCCTCAGGTGAGGAGTAACAAAAACAACAAAAGTGTTTATGTTTAAAGACACTTTATTTAATATATATCTTGATTCATTAGCATTGAACTCATGGCCAAGGGCACTATAATTCATGCCTAAACAAAGTATATCTAACACATGTATGTTCTCCATAAGACACATCAATTATTTTCTTGTACTTAGGAACACTGAACAGCACTTCAGCACTATGCTTGGGGGTTATTTTAAACATGAAATCGCTAACAGAAGGTACACAATGCAAAAAACATGGCACTAAATGGACCACACAAAGGAGCCTTGTTTACACCATGAGAGCTGAAACAAGAAGGCAGAGTATCCCTTGGTTTGACCTCAGCTGAAAATATGTGTGTCAGGAGACTCAAATTTTTTACTGTTCTGTATGACTGCAAAAATGCTACGCATAATTGATTTTGAAGTTACAAATCCATTTTAGTTAGTTGGTAAATTTACAAGTACAGAATCCACAAATAATGTACATATAACAAAAGACAAAAAGTAAAGGAAATAAAGCACTAAAATAGAAAACAAAAAAATAGACATTTAAAGTACTCAGTGTAATCAAAGGTAAATGAATAGTACTCCAGCAGCATTTGCCATTGATGAAATTGTCAAAACAGGTTAGAATATTGGTGTGCATGTTAATGACCACTAATTTTCCTGAGGATAATTTTATAGTAAACATAATTCCTTCAAATTATTCAACTGTGGCCCTGGCCAGTGTGGCTCAGCTGGTTGGGTGTCGTCCCTGCACTGAAAAGTTGCCAGTTGGGTTCCAGATTCCCAGGTGAGGGCACATGCCCAGGTTTCAGGCTCCATCCCCACCTGGTAGGGAGTGAGCAGGAGACAGCTAATCTATGTTGTGCTCTCACATAGATGTTTCTGTCTTTCTCTCTCTCTCTCTCTCTTTCTCTTTCTAAAAGTCAATCAATATAAAAATATATTCAAAAATATAGCATTGCAAGTCTAGGAATTTTAGCTTAATTTAATAGACCTAGATGTACACCAAGATTTAATTACAAGAATATTTATCTCAACAACATTTATAGTGGCAAGCTAAATGTCATTTAGTAGAAGACTGACTAACTAAATTATGATACCTCTATAAAATAAAGGCTACTAGGCAGCCTTCAATCATAATGCTATATAATGGTATTAAATGCATGAGAAGATGCACATCATAAAAGGTTAAGTCCACAAAAAGTTAGAAATAATATATAGAGTTTGATTCTATTTTTATATCTAAAATGGAAAAAGGAGAAACATATAATTATTTAAATAATTGTGACAAATATGTAATTTACTTACAGGTCAATTTCTTAACAAAATTTTAGCAAATTAGGATTGAATACAATTACAGTGGGGCCTTGACTTACGAGTTTAATTCATTCCCTGACAGAGCTCGTAACTCAAATTACTCGTATGTCAAATCAAAAAGTGAACGAGTGAGACACATGATGCTGGGCTGATGTTGTGGCGTTCACTGTGACGTTCGCTGCGCCAACTAGCAGTGGGGTATCTGAAGCTGAAACATCATCACTGAAAGAAGATAAATATCATTACTGACACCTGATTAATTTGTGTACCTATAAAACCCAATTAAGTCACATAGAATCTTTAGGAATAACCAGGAAGTTAAATTAGCTTTCTGATAAAAATAAGTACAATAAGCATGAAAAGATGTTCAATGCTACTGCTCATTAAAAAGTCTGACCACACTGAGTATTGGCAAAGGACATGGAAGAGCTGAAACTCTCACTGCTGTTGGGAATGTAAAATGGACTGAAGGGTCCCAGGTTCGATTCCAGTCAAGGGCATATACCTCAGTTGCAGGCTCCATCCCAGACTCTGTGCAGGAGTCAAGCAATTGATGTTTCTCTCTCACATCAATGTTTCTCTCTGTGTGTCTCTAAAAAGCAATGGAAAAATATCCCTGGGTGAGAATTAACAAAAAAACAAAAATGGTTGGACAACAGTTGGTCAGTTTGCTAAAAAAGGTAAACATGTACTTCCCATGTGGCCCAACCATTCCACTTGTTCGATATTTACCCAGAGAAGAAAAATCATATGTCCACTCAAAGACTTATATACAAATGTTCATAGCAGCTTTATTTGTAATTGCCCAAAACAACAAGCACAAGTCCATCAGCAAGGAGATGGTCTGTCCACATGGTAGGATACTTGACAGCAGTAAGGAAAAATGAGCTATCAATATATGAAATGTGGATGAATTTCCAAATAATTATCCTGAGAAAACAAGCAAAAAGGTTACATACTGTATGATTTTTATTAATAAAAACTTCTAGAAAATGCAAACTAATCCCTAATATCAGAAGGCAAATGAGTGTTTTCTTTGGGCCAGGGAGATGGCACCAGGGAGGGTGGATGACAAAGGGACATGACATTTTGGGGGAGGTTATTATGGTTTTGTTTTTATAAATACATCCACATATACACCTTATTTTTTAAAATAAATCTTTATTATTCAGATTATTACAGTTGTTCCTCTTTTCCCCCCACAGCTCCCCTCCACCCGGTTCCCCACCCACCCACTGCCCTTACCCCTCCACTGTCCTCATCCATAGGTGTACAATTTTTGTCCAGTCTCTTCCCGCATCCCCCACACCTCCTCCCCCCCAAGAATTGTCAGTCCATTCCCTTTCTATGCCCCTGATTCTATTATAGTCACCAGTTTATTCTGTTCGTCAGATTTTTTTATTCACTTAATTTTTAGATTCACTTGTTGTAGATATTATTTGTTGTCACTTTGTTGTTCATAATTTTTATTTTTACCTTTTTCTTCTTCTTCCTCATCTTAAAGAATACCCTTCAGCATTTCATATAATACTGGTTTGGAGGTGAACTCCTTTAGCTTTTTCTTATCTGTGAAGCTCTTTATCTGACCTTCAATTCTGAATGATAGCTTTGTTGGGTAGAGTAATCTTGGTTATAGGTTCTTGCTATTCATCATTTTGAATATTTCTTGCCACTCCCTTCTGGCCTGCAAAGTTTCTGTTGAGAAATCAGATGACAGTCTTATGGGTACCCCCTTGCAGGTAACTAACTGTTTTTCTCTTGCTGCTTTTAAGATTCTCTCTTTGTCTTTTGCTCTTGGCATTTTAATTATGATGTGTCTTGGTGTGGTCCTCTTTGGATTCCTTTTGTTTGGGGTTCTCTGTGCTTCCTGGACTTGTAAGTCTATTTCTTTCACCAGGTAGGGGAAGTTTTCTGTCATTATGTCTTCAAATAGGTTTTCAATATCTTGCTCTCTCTCTTCTTCTGGCACCCCTATAATTCGGATGTTGGCATGCTTGAAGTTGTCCCAGAGGCTCCTTGCACTATCTTCATATTTTTGTATTCTTTTTTTCTCTCGCTTTTCTGGTTGCGTGTTTTTTGCTTCTTCGTATTTCAAATCTTGGACTTGATTCTTGGGAGCCTCTAGTCTGCTGTTGGGTCTCTGTATATTATTCTTTATTTCAGTGTATGCTTAATTTCTAATTGGCCCTTTTTCATATCCTTGAGGGTCTCACTATATTTCTCAGAGGTTTCTAAAAGATCCTTATAACTGTGGTTTTGAACTCCATATCTAGTAGTTTGCTTTCCTCCATTTCTGTCATTGTGACCTGTTTCTTTCTCTCTGCATTTTGGCGGCTTCCCTGTGTTGATAGAGTGGCTTTGTGTGCTAAGTGTCCTATAAGGCCCAGTGGCTCAGCCTCCCTAATTACCTGAGTTGTACCTCTTGGTGCACACCTCTGTGGGCTGTGTGCACAGTCTTGTTGTAGTTAAGCCTTAATTGCTGTTGGTATCTCTGGGAGGAATTGACCTCCAGGCCAATTGGCTGTGAGGACCAGTTGTGTCTACAATGGGAGAACTTCTGTGCTGGAGACACCTTTATGGGGCAGGACTTGCTTCACTGGAACTTTGGCGCTCACTGAGTCTGACCCCTGAGTGTGTCTCTTATGGATGTACTCTGGATGGTCTCACTCTGACCACTGGATAGACTGGCTCTTGGATCTCCAAGGAGGTGCAAAGTCAGCCACTGCCTGAGGCCACCCAGCAGAAGCTACAGATAGATCTGCAGATTCCTCCTATTTGTTTGGGGTTTGGAGGTGCCCAGATGAGGCAGAGCTGTGAAGTAATGCAGGCTGCTGATGCGCCTTGGGCCTTCTTTTGGAAGCTCGGGGGTTCTCTGACCCAGCTACAGTTTTCAGGTTTTAGGTGGAGAAAGGCCACGCCATTCGTATGCAAAAGCCTCTGCACACAGCTTGAGTGGGGTTGTAAATTGGGTGGGGCAGGGTCTCAGGGAATCACCAGGGTGGAGCAAATAGCAATGGCTGCCAGTCTGCTTTGCCTCAGAGAGGTCCCGGGGTCTGTGTCTAGTGGCCCTGTGCAGGAACAATGAATGCTGCAAGCACCTCTGCGAGAAAGCTGCCATCGCATTCCACCCCGATGCCAGACAGTTCAGTTTCTTTCCGTATCAGTCTGGGTCCCCAAATTCTCACCCGGAACTGGAGTTCAGAGCAGTCGGAAGCTTGTATCTCCCTCCCGATTGAAAAAGACAACAGTGTACCCAGCTGCCGGCTCCTTTCATTCTCACCTCCATACCTCCACACTTCCACACCTCTGCACCTCCTACCGGACTCAACATGCTTTTCTCTTTCCTTCTAGTGTAGAATTTCCACACAGCCAGCCTTCCTGTGGTTCTGGATGATATTCATTTTGTCTTTTAGCTGTAGTTTTAATGTGGTTGTGTGTGACAGCAAGTTCAGGTCTTTACCTATGCTGCCATCTTGGTTCTCACATTTACCCACGTGTACACTTTAAATATATGCAGTCTATTGCAGGTCAATTATATCACAATAAACTAAAAAATATGTAAGAAGATACAATATGCCCTTATTTTGTTGTAGTGGATGCTGTGACATATCAACCAGATTTCCCACCTTGGGACCAAGGCACTCATTCCCTCAGCTGCAGAGAGTGTTGGTTACTATGGCTCTTAGCTGCATTGTTTTCCAGAAATCTTCCTCAATTGAAAAACCCACCTCCTCTTCCAGGGGGTTCTCATCTAATGACTGGTCAATGGTGGAAGAAGAAGCTTTACAGAGGCCTGGTCCTATTGCCTAAATTTGGGACAACTATGAAGTTCCATTCTATCACCAGAGGCCTTTGTTGTGTCCTTTTGTTGTTGTTGTTAATCTTCACTCGACGCTCTAACCACTGAGCAAAACTGGCTAGGGCGGGTGGCAGGCAAGTTGTTAGGGGGTGATCAGGCTGGCAGGCAGAAGTAGTTAGGGGCAATCAGGCAGGCAAGCGGACGAGCAGTTGGGAGCCAGCAGTCCCAGATATTGAGTCGGACATCCCCCGAGGGGTCCCAGATTGGAGAGGGTACAGGCTAGGCTGAGGGACACTTATCATTAATATATTGTTTAAATTATTATGGTTCCATAATAAAATTTAATGGCTGATGTTTCCAGTCCAACTTGTTCCCTTTTCCCTTCAAAATGCCTTATTTTCATTTAATGAAATTATTCCACTGTTATTCTGATGAGATAAATTACATTACATGTATATTTTAATTTGAGTATAATTGGTACCCTCATCCTTTGTTGTAGCTCAAGTTCTCTGGGAAGCAGACTCTGGGAGGGAGATTTGTGTGCAGTAGGTGTATTTGGGAATATCCACGGGATCAATCTTTGTGTGGGCAAGAAGGAAGTGGGACTGAGCCGAGGAAGTGGTTGAACTATAATGAAGTCACAACCGCTTCTGCCTGCCAGCCTGATCACCCCCTAACCACTCGCCTGCCACCCTAATTGATGCCTAACTGCTCTCCTGCCAGCTTAATTGCCCCCAATTGCCCTCCCCTGCTGGCCCAATCGCCCCCCAACTGCCTTTCCCTGCCGGCCTGGTCACACCTAACTGCCCTCCCCTTGCAGTCCTGGTCCTCCCCTCAACTTCCCTCCCCTGATGGCCTGATCACCCACAGCTGCCCCCCCGCCTGCCGGCCATCTCGTGGTGGCCATCTTGTGACCACATGGGGGTGGCCATCTTTTAACCACATGGACAAGGTCATCTTGTGCAAGGGTATGATCGTCAATTTGCATATTACCTCTTTATTATATAGGCTTAGTATTCAGGGGTAGTACTAGCATATCAGAGGTAGTATTAGCATTATCTTAATTCTCTAATAACACAATCAGGACATTGTTTTTACCTTTCTCATTAATAATCTACCAAAGTGGGCATCATGCTTCTACATTCATTGAGGGTGTCTTCCTCTCTGCTTTAGCATCTACAGTGATCTTAAATGAATTTAATATTCACATGGGCAGCACATGTAACATCCTAGTTTCTTGGTCCCTTAACCTCAATGTCAATGAACTCTGATTTCCTCCCCTCTTTGCAATCTACTCACTCAGCCACAGTGGCCCTTGTCATCATGAGAAAGGATTTTGCCTCTAAAACCTTAAACTCCAACATTTCCATCTATAACCACAATTCCCATGCCTTCCTGCTTTTCCACCATATCTCTTCTTCTAAGTTTACTCTTATTTCACAGAGATCCCAAGAGAGTCACTTGAATTCTGCAGTTAATTAGAAGCTCTCAACCCCACCTGAAATTTCTTCCTTTCTTTGTGAACCTGAACCCATCATTTTCAGCTTCTAGTCCTTTGTCCTTCCACTACACCCACCCAACAAATTCCCAGTCCTGGGCCATTATAATCTGATATCTTAGTATTCTTTGAATGGCATTTTCATGTGGACTCCATGATTGATGGGGTTTCCATTCTCAGGTGTGCTCTCATAGCAGCTTGAAAATGCTTTACTTTTACTTCTACTGTTTCTGCTGTCTCTCCAGTTTCTCTGTATAGCTGTTCCAAATCATTCTCCTCATGCTCCTCATATGTCCTTATACCCTATTGACAACTTTTTTAAGGCACTTTCTTCCTTTAGCTTCCCAGCCCTCACACTCTCTAGGTTTTGCTCCTACCTATTAATTTCTCATCACTCACCTTCATGAACTATCTTCCTCACCTGTCCCTGAAACTGTAGTGCTCCTACTGTTTGCTCTTCATCCCCTGTTAGTGACCCACAGACAGGACTTCTACTATCGCCTGCTTCCTAATAATGCCATAACCCATCTTTCTAGCTCAGACCTCCCTCCTGAGCTCCAAAATCCTATATTTAACTTTGTAAGGGACATTTTTACCCTGCTGCTCTACAGTCATCTCAGATTCAGTGTGTTAAAAATGAAATGATTATCATCTCCCCATCCCAAACCTATTTCTTCTCCAGGATATAGAGGAGAAAATTCTTGCTCTTTTTTTCATTTACCTCCTACGTTTCTATCAACCCAACTCAAAGTGAAAAAGTTACAAAACATATTGGTCTCTATCCAAGATGCAGACTGAGCCACATTTACTGATGGCATGAAATTACTGTAAATTAAAAATTCTGTGTTCTCTTCCACTCTCTTGCCTTTCCACCTCATTTGTGCATGTGGCTGGGTGGGTTGGACTTGGCCAGCTTTCTCCTTTTGTCCCATGTATGTATGGGATGTGTCCAATAGTTGGATTCAGAGGAAGAGGAGAAAGGTCCTCATCTACATGTTCCACCCCAACACTGGTTCCAATAGGAAAAACTTTGCTGCTGCCAGGACTGATTTCTAACACTAACTTTTAACAACAGGTAGTGAATTACTTACAATCCCAATGACCAGCAGCTTGAGTCTTATCCTAGATTGCCCTCAACCTCCCCCATATCATCAAACCAGTCATTACGTTCTACTATCCTATCTAATAAAGAGAGAATATGCTAATTGACCCTCACGCTGTCACAAAGATGGCGGCGCCCACAGCCAATAAAGAGGGAATATGCTAATTGACTTCCATGCCCTCAAAGATGGTAGCCCCCAGTCCCCTCAGCCCCCCAGCCACTCAGGGCCAGTCCTAGGTGCAGACAAACCTCAGATGGTGGCTGCCTAGCCAATGCCCAAGGTGCAGACAAGCTTTGGATGGTGGCTGCCCAGCTGCCCAGGGCCACCCAAGGCTCAGGTAACCAGGGCCAGCCAAGGCTTGTGCTGCTGGCAGTGGCAGCAGCAGAGGTGTGATGGGGGCATCGCCTCCCACCCCTGAGGGCTCCCTAACTGTGAAAGGGGGAAGGCTGGGATGAGGGACCCCCCTCCAGTGCATGAACTTTCATGCACCAGGCCTCTAGTTTTATAATAAAATAGTCATTATACTCCTTTCCTTTTTCCACCCCTTGATGTCCTATTCAGGCATTTATCATTAGATATCAAAATGTATATAAACTATTTTAATAGAGCCCAGCTGGCATGGCTTAGTGATTAAGCATTGACCTATGAACCAGGAGGTCACAGTTCAATTCCCAGCCAATGCACATGCCCAGGTTGTGGGTTCAATCCCCTGTGTGGGGCATGCAGGAGGCAGCCAATCAATGATTCCATTTTATCATGGATGTTTCTATATCTCTCTCCCTCTCCCTTCCTCTCTGAAATAAATAAAAGATATATATTTTTTAAAAAGAATGTAAATTCTTCTTCTCTCTTTTACTGGGTTCCTTGACTGTTGAACATTCCCATTGTTTTATTAAATAAACAAACAAACTATTTTAATAGAATTCTCCTTGGCTACTCCTAGGCTTCATTCTCAACTCCTTCTAACTCATCCTCTGCAACACTGCCAGAGGAACCTGTCTAGAGGACAGATTTCATCAAGTCGTTTCTCTGCTAAGGCCTTTCTCCCCTCATCATGAAGCCCAAACTCATTGGGCTTGCCCAGAAGGCCCACTATGATCAGGCCACTCCCCTTCTCATTCCCTGGGTTCCAGTCACACTTGCATAATGATATTCTATGCCCTCATGAGTTTGCATATACTGCCTCCTCCACCTAGAAAGCTCCCCACATTCACCTCATTTTTCTCAGCCCTATTTCCCCAGCACTGGTTATTCCTGCCCTAAAAATCTTCATTGTCCTTTATACATATCTAAGACACATAGAACACTATATGGAAACTAAATCAATGCCAGAGTCACCTTCTAGACCAAGCATGTCAAATTTGTGGCCTGTGGGTCGCATGTGGCCCACAACAAATATTTTTGTGGCCCAGCCATTATAACAGTATGTAAGAAATGTTTTAATAAAAATTTCATAACTTAATTTTTACAGTATCCTGTTATACATAATTATTAATGAATTACAACATCAGCTAATAACTGATTACTATAATCGTGTTGCATTTATTTTCCTTACATGCCTTACATTCAGGTGAACCATTTTTCTCCACTAATACTAGCTGCTTATATTTTAGCAGCCAATTGCCAAGTCATAAGTCTTGGACTGACTTGTTTGGTATGCACAAGAAATATTTGCTTTCAGAGAACAAGAAAAATAGGTTTATTTGTGTTACACTTATTAATTTCTACAATTAATCGCTGTCTAGTAAGTTAATGTTCAAGAAAAAAATATTAATTTTTATTAAAACGTTCTATTATTTTATGTTAACGATTACTCATTTATTTCAGCTCTTTGTATTCAGCATGTCTCTGTAGAAATAAACCTATGTTTCTACGAAAATTGAAGCTTTTGTTTTTTTACGACCCACATAAACTTAAACCTTGTTTATTTGGCCTATGTTAGCCTTTGAGTTTGACATGCTTGTTCTAGACTGTCAACACCTCATGTTCAGGAAGATGTGAATGACATTAATCATTACATCAACACACCTGTCACATAGTACATGGCACAAGCAGATACTGGACAAACATATGTGATAGCTACTCTACAGGATCTCTAAGAAGTAAATGTGTTAACAGTGTGAAATGCATAACATATATACAAAGAGTACCCAAAGTTTAGTTTCCTTCTTGTCACTTTTTCCTCCTTACCTCTTGCCTACTCTCCTCCCTATCACTTGCTTTTTCTCTTTTTGATTCTCATTCCCCCTCCCCGCCCCCGCCCCTGAGGCCTTTGGGAAACAACCACAGGAGGAAATAAATCCAACGTCCTTGCTCTCAACATCACCAGTTTTTAATTGCTCTAACTCCCAACCCATGACTCAGCTAATGCTCACCTGATTCTTGCTCCACCTTAATAAATAGTTGCCCTGACTATCCTGCTGGACTGCCACAAGGAGCAGAGGTATGAACTTGCTGAACTTTCTACTCCATCTCTAAATAATCAAAACTTGGAGGGTTTGGAAGATGGCGGCAGAGTAAGTGGATCTTTCTCCAACTACTGCCAGAAACTGACTGAAACTAAATTACATTAGGGGCTACTCACCCTGAAATACTAGCTGAAGACTGGCTAAAGAGACTTTTAAATGAGGAAGGACAGAAACCACCTCGAGACTGTACTGTACAATAGCTCACATGACAAGGTCGCAGTTGGGCCTCACAGTTAACCAGCCTGAGAGGAGATCCCATCAACGAGCAGGACAACAAAAATCAAAACTCAATTACAAAAAGATCCCAAATAACCCACAAAAGGGTCACTCCTAGACCATCCAGCTCAGGAGTTCAAGAAGATTGCACCACAGGGTCCTATAGGATAATTAATATGAAAGGCTGCCCCACAAAGACTGGGAGTCATAGCAGGTATATCTAATACATAGAAACAAACACAAAGAGACAACTAAAATGGGGAGACAAAGAAATAACCTCTAAATGAGAGAAAATGAGGAATGTCCAGAAAAAGACTTAAGGAGATGATGGTAAGCAATTTATGAGACAGAGTTAGAGTAATGGTTATAAGGATGCTCAAGGAACTTAGTAAGAACTACAAGTAACTTCATGGAAACTACAAGGAACTTAGTGGGAACTGCATCAGCCTCAAAAAGGAAGAAACCATGAATAAGAACTCATCAGAAATGAAAATTACCATATCTGATATGAAGAATACACTGTAAGAAATTAAAAGCAGTTTTGATGAAGGAGAAGATTGAATCAGCGACTTGGAAGACAAGGTAAAAAAAAAAAAATCATTCAATTAAAACAGCCAAAAGAAAAAAACAACACTTAAAAATATGAGGAAAGTTTAAGGGAACTTATGGAAGAACATGAAACAAAACAACATATACATCATAGAAGTACAGAGGAAGAAGAAAGCGAGCAAGGAATAAAAAACCTGTTTGAAGAACCACTGACATAAAATGTCCTAAGCTGGTGAAAGAAAAAGTCATGCGAGTTCAGGAAGCATAGAGCCCCAGTCAAAATGAACCCAAAGAGACCCACATCAAGGCACATCATAATTAAAATTACGAAGGTTAAAGACTAAGAGAGGATCTTAAGGGCAGCAAAAGAGAGACAGTCAGTTACCTACAAAGGAGCTCCCATAAGGCTATCAGCTGATTTCTAAAGGCCAGAAGGGAATGACATGAATTATTCAAAGTAATGAAAAGCAAGGATCTGAAAACAAGACTACTCTATCCAACAAGGCTATCATTCAAAATTGAAGATGAAATAAAGAACATTCCAGGCCAAAAAAAAAAAAGCCTTAAGGAATTTATTACCACCAAATCAGCATTGCAAGAAATGTTAAAGGAATTGCTTTAAGAAGAAGAAGAAATTGAGGCGGCGGGGCGGGGCGGGAGAACATAATTATAAAGAATAAAAATGGCAATAAGGCCCAGATGATGTGGCTCAGTGGTTGAGCATCCACCTATAAACCAGGTCGTGGTTCAATTCCCAGTCAGGGCACATGCCAGGGTTGCAGGTTTAACTCCCAGTAAGGGGCAAGCAGGAGGTAGCTGATCAATGATTCTCTCTTATCATTGATGTTTCTATCTCTCTCTCCCTTCCTCTTTGAAATCAATAAAAATATATTTTTTAATTGCAATAAGTACCTGTCAGCAATAACCTTAAATATAAATGGATTAAATGCCCCAAACAAAAGACATAAGGTAGCTTGATGGATAAGAAAACATGACCCATATATATGCTGTGTACAAGAGACTCACCTCAGAACAAAAGACTCACATAGGCTGAAAGTGAAGGGATGGAAAAAAAAATTCCAAGCAAATATAAACAAATAATAACAAAAAAGCAGGAGTAGCAATACTTATATCTGACAAAATAAACTTTAAAACAAAGAAGTTCACTACATAATACCAAAAGGATCCTTCCATCAAGAGAATTTAACTCTAGTAAACATATATATACCCAATATAGGAACAACTAAATATATTTTAAAACTCCTGGAGGTCTTTATGGGAGATAGTGACTGCAATACAGTCAGAGTAGAGGACTTTAACACTTCACTGACATCACTGGATAGACCTTCCAGACAAAAAATCAACAAGGAAACAGTGACCTTAAGTAACACACTAGATCAGATAGGTTTCATTGATATTTGCAGAACATTCCATCGCAAAGCTGCAGAATATACAGCCTTCTCAAGTGCACGTGGAACATTCTCAAAGATAGATCATATTTTAGGACACAAAACAAGTCTCTACAAGTTGAAGAAGATTGAAATCATTCAAGCATCTGCTCAGGTCACAATGACATGAACCTAGAAATCAACTACAATTAAAAAAAAATTCAAAAACATTCAAGAAACATGGGGGCTAAAGAGCCTGTTGTTAAGAAATAAATAGATTACCAATGAGATCAAGAAAGAAATAAGTAACTTCATAAAAATGAGCACACAACAACCCAAAACCTATGGGACACAGTTAAAGTAGTCCTGAGAGGGCATCACACTACAAGCTTACCTCAATAAAACAAGAAAAAGCTCAAATAAACAATCTAACCCTACAACTAAAATAATTAGAAAGAGAACAAAAAGAAAATTCTAGAGTAAGTGAAGGAAGGAAATAATAAAGATCAGAGGGTTAATAAATGACATAGAAACTAATAAAAATAATACAAAAGATCAATGAAACCAAGAGCTGGCTCTCTAAAAACATAAATAAGATTTATGAGCTTTTGGATAGATTCATCAAGAAACAAAGAGAGAGGAGCAAAATAAATAAAATCAGAAATGCA
>NW_006293000.1:0-530 GCF_000327345.1 Myotis davidii | reverse complement strand
TTGGACTTTGGTCTCACCTGGTCCACTACCTTACAAGCCTGAAATACTCCCTGGAAATTTTGCTGGTGCCCAGATGTTCACACTGAGGATCACATATGTCCTCAAATCCAACGTACATAATTTTGGGTAAAGAACTTGAAGGTCTTTTAGACTTCCATAGTTTTGTGAATGTGAAATAAAAATTTTGTTTTAGTAAGTTATAATTGAATAATAAAGTCTAAAATCTCATCCCTCCCCCACCCCCCCAGGAATACATTTCACATATGTTACATATATCCAACCCCTAAGTTCTGTAATAAACCTCTCCGCAGGACATTTCAAGCAGACATGGAGGTGGCCGAGTTGGTGAGTGTCAGAGTGTGATCCCCATACAACCCCACAACAAGTTCTCCGTTGAGGTACATCCCCGCACAGATGTCCGGGTCCAGGTATCAGACTGCACTTGGTTATATTGTCTACAAGGAGGAGTGTTTTCCAGAATCTTGACTAGAATAACGTGCCGCTATTTGAGGAGGATCATTGGCTATAAG
>NW_006292999.1:205735-209226 GCF_000327345.1 Myotis davidii | reverse complement strand
TGTGCTCTGATATAGGACCTCTTGTCAAATTTATTTGATAATCTACACTGTCCAAGCAAACCATAAAGATCAAACTTAAAAAATCTATAATTACGCCGAAACCGGTTTGGCTCAGTGGATGGAGCGTCGGCTTGCGGACTGAAGGGTCCCGGGTTCGATTCCTGTCAGGGGCATGTACCTGGGTTGCGGGCCCGTCCAGATGTGCAGGAGGCAGCTGATTGATGTTTCTCTCTCATCGATGTTTCTAACTTTCTATATCTCTCCCTTTCTCTCTGTAAAAAATCAATAAAATATATTTTAAAAAAAATCTATAATTACATAAACTCTGCTGCTTCTAGTCTCAGGCCTTAATTCCTTGTCACATATTAGAATTTTCTAATAAATTGAGAACTATCATTTCTCATTAGTTCTGATAAGACATTTATCTTTTCAAGAAGTATTTGCTGAGTGCCTACTATTCGATACACTGTGGAAGAAACAGTGATTAAGACAATGATCTCTTTGAGCTCTAGGATCTTATAATTTAGGAAGGACTCAGTGTTTAAGTTCTCACACACACACACACACACACACAAACATCTATCTTAGGCTATTTGAACACTTATGCTCTCTTCTGTAATTGCACATGCTAGATACTTATCCTGACCTGATCTGCAATTCTCTTCTCCTTACCTGATGTCTTCTTCCTGCTTATAACTTCAGTTTCTGGACTCCACACTTGTCCTTATAGACCTTCCTTCAGCAGTTACAATTTTATGCTTTATTTGTTGATTTCCTATTTTTTTTAGTTGTTTTTACTTGACTGTGAGTAATTTGAGAGGAAAGATTTTTTATTTAACCCCATATACCCTGGGCTTATTGACACATGGTAATCACCTCAAAAATACTTATTGAATGGATACATGAATTCAATACTGGATTGCAATATTGTATTGGGATGCACTACATGGTGGGATGATTTAGTTTTAGTCATTACATCTTCACTTAAAGAATCAGGAGCATGTGTTTGCAACAGAGTGGAAATAGTCATCTGTCAGGGAAATTATTTAACTATTGGTTATTTAATGCTGTTTTACTCCAAACTTATTATTAAGATTTGAGTTGGTTCAACATATGAGATTGATTTCTATTTCAGAAAATCGCATGTTGTAAAAGAGGGAGAATAAGGTGCTCTGTAGTTCTAAAAATCTCCCCAGATGTGAATCAATTTGGGTAACCGTGGGTTATGCATATACTAGTATGTTCTTTGTTTAATCTGCTCCCCCCCTTGCTGTTCTCTGTATGTTTTAATTCTGTTACACAGGCCTATAGTATTTTAATATAAATAGGGTAGCATAAGATATGGGCAAAATCAAAAGAA
Organism: Myotis davidii; assembly: GCF_000327345.1. Lineage (NCBI taxonomy): Eukaryota > Metazoa > Chordata > Mammalia > Chiroptera > Vespertilionidae > Myotis > Myotis davidii. The sequence goes on along the minus strand of NW_006292999.1, from coordinate 207,866 downwards.
GTGAATTTTCTAAGGAGATATAGAGAATTGTTTTCAGTTGGTAATTAGAATAAATTAAGATAGTCAAAAAATAAAATCTAAAGAGTTTGATGAGACTAAAGCAGGAAGAGGTATAGTAATTGATTGATTTCATTTTCATAGAGAAGACACTAAACTGGTCTTAAAAGTTGGACCATTCCTCAGACAGTGTTGGAGGGAAGAGCAGAAGTGAAAATTATAAAGGTCAAAAGCCTGAGATTGGAGATAAGTTTGGTATGGTTTGGTTAGTTGAAAAATGAGTCCTTTTTAGGAAAGGTTTCTTAAAAATAGACTGGCTCCTCAATGTGAGGACTTTCTATGACATGCTACAGAATTTGTACTGAGTCATAATCTGTAGGCAATACAGAGTTCATTGAGGTTTTCAACAGTTGACACGATTAATTTGCAAAGGTTATACTGTGAGAATATAAATAAATGCCTCAGTAGCTCAGAGGTATTCATTATTGATTTTCTAGCACACAGAAGAATTACTGGCCTCTTTTAGTTGCTCAGTTCATCTCTGTGGAGTGACTGAATAAACATGATTGGCTAATTGCTGAATAAAAGAATGTTGGGTATAGGAGTATATCTTGGACACTATTTCAGAAGTTTAGGCAAGAGATGATGAATGAATTTTGAGGGGTGAACCAGATTTGGAAGATGAATTTTATATAGAATCAGCTAAGTTTAGTGATGATCCAAATGGAGAAGGCAGAGGGGCAAAAGGAGAAGGACTCTGGGAATAAAGGGTACATCTGTAATACTTTCTGTATTGTCAGAGAGAATATAGGAAGAGGAGAAGCAATGTGGGGGCAGAGAAAGACTGAGTTTACTTTTAAAGTCTGGGAGTTTGTGGTGGTTACAGGAGATGAATATAGTGAGTTCCAATGGAAAGGGAGTTCATTAGAAATATAACTTGTCCCCTTAGGAAGCATTAGCCTAGTTGAGAGTTTAAGCCACAATAGTAGTGGATGTCATTTCTTAGAGAAGGGGATGGGGTGACCTAAAGAGACAACCTTGGGACACCCCGACCCTCTGCCTGGGATCCCTTTCTCACCTCATTAAACTGGTGAACTTCCATTCATTGATTGAGACACAACAGAAACTTTATCTTCTCTTTGAAACATTCCTTTATTCTCCAATTTCTCTTCCCCTTGCTCTTCCCCCTCCCCTTATGAGCGCAGTCACTGTTACTTGCCCAGTGTTCATCTGAGGCAGGTGAAGTGCTGTGCACCATCCATCCTTAGTGGTGGTCAGTCCTCACTTTGATACAGTATAACAGATGCTTCTGTTATTCCTTATTTTTCCCATATTTTTATTTTATTAAATTTTATTGGGGTGACATTGGTCAACATAAATATATAGGTTTCATGTGTGGATTTCTAAGTTACAAAATCTGTGTATAGCACCCTGTGCCCACCACCCAAAATCAAGTTTTTTCCTGTCACCTCATATTAGGACCCCCTTCTCTCCTCATCCCCAGGGAAACATCACACTGATATTTATGTCCATGTTTCAGTTTTTATCCCACATATGAGTGAAATAGTATGATTCTTAGCTTTTTCTGTCTGACTTATTTCACTTAGCATAATGTTCTCAAGTTCTATCCATGTTGTTGTAAATGAGGCTATTTCAACTTTTCTTATAATTGAGTAGTATTCCTTAGTGTATATGTACCACATCTCTTTATCCAGTCCTCTCTCTCAGGGCACTTTGGCTGTTTCCATGTCTTGGCCACCGGGAATAAGGCTTCAATTAACATAGGGGTGCATATTTCTTTGCATATAAATTATTTTGAATTTTTGGGGTATATACCCAGGAGAGGTATTGCTGGGTCGTATGGTAGCTATATTCTTATTTTTTGAGGAATTACCAGACTGCTTTCCATAGTGGTTGTACCAGTCTACATTCCCACCAGCAGTGAATGAGGGTTCCCTTTTTTCCACAACCTCTCCAACACTGTTCTTGCTTGTGTTGTTGATAATGGCCACTCTAACAAGTGAAAGGTGGTATTCTCATTGTAGTTTTAATTTGGATTTCTCTAATTGCCAGTGAGGTTGAACATATATCTATTGGCTGTTTATATGTCTTCTTGGATGGAGGAGGTGTATTT
>NW_006292999.1:195564-205101 GCF_000327345.1 Myotis davidii | reverse complement strand
GACATTGGGATTTTGATGGGGAATTGCATTAAATCTGTAGATTGCTTTGGGTCATATGGCCATTTTAACTGTGTTGCTTCTTCCAATCCATGAACATGGGATGTTTTTACATTTCATTATGTCTTTTTCAATTTCTTTTAATAATGCTTTGTAATTTTAAGTATATAGGTTTTCACATTCTTTGTTAAGTTTAGTCTTAGGTATTTTATTTTTTTAGGTATTGCAAAAACAATTGTTTTTTCCATTTCTTTTTCTGAAGTTTTGTTGTTGATATATAGGAAGGCAATAGATTTTTGCACATATATTTTGTGTCCTGCAACTTGACTATATTTGTTTATTGTTTCATAAAGGGTGTTGTATCTTATCAAATACTTTTTCTGCATCTATTGACAAGACCTTTTGATTTTTTTCCTTTCTTTTGTTGATGTGGTGTATTGTATTGATTGATTTGCGAATATTGAACCATCCTTGTGCCCCTGGACTGAATTCCACTTGATCATGATATATTATTTTTTGTATGTACTCTTGTATTCAATTAGCTAGTATTTTGTTTAGGATTTTTGTTTCTATATTCATTAGGGATATTGTTCTGTAGTTTTCTTTTTGTGTGTGTGTTATCTTTGCCAGGTTTTTGTATCGGGGTTATATTGGCCTCATAGAATGTGTTAGGAAGTATTGCCTGTTCTTCAATTTTTTCAAATAGTTTGTAAATAATAAGTTTTAATTCTTCCTTGAATGTTGGTAGAATTCACTGGTGAAGCCATCTGGTCCTGGACTTCTGTTTTTTGGGAGGTATTTCATGGTTGTTTCAAGTTCCTCACTGCTGATCAGTCTATTAAGATTTTCCAATTCTTCACAATTTAATCTAGGAAGGTTATATGTTTCTAGGAACTTATGCATTTCTCCTAGGTTATTGAATTTGGTGGTATAAGGTCTTTCATAATATTCTAGTATGATCCTTTCTATATCTGTGATGTCTCTGGTGACTTCTCTCTCATTTCTGATTTTGTTTACATGGGTTCTTTTCTTTTTTTCCTTAGTGAGTTTAGCCAGGGGTTTGTCAATTATATTAATTTTGCTCTAATTTTGATTATTTCCTTTCTTCTGCTAAGTTTGGGTTGCTTTTGAAGTTCTTTTTCTAGTTTAAGATGTGATGTTAGGTTGTTTACTTGGAATTTCTCTTGTTTCTTGAGATAGGCCTGTAATGATATAAACTTCCCTCTTATTATTGTCTTCACTGCATCCCAGGGGTTTTGATATGTTGTTTTATTCTCCTTTGTCTCTCTACATATCTTTTGATCTCATCTTTTATTTCTTCTTTGGTCCAGTCATTTTTTAGTAGTATGTTGCAAAATCTCCATGTATTTATAGGTTTCTTTTTTTATCACCTTTTTGCAGTTGATTTCTAATTTCAAGGCATTGTGGTCAGAAAATATGCTTGGGATAATTTCACTCTTTTTGAATTTGTTGATTTTTTTTCTGTGACCCAACATATGGTCTCTTTGAGAATGTTCCATGTGCGCTGGAGCAGAATGTATAGTCTGATGTTCTGGGATGAAATGTTCTGTAAATATTAATGATATCCATTGGTCTAGTGTTTCATTGACTGATATTTAAGGCTGATATTTCGTTGTTGATTTTTTGTGTTGTTGATCTGTGTAGCACTGTCAATGGAGTATTAAGGTCTCCAACTATAATTGTGTTTTTATCTGTTTCTCCCTTTAGTTCTCTGAGTAGCTATTTAATATATTTTGGTGTTCCCTGGTTGGGCACATATATATTAAGAAGTGTTATGATTTTGATGTAGTGCTCCTTTTTCATTATAAAGTGTCCATTTTTATCTCTTGTTATCTTCACATCTATTTTATCAGATATAAGTATGGCCACACTATGCTTTTTTGTAGGTGTTATTTGCTTGGAGAATCATTTTTCTTTGAATCTACTTTTGTCTTTGCTATATAGATGTGTCTCTTGTAGGCATCATATGGCTGGGTTTTGTTTTATTATCCACTCTGCTACTCTGTGCCTCTTTTCTGGTGAATTTAGACCATTCACATTTAGGGTAATTATTAATGTCTGAGGATTTCTATAGCCATTTCATCTTTTGTGTCTGGTAACTGTGCCTCCATTGGTTTTTTTCCTGTATGCTTCTGTCTGTTGTTTTTGCTTGGTGGTATTCCATACATCTTTCTTCTGTTTCCTCTTTTCTAAAAGCTATATGTCTTCTCTGGGGGATTTCTATGTGTGGTTGCCATTAGTTTTATAAAAAATGAAGTGCATATATACCATACTTTTTTTTTCCCCATTTAAGGGCATCTGATCTTCATCTTCCTTTGCCAGTTCACACCTTTCCCCCACCACTCTGGTATGTTTTTATTGTAAAAAGTTATCCCTATTTATGCTGCAAGTTTTTTGGCAATCCTACTTGTAGTGGGGTGACCTTATATTCTTTGTTTCAGATAGTATAATTCCCTTGCATATTTCCTGCAGTAGAGGTTTTCTAGTGATAAAATCCCTCAATTTCTTTATGTCTGGGAATGTTCTTATTTCTCCTTCATATTTAAAGGATAAATTGCTGGATATATTATGTGTGGCTGGTAATTTCTTTCTTTCAGACATTTGAATATCTGTTTTCACTCTCTTCTGGCTTGTAGAGTTTCTGCTGGGACGTTGGGTGAAATTCTGATGGGTTTTCCTTTGTTGGTCACTTCCTTCTTTTCCCTGGATGTTTATAGATTTTTTTTTTCTTTGTCACTAATTTTTGAGCTTCATTACCAAGTGTCTTGGAGAGGGCCTCTTTGGATTGAGGTAACTAGGAGTTCTGTTTGCTTCTTGGATTTGAGGATCTAGTTCTTTCCATAGATTTGAAAAGTTTTCATCCACTATTTGTTGTAATAGGCTATCCATTCCATACTCCCTCTCTTCCTCCTCTGCTGTGCCTATAATTCCGATGTTACTTTTTTGATGCAATCAGAGATGCCTCAGAGAGCTCTTTCATATTTCTTTATTCTCTGGTTTCTCTCTGCTTCCCTCTGCATCATTTCTTGATTCCTATCTTTGATATCACTAGTTCTTTCCTCACACTGGTTGGTTCTGTTTTCTCAATTTCAGCTCACTCTCAATTTCTTTGCTTGCATGCTTTACTTCCAGGATTTCTGATTCTTTTTCAAAATTTCAATTTCTTTGGAAAATACTCATTTTGTTCATTGACTTGTTTTCTGAGTGCACTGAATTTCCTGTCAGTATTTTCTCACATCTCGTTGAGTATTTTCAGAACTGCAATCTGGAAATCTCTGTCATTCATATCGCATAATTCCAGATATTCCAGCCTATTTACTGGGGATTTCTCATTTTCTTTCTGGTCATCATTATTGTCTGATTGTTCATGGTGTTCACTATTCCTCTTTGTTTTCCTGTTTATCTCTGAGGAGGTCTTTCTACACTGTTCCAGGAGATGTCAATGACTCACAAAATTTTTGCCCTCTGTGGCCTCAAGATTTTGATCCTCCGTGGCTTCATAAGGCTTTATAGCAGCAGTTCTCAACCTGTGGGTCGTGACCCCTTTGGGGGTCGAATGACCTTCACAGGGGTCGCCTAAGACCATTGGAAAACACATATATAATTAAATACTGTTTTTGTGATTAATCACTCTGCTTCAGTTATGTTCAATTTGCAACAATGAAAATACATACTGCATATCAGATATTTACATTACGATTCATAACAGTAGCAAAATTACAGTTATGAAGTAGCAACGAAAATAGTTTTATGGTTGGGGGTCACCACAACATGAGGACCTGCATTAAAAGGTCTCAGCGTTAGGAAAGTTGAGAACCACTGCTTTATAGCCTCTGCTGCTTGGAGGTGAGGTGTGTTTTTCCCTCACCTTAATGGCGACCTCTGACCTCCAGGGGTCTAGCCCAGGCTCAGTCACAGAGGGAAACTGTATTGCAGCAGCTTTGATTTAGGGATAATACACTCCTGGAGCCAATCCAAGAGCAAAGGGAGGCAGGTTTTGGGACTTTAATCAGTGGCGGGGCTCTGATTTACTTTCCGTGTCTACAGCTCAGACCCTGACCACAGCATGCCCCTTGGTTCGGACACTCTGTCACTGCTTGTGCATGTGACCACAGAACACCAACAGACAGTGTCTTCTCCTGCCCCTGGCTGGACATCGCTTGCCGCTAGCCAGCCAGTCATTCGCTGGGCTGCCTTCCCACTAGCTCTCTCTTCCTCCCAACAAGGCTGAGCTGTCCTGATCCCCTCTGCCGCCATTCCTGTGACATCACTTCCAGTTATTCCATATTGTACATGAGAGAATGTTGGGGTGCAGGTAGAGCTACAAATTGAAAAAATAAAGCCAGAGGACATAGAGATTAAACACTTATTGGTGATAACATTGGCAAATATATTCTCCCATGCAGTGGGCTTTCTTGAGAGCTTGTTTGGAGGTTCTAGCAGGGGAGCACAGCTACTCGTATACCCTTGACCGAAGACCGGTCCTCTCCTTGAGGGGGAAGGTTGTCCTCTTCGACCGAGTGCGCAGCTTCGGGAGGGATGCATATGGATCGGTGATGGAGGAGGGGGACACCCGCCTAGCCAGCCAGATCAGCCGAATCAACCCTGGTGATCAATGGGGTGACAGATGTCGCAGCCAGATCGCCCTCACATCCAGTGGGCTTTCTTTTTGTTTTGTTGATGGTTTCTTTTGCTGTGCAGAGCTTTTTATTTTGATGTAGTCCCATTTGTTTATTTTCTCTTTAGTTTCCAAAGCCCTAGGGCAGTGGTCGGCAAACTGCCGGTGGGTAAACCACAGCTCGTGAGCCACATGCAGCTCTTTGGCCCCTTGAGTGTGGCTCTTCCATAAAATACCAGCTCTTCCACAAAATACCGACTTCTGCGCATGGGCCACGAAGTTTCAATCGCACTGTATGTGAGCGTCCACGTGTGGTATTTTGTGGAAGAACCACACTCAAGGAGCCAAAGAGCCACATGTGGCTCGCGAGGCATGGTTTGCCGACCATGGCTCTAACCAATTGAGCTACCCAATCAAGGAAAAAATAAACATTTTTACATAACTTTTCTTCCTTAAGTTTATTAGTCTTATTTCCTTCCTTTGGAAAATTTCTCTTCAGAAAGATTCTCATGTTTAATAGACACTATCCCTAGATTTATTCTCTGTCTTCATCACTGAGTCTACTTTCATTTTCCCAGGGAGGAGTCAAGTTTGTAGCACAAATTCCCATCTCCTGTGATGAATTGAGATCTTCAAGCACATTTGCAGGTGAAATAAGGCACTGACATTATTAAGATGCTTGAGTGTAGTCTTGTTTTCACATCACTTGACTGGTTTTGTTAAGAAACTGTTTCTGCCAATAACCAAGGGGGTACTTGTGGAGATTTGTCACAGCAATGCCTTTGGATCCATGAAAAATAAGCATTCGTTCTTGTTCTTGGTGCCTACATCAGCCCAATAAAGAGGAGTGTGGGTTAAAAGCACAATGGAGGCATTAAGGTAGAGAAAATAAATCAGTTTCTTAATTTTAACTCATTATTTACTGTTTTTCATCAGATTGTTGAGAACCAAAAACAGCATAGAGAGAACTGATGGAGGCTTATCCAGGTATGTGGCTTACATATTGACATATCTGTTTTTCAGTAGAAAATGGGAAGAGATAGGGTGTGCTTTGAGTGAGGCAAATACAAATATTTTACACAAGGAAGAGCATGTCTGGAATATAGAAGATCTAGTAGGACTTCTCTCAGTATTACTTTGTCCTGTGATAAATGTCAATGAAAAACTGCAACAGCACAATTCAGGCAGGAAAACTAATAAGCCAACTCCATTAGGAATGAAGGTTTGGGTCATTCTATCATGGAAGGAACTACATTCAGCTGAGGTGCTTGCAGGAGGCAAAGGGTATACAGAATAGATGGTGGAAGAAAGTTACAATCACCAGCTGCAATCACATGACTAGTTAGAGAAACAGGAACTGTAATGGTCATGACTATTCCTCCTTATTTTGCTGTGTGAAAAGAATAGTAAAGAAAAACGCATATAGTCTATGCCTTCATGTATCTTATATTCTGGTGGGGAAGATAGGGAACAAACCAATAAAACTATATTGTGTGATATATGATATAATAGAAACACGATAGATGTCAGGTAGTATGTGAGGTCATGGCGATGGATGCAGCGAGAATGGAAAGCATTTACTATGTAGATGAGACTCTCCAGGAAGGCCTTTTTGAAGGGTAACATTGGAGGGAGATCTCAACGCGGCAAGAGATGATAAGATGATAACTTGTGGGAAATAGTATGCCAGGTTGAAGAAATGGAAAATTCAAAAGTCTGAAATGAGAGTGTGCTTGGTATGCGGGAGGAACAATAAAGAGGCCGATGAGATGATGGCATATATGATGTTGTGGATGAATGCTTATTGAAATGAGGAAACATTGGAAATAAATAACAAACAACACTACAACATAGTATGTGTAATGTTACATATAAAGAATTTCTCAGTGTAAAAGAAAATAACACTATAATACATGTGTGGTGTATAGATACAAGTTAAAGGCTGTAAATACGTATAGTAGACATACTATATATGCAAATGTTGCCAGTGTATGTGGCACTTTTCTTCTTTGTTGTTCTGTATTTATTTAATTTTGTGCATTATGCATACATTCCTTTTAAAGTTGTAGCTTAAAATTGAGCTAGTTAACACACCAGAACCTTAAGAACTTTGTTCTGCTAAATCATTTAACCTCTGATTTTTAAGTGCCTTTGCAAGATATCAAAAATAGAATTAGAACTAGAGTATAGAGATATAAAGCTAAAATCAATCAGACCACTGAGAATTACAGAATAAAAAAAGCAATTGAATGTACTGGGTGGTAAATAGAATAAATAGGCAGAGAAATTACTTATCATATAAAAGCCAAATATGGAATAGAAAATGATATAATAGAGAATGAACCTAATAAAGAATGATTCTGGGGACTTAATAGTGTAGAAGTGGTATATACCATTTTGATGGATAATCAGGCAGAACCTTAACATGATTGCTGACATTAACTTAATAGCAATACAAAGTTAATGGGACATTTAGCAAAAATGTAATAGTCATTCATCATTATGTATTATCGTTAATCAAAGGCATTTTTAAAGAGAACTTTCTGTGGATTCCTATGGGAAGTGTTTTTCAAGGGAGAGTTGAAGCTCCGATATTTTAACATCCATCAAATTAACACATTTCTTTTATTCAGACACACCAGGTTGGATTAGGGAAAAAAAAACTTTAGTCTTAGCAAAATAGCTTTTTATCAATCAAGGCAGCAGAAACAGCAGGCTGCTTTTAGTGTTTATTTGCTTGACTTGACTCCAATCACTTTCGCATTGACATCAACATGAACACAAAATCGGGATGCCTTTGAATCAGGATGCTACTCTCAAAAAATGGAATTTTATTTTATAGTAAAAATGAACAACTGGCTGTCAAATGGTCCCGACTCCTTCCTACGTGTGCCATTACTGTTGTTGATCACCCGAGGCATAACCATTTTATTACTATTAAATGACAAAGGTAGCACCAGCCTTTGCCACACAGGGGGAAAGCAGTGATGACCATACACTCCTAAACACACACATCAGTAAAAACTTGGTTTTCAACTTTATACATCAGGCGGTTTTTATGTGGCTGCTGTACTTTCCCATCTTCAGATATACCTTGTGGCCTTTCATATAATAAGCACATCCATCCTCTTAGCTATTAGAAGAGGTGCACACAAGATAAATAAGCATTTGTGGGGCCTTACATACCCTGGACCATCATGACACCATTCCATCTGCCCCCTCCCCCCGCCGCCCCATTGGTGTGGCTGTTCCCTTGTTTGCATTTTTGTACTTGATGAATTTTATGCGTTACGTGTGTGTCACCAAGCCTGTTAACAAAATCCCTTTAAAGACAGCACAGCTGCAGGTGTAACTTGCAAAGTGGGAGCATGATAGAGGCACGACTGCTGCCCTTCTCTGGCGATGCTATTTTCATCGGGGTGCACTCCTGTGCATTATTGGCTGCACTTCGCTGTGGCATTGTTACTTCTACACTTCACCCCAATATTAGAGCCAGGCATTCTTGTGTTTTCCCAAGTAGGGTAGAAAGGTCACTGTCCTGGGAATGTGCTGGCTTTGATTTGCTGTTAGTCCTTTCACTGAGTGTGCAACACAGCCTTTCTAGGATTCCCTTTTTTTTTCTTTTTTTAAATATATTTTATTGATTTTTTTACAGAGAGGAAGAGAGAAGGATAGAGAGTTAGAAACATCGATGAGAGAGAAACATCGATCAGTTGTCTCCTGCACACCCCCCACTGGGGACGTGCCCACAACCAAGGTACATGCCCTTGACCGGAATTGAACCCGGGACCCCTCAGTCCGCAGGCCAACGCTTCATGCACTGAGCCAAACTGGCTAGGGCTCCTTTTTTTTTCTTTAACCATTTCCAGTATGTGATTGATAAGTTAAAGGGTTGTTATACCGACTGAATAAACTAGTCTGTGTAATATAAAGCATTCTACAAATGTGTTAATTCAAACACATGTCGAAATTTTAAATTTCTGCTTGCTTCTTGTGTTCACAGATCTTTGCTGTGTTATGCAGGATTAAGAAATAGGAGGTAAGATTCCTGACAAAATGTAGCTTCTGATTTGTTTAATAAAACAATACTTATGATACAGTAAGAGAAATAATACACAACTGAGAACAAAAGCATAGTGCAAGAGTAGAAGGGAAGTCATTCAGGACTCAATGTTCAGTAGACAAATGATGAGGTGGGCAGTAAGTGTGGCAAAAGATAGTAGAAGGGGGGAATGGGCTTTGGGGTGAGAGGAATCTCTTGGGCTATGTGGAATTCGGGGGACAGAGAGTATGTGGTTTGAGGCCATGCATACAAAGGAAGGCTTTAAGCAATAGCATGGTGGCAGCTACAAACAGAGTATGTTAACTGGACTTTTTGATTCTACTTAGGCTTAGAACTGGTAATACATATTTTTAAGAAAAATTATATAGTTCTAAATTGAAAACCAATCTTCTTGATTATTTTAAAACCTCAGTCTGTATTTTCAAAAGATTATTTATTAATAGATGAGTTTAAATAACCAAAAAATAATGAGGGAACATATTTCATGAAGACAAATTCTACTTCTATTTCTTTGATCTTGGAGGTAATCAAGGAAGCCAAGTGGAAAAGAAAAAAGTAAGAAAATGAAAAGCGAATGAACAGCAAAAATAAAAAATCCTCCATTATATTTCACTGAGGATATTGTATCAGACTTGTGGTATTTGCAAGCAATTTAAAAATAGAATGAAATATGTGTACTCAGTTCCTGAAAAACAAAAAAATAAAAAAAAGATCTCTTGAATGCCTTCAGGGATTCTTCTTTCCTGTCTCCTGCAGGTGAGTGTAAAGTATGTGAGGAATAGCAGAATGGAGGTTGGACTAAGACAACACAAAATGAAATTGTGATTGATGAGGATAA
>NW_006292999.1:163626-195484 GCF_000327345.1 Myotis davidii | reverse complement strand
AGCATTGATCTTAATTTTGCAATGTTGAAATTTCATTCTCCAAAAGAGGTCGTTTTAGAGGCAGTGACTATATCCCAAGGAGAATAAGATATGGGAAGGAGATGGGAATGGACAAAATATAGAGAGATGATATTTGTTAGATTTCTTTAAAACGTGAAATGGTTGAATCATTGCTTCAACCAGCTTGTTCTTTTGCAATAGCATCTCGTCTAGAAGTGTTTGCTTTTTTTCCATTGATTATAAATAGTCAAAGGAACTGTTTGAGACAGCCTGGTTCTCTGCTCTCTGGCCTACTTCCAGTTCCTGATGATTCAGCAACACCAGTGTTGATAGAATGGTGTCTCAGTACCTGGCATAATGCAAAGTGCAGAGTGGCCAAGCACAATAAATATTGATGGCGGTGATGCGGGACCATGATAAATTTCCCCTCCCGCTTCCTCTCTTGTTAGTCTTTCTCCGTCCCTCTCATTTCAAGCTTCCTCTCTTTTCCTGGCAAGTTGAATGTCTATGGTGATTTAATCACCTTCCCTCCTCACTCCTACAGACTGCTACTTGTTACACTTTTTATTTACCGTTTGATTTAGGAGTATATTTTAAAGATTTATTTGCATGGTGCATCAAATTTTAAATAAAATATGCAGTAGAATTCTCAGTTGTATCTCTAATATTCAAGTTATATCATTAATTCATTATGTTTGTCACTGACAGATGAATTATACAACTAACTTCTCAAGTCATACAGCTGATTTGAATCCATATTTTAGTCTTTGAACATAAATATCTCTATTAATAATAGCGGTTTGCTTGTCTGAACTGAGTTTACATGCTAATCTATAGGCTTCCTATTCCTATTCCTAACTATATTTTGTACTCCACTATCACATTAAAAAAATAGCAGAACTGATATAGATTTATATGCTCAGAGGTTATTTTGCTTCTGTCATTCTTTTACCCATCCATCCATCCATCCATCCATCCATCCATCCAACATTCATTGGGTGCCCACTATCTGAACTCCTGGAAACTATGTTCATGATTGTATAGAAAACCATCATAGACCCTGTTGTTATGGAGGCTGCTAAATGCTAGATTACAAGAGAAAGACAGTACTGGTAAGAGATCTGGTCACCTAGGGCCCTTACTTTAATCCCTGTATTTCAGAGGGCCACACTCAGCCCCCCGCCCATTGGCTTTGTTCCTTCTAGGAGGGTGAGGATAATATAGGGCCAAGGGTATGAAGCCACACACCTAATACATAGATTATATTTTGCCTACCTGGGGCCCCACTACTCCCTGCTGAGATAACCACAAACCCTGCTTCATGCCTGTTAGAGCCTCTTTCTTAGATCAATACTCTAAATATTCACCAAACAACCCAGTGCTGTCCACATTTCTAGGCCTGAGAATGCTCACAGGCCATGGACCTGCCCTGGTGGTTCCTATGGTACTGGAATGCTTGCAGGTATGAAAAGAATGAGGCAGATCATTGGCGTAGGGCCTTTATTTTCTTTTCTGGACCCAGACCCTACAAATAATTGATAGTAAGTAAGATACTTTATACAGAGATGTAAAAGTAATAACATAAAATTATTCAGACTTATATTATGTAAAGATGGTTATTTGCAACTGATCTGTGGTAGCTTTATGCACATTTCTAGAAGTCTGGCACTGACCCTTGGCCAAGATGGGGATGCAGTGATTAGTGATTTCTGATGTGCTATATAAAGATCATGCCTCCCCTGGAGGTAATGCTGTGACATCTCGTTTACATTGTTTATTAAAATTGTGATCAATAGTGGACACCTGGCTTAACCCTTTGCCTTTAGCAATGTGACCAATAAAGAATGATGAATTTGTACCTTGAATGGAAGTATCTTGCATGGATCATGGTGATTTGTAATCTGAAGGTGAAGAGCACAGGGACCAAGGTAGGGTCCCCAGGTGTGCAGAGAAACCAAGAAAAGGACCGGGAAACTGCTTCTGGATGTCTCAAACCTGTGCTTGCTTTATCCTGCTCCACCATACACTTTACCCTCACCAAAGCCATACATCAGTATATCCTAGAAAATGTTGAGAATCCTCTTTGTTATCTGACTGTGTATTCAGGCAGATGTAAATACTATGAAAATATACTGAGTTGGGATAGAAGATAATGGGAGGAATAAACACTAGTTTGGGGTCGATGCAAGGCCTTTCTGAGGATATAGTATTTATTCTGAGAATTGGCAGTACAATTGAACTCCATTCATGTACAGACCATAAAGAATGTTTGCGAAATAGGGAAGAACAATAGAATATTTGGAAGCCATTTCCAATGTAAAATGCTTTGCATGTTTTGAGGTGGAAGATAGACTAATACACCAAGTTGACTTTCCAAAAAATGGACTTTGACATGTCTCCATACTTCGAGCATTAACACACCATCTAGGTAATCGGAAGTGAGGACAGTTCCCAGCACATGTTGGTTCCTTGTTGAATCAAAGGAATGAAATAGGAAGCAAGAAACCACTTAAGAACCCAAGACCTGACTAATAGAGAGCACAGGAATATCTTTCCCTTGGTTCATTTTTTAAAGTGTTATTTGAAATTCTTATATGAGACAGTGCCTATATCTCACACTGCAGATAGTTTATTGGGTCACAGCTTGTCCTTTCCTGGGAAGATTTGTTGAAGTCTGATGTAAATAATTTCTAGTCTTATAAAACTTTTAGATGTGATTTAATGATGTGACAGAACCTTCTAGAAGTATGCTAAATATTACAGTCATAGACCTCATATGTGCTTTTTAGCATCCAAAGACTTTAAGAGTGCTACGAGAGTAAAAAGAAGCTTTAAAATGGCTCCATTTAAATACATATCAGAACATATATTAGACTTTTTTGGGTATTAGACTGTAGGGACTATTTTTGAATTATTGAATTTTCTTTTAAATAATTTTTAAAATTTTTAAATTACAGTTATACAATATTATGTTAGTTTCAGCTGTATATCATAGTGAGTAGACATTTATATACCTTACAAAGTGATCACTCCAATTAGTACCCATCTGGCACCATACATAGTTATCACAGTATTGTTGACCATATTCCCTATGCTACACCTTACATTCCCATGACTGTTTGTGTAACTGGCAATTTGTATTTCTTAATTCCTCTTACCTCTTTCACTCATCTCTCCAAAACCCTTCTATCTGGTGACCATCAGTTGTTCTCTGTATCTATGGGTTTGTTTCTATTAATTTTGTTTATAGATTTCACATGAATGAAATCATATGGTATTTGAGATTTATGACTTATTTCACTTAGCATGTCACCTTAGGTACATCCATATTGTCAAAAATGGCAAGATTTCAAATTTTTTTATGGCTGAATAATATTACATTGTATATAAGTACCACTTTTTCTTTATCAATTCATCGATTGATGACACTTAGGTTGCTTCAATATCTTGATTATCCTATATAATAAAGAGCTAATATGCTAATGGTCGTGATGTCCTTACACCATAACGACTGTGCAGCAGGAGGCTGCATGCGGGGTGGGGCAGAGCCGCTGCATTGCTCAGGGGATGGGACAGAAGCGGGGAAGTGCCCAGAGGAGGCGGGACCATCCCACGGTGGGGAGGGCAGGGGTGAGAGCCCGTAGCGCCCCCTTACCAGTCCTTCGTCACCCACCACTCGCACTCAGTGCACCTGCCACCCACCTTCCAGGGGAAGGAGCACAGCACATGCACCGCCAGGAAGCGGCGCTCAAAACTCCACAGCAAGTGGGAGACTTCCATGCTCTCCTCCAGCACCATGACCGGTGGAGCTGCTGTGTTGCTCTGGAGATGGGCTGGAAGAGGGGAGGTGCCCGGAGGAGGCCGGACCAGCCTGAGGCGACTCACAGGACCAACGGCAGAACTTGAAGCAGTCAGAGAAGGCAGGAGGGGTTGAGGATGGGGCCAGGCACACTCGAGTTCTGGGTGGAGAGGTTAGGGTGTCAAGGAGGGGCGGCCGGCGGGTGGGTGGAACTGTGCGATTTCACATGCTGGGTCACTAGTTGTGAATAATGCCGCAGTGAACATAGGGGTGTGTATATCTTTTCAAAATAGTTTTTAAAATTTCTTCAGTCAAATGCCTGTAAGTGGAATTGCTAGGTCATATAGTAGTTCTGTTTTTAATTTTTTTTAAAAAAATATATTTTCATCCACTTCAGAGAGAGGAAAGGAGAGAGAGAAGCATCAATGATGAGAAAAAATTATTGATGAGCTGCCTCTTACACGCCTCCTACTAGGGATCGACCCCCCAACCTGGGCATGTGCCCTGACCTGGAATCGAACCCTGACCTCTTGGCTCATAGGTTGATGTTCAACCTATTGAGCAACACCAGCGAGGCTCTATTTTTAATTTTTGTGGAACCTCCATCTTATTGATAAGGGAATGAGAGAGGGGAGACAATGTAAATATCTGATATAAATATTTATATATACGTATATATCTGTGTATATATACAAATTTATACATACAGTCATGCCTCAGAGATATTGTGGTACTGTTCCACCACAATAAAGTGAGTTTTGCAATCAATAGTGGTAATCTTTTATCTGGTGGAGGGATCTTGACTTCAATTTGTAAAAAAAAATTCAACATCTGTGAAGCACAATAAAATACACTGCTATAAAGCAACACATGCCTGTATATCTGTGGGTAGCTGTTTGTATATAAACACAGTCACACACACCTATGAACATGTTTACAACAAAATAAGGAGGAATATTCATGACAACTACAGTCCTTGTTTCTGTAACTAGTCAGCATTCACATGGGACACAAATAACTTCAAGTTCTTTTGCCCATTCAGAGAGGTCTAAGTGCCTCTGCCAAGTATCTTTGTCAGCAATTTTCCCATTATATTCCCTCCAAATATCTGATCATCCAGCCAAACCATTGCCACAGCCCATGATTTAGTATATAATTGCATACCTGGTCATTTCTCCATTCAAGCAAATTGAACAACCATGGGCACTGCTCCAAGTTCTTCCCACTAGAAGGACTTTCCTCATCACTTTCCTTCAAGGCTTCCCCAGAGAGGGCCTGGAATGCTGTAGCGTTCACTTTTTGGTGATGCCTGCATATCATGAAGAATCATCAGTAAAGCAGACACAACTCTTCTTTTTCTCTATTAACTGATGGTAGGAAACTCCAAGGCCCAAACAACACACAGTTCATAGTAGACAGTTCAGGTCACATGGTAACTTAGTGGCCCATGGTCAAGCATACAGTCTCTACTAAAGTTCATTAGTAGACAAAGAGCTGTTTCTCAAAACAAGAATAGTTATCTTGACCTGACCGGTTTGGCTCAGTGGATAGAACATTGGCCTTTGGACTGAAAGGTCCCAGGTTCGATTCTGATCAAGGGCATGTACCTTCTACCTTGGTAGAAGGTGTGCAGGAGGCAGCTGATCGATGTTTCTCTCTCATCAATGTTTCTAACTCTCTATCCCTTTCCCTTCCTCTCTGTAAAAAAATGAATAAATTATATTTTAAAAAAGAATAGTTATCTGAAAAGGATGGTAGGGCTTTGCTCCAAAATTCTAAAGATCTGAGCTGCAATTCATTTATAGGAGCCTGCCAAAGGCCCCAAACAGCATCTACCACTGGTATTTCAAGCAATGTTGGATCTGCTGGATCATATGGCTCAAGTGGCAGAACAGCTTGTATAGTCAGTCGCCTGGACTTGTTTCGGAGCTGTCTCTTGTTCTGGGTCCCACTCAAAACTAGCAACTTTTTGGGTCACTTGGTAAATGGGCCAGAGAAACACATTCAAATGAGGAATATGTTGCTTACAAAATGCAGACTCCCACTAGGCACGTGCTTCAGTTTGGGCTGTAGCAGGTGCAAATGCACTAACTTGTCCTCCACTTTGGAGGAATAGCTCAGCATGCCCAGTGAGCCATGCCTCATGTTGTTGCACTTCACTTTCCTGTACTTCTCATGTTGTGTGTCATTTACAAATTGAAGGGAAAGACCCTCTACCAGCAGGAAGATTATTACTCATTTTCTTGCAGTACTTGCTTTATTGCAGTGGTCTGGAAGGAACCTGAAACATTTCCGAGGTATGATTGCATACATTCTAGAAGCAGGGAAATGACCACAGGATGGGGTCAGGGACCCACCTGGTCACTGTGAGATGGATCATGAGCTCCAGCTGACTCATGGGCCACACTGACATCTGAGGTTTCTTGGAATCAGGGTCAGCTCCAAGCCAGTTTCCTAGAGTCCCTGAAAGATACGTCCTTCTTCCAGTGCCGTTACCCTGGTAAAAGGCTGTCAGTGCCTTTGTGAAAGGCTGGGAGAAAGAATAAAAGTGTTATTTTTTGCTCGTGTATCAAAGTCTTTTCTTAAGGGGACACACCCTCTCTCTCATTCAAGGAGTTATGGGTGTGTCAACTAGCTCAATTCTGGGGATTGAATGAGGTTATTGCGACTCTGTGTCTATGACTTAGGTTGGACTTTTGTTTACTGAATTTAGAACTTTTCTACTCAGACAGGTCAAGTAAGAATTTATTAGTTTCTCTTTCACTTCTAGGAGTAGTGTGATCAATTAACCAGAGCCAGGGGGCTGTTTGAGTCAGATGGTTTTGATTGCTGCTTTGACTGCTATCCATGATGGTAATCACACCCACCTTGCCTTTGGCAATTGAGTGCCAGGGGGCGTGGTGTGGCCCCTTCTACACCAGGATCCAATTACTTTCATTGTGTTTGTTTTCCAAACCGGTGGCTGCAGCTTCTACTGTAAAGTTTGGGCAGAGAGGACTAATCCCAGAGTTCCTCAGGGATATTGGGGCTCCCGGGACGAATTTATTTGCCACAGTTTTGGTGAAAGGGACACATTCCGGACCCTCCCAGCGTGGGTGAGTAGCTCTTTATTTACTATGGTCGCCTTCGAGCAAGCTCTACTCCCTAAGAAATGGACATGGAATTTCTCACACTACGCCCTGTGAACTGTACAAAATGAGCTCTTTCATTTAAAAGGCATTGGGGCCCTTGGTTGGTAATGACTGGTCGGCTTACTGGGCGAGTTCGGCTGGTCTGCTTTCTTCTGATTTTATTTCCATTTTCTGATTCTGTACGTGTGCCGGCTGAGAAGGATTCCATGCTCATAAAGTTCCGAAACTCTAGAGGTTTGTTTCTGAGGTGCTAAGGCTGTTTAGAAGATATCTATGTTTTCTCCAAGCCCAGGTCTGTAGTAAAAGGTTCAGGTTTCTTTGTTTACACCTGGTGTCTCATTAGAGCGTCTCTGTAATATTTACAACACAAGGACAGTTATCATGTCCCCCTCTTTCTTAAGCTTTCTCTTTAGGCTTCATAAAATGAAGAAGGGGAATATATTCTAAGAACTAGCCGCCCAGTTATTTTTTTGAAAGGAAATTCTCACATACAGGTAACATAATATGGCTATATGTACTGCATGCTAATTTTTCTTATTATGTCGTTGACAATTAGCTTTATTAGCCATAGAAGGGGAGTATTAATTATACTTTATATAAAATTAATAGTAAAATGGTTTTGTTGATTTGATTTTCCAGTACTCTGACTGGTGGTGATTCTAAATGCAATACTCAGAAAGGGCCAGGGAACATATGTAATACTTTCAACAATAAATATTTAGCCCTGACTGGTTTTGCTCAGTGGATAGAGCATCAGCCTACGGACTCAAGGGTCCCAGGTTCGATTCTGGTCAAGGGCATGTACCTTGGTTGTGGGCACATACCTAGTAGGGAGTGTGCAGGAGGCAGCTGATCGATGTTTCTCTCTCATTGATGTTTCTAACTTTCTATCCCTTTCCCTTCCTCTCTGTAAAAATCAATAAAATATATTTGAAACAAAATAAATATTTAATTTAATACTCAGAAGGGTCATTCATAGAACGAGCAAAGATAATTTGCATTTGTTTGCTGCCAAGAATTTTAATATATGTTAAAATTAACTCCATAAAAATCACCAACACATTTTTTAATTCCATTTTTTCCTTCTTTAGTTCACAAAATAATAAAATGCAAGATTCCCACCCGATTTTATAAGTAATCAATGCCTATTCCAACTTAGGGTTATAGCTAAAGAATACTGTTCGACTTACCTTAACTGAGCCACCCAAATATCCATGCTAAGATAGTTTCTTCTTGGAATAATTCTGAAATTCTCAAGGATCTCTTCTTACAACTTAAAAAATTAACAGTTTTAAAAAATGTGAATCTGAGAATGTGGGGGAAGGAAGAGACTGGGAGGTAGAGAAATGGAAAGTCAAGAAAAGTGGTCTAGAACATCAAGGAGTTGTCAGTTCCTGTAACTCTGACAAATGAGGTGCACGTTGGAGGAAATTTCACTAAGATGCATTGAGTGGCTGGTGCGTGGGCTTTTTTGAAGATGACGCTGTTGAAGTCTGTATATCAGTCTAGAGAAAAAGAGCACAGGCTCTGGGGCCAGAGGGCTGGATGGCAAGCCCCTCTCCATGAAGTATCAACTGTGCAATCTTTGTGTCTCAGTTTCCTCAACTACAAAATGAAGATACTGTTAGCACTTGACTCATAGGACTATTGTGAGCAGTAGGTGGATCAGATGTACTGATACGGGTAAAGTTGATGCAAGAGTGCCTGGCATATGGTAAATACTATTGGGGCTGTTAAAATGCAGTGGGTTTGGTGGAATTCGGGGGCTGAGATCCTTGACTGTCCATGAGTCATCACTCCCATGCCACAGTTCTCCCCTGTGTGTTTTAGGGCCATCTCTTCTCACTAAAATATACATTCTAGCTTGCATCATACTTCTTAGAGACATACTAGATGGTGTGAGTTGAAAGAAGGGAAGTAATTTCATCTTTGGGATCTGCTTCCATTTTTTGTGTATTTCTAAATAGGAAGAAACAGTTTGTAGTCTTTGGATAACCTTTTCTAGTGCTGTGAACTGAGATTCATTCTATGTTTTTGATGTTGTTTGTCTTTTTTTGGGCTGCTTTAGCTCTTAAGAGGTGTTTTGATTTGGTTTGTATCAAGGAGATTATATTGTAAAGGCTGGTCATCTTTGGATTAATACAATTGTATTATTTTGTTGTTATGAAACATTTGTTGGTAATTAATAATCTTAATAACCATTTTGTTCAAAATAAATTTTCATGTTATAAGAAAAAGCTTATTTAATACTGATAACTTGTGAGATAAATATTAGCTTATGATATTGTTTATATATGATGGATGTAAGACTTAAGACAAGTTTTCTAATTTATGGGTGTTTATTTTCAGCACAGTTTATTTCATCATATTAATGAAAATAAATTATTTTGGAATATTAAGTAGTGCCTTTTTTTCACAGCCATCTGAAAAATACCATACTCTTTTTTAAGAGAAACACTAAAAATATCTGTACTTTTGTAATCATATTTGGATATCTTGAAGTTTGAGTTATGGAACAATAATCCATGCTCTGTGCATCTAATGACACTCAGCTTGAGACCTCTCTCATAACAACGCATAAAGTATTTTGCCCATAACTTATATTCTGCTGAGTCTTATTGCTTTGTTTCTCAATAGTTTTTTTTATCTTCCTCTAGTCACCAGAAACATTAGAGACTCCAAGAAAACTTTCCTATCTGACATTATTCCTATTTGAATCTGCTTTGGCAACTTTAAATATTGTCCACAAGGAAATTTAGACAGTAGACAGTGGGGAAAAAATGGCTTTAGCAAACAACATTTTGTCACAGATATCCCTCTTCCTCTCTGAGAGCAGACAGTAGTAGCAGTAGTTGATGAGAAGTAAATTTAGTGAAAATGGGGGAGATGAAAGTAGCTATTCTAATCAAATTCTGTCGTAATTTCTCAGGTGTTTGGAATTTATGACACACCATTCAGCAAATCTCCAATGATACATTTCCGTAACAGGAGTTATAAATCCATTGGCAGTTTCATTAATCAGACAAAGAGCTGTGCAGTTATTGAAATAACTCCTCAAATATTGCCAACTTGCTACGCAGTGACATCACTCCTAAGAGAAGTATTTCAGCAACTGATGATTTAGCCCTGGGAAATTAGCATTTCTGGCATTGAAAAATCATTGCTGAGCATCCATGGTTCTGAGGAAGCAATTCCTGGAATTGTTTCTCCTCATAAGATTTTAAAAAGTGGTGAGGATCAATACTTTGCTTGTTTTACATAAAAGGAGAAATGTGCACGCATTACCCACCTTCCTTACACTGCGGTTCCTATTTTAAATATTAAGCTGTGTAAAAAATTAAAACACTGATGATTTAATTGCTTTAATATTTGTTGAATGCCTTTTGAGTGTGTGGACTATGGCTTCTAGGGAGTTGGGGGATGAGTGTAAAATAAGTGAGACATAAGACCCCCTCCCAAGTAGTTCATGTCCTACTTTCAGGGGATAATATGGAACAATCGAGGAAATGCTGTTACAGTTTATTAAAAGAGCTTGGAGATTATAAAGGAAGGAGAAACCAAGACTGAGTATGAAAATGCTGGAGAGTCAGAGTCTTCCAAAAGAAGTGGACTCATATTAAATCTTGAAAGAGAGCTGAGGAAGAGTTGAAAAGATGGAGAAAATACATTAGTCATTAAGTGGAAAGAGGAGAGAAATGGGAGTTAAGACATACCCACTCTACCTCAACATTTCTCATCCTTAGAATACATCAGTTGTCTCTTTAAACCTCTATTTTCTCACTTAAAAATATTAATAACTTTCTTTTTATGGTAAAATCCCAGATTAAATTTAAAAAGTTGAAACAGAAAAATTTTGCACAAGAGGAAAAGCTAAAAGAAAAAAATTGTAATTAATTTTTATTAATAAATGTTTTATCTTGGAACACTACAAAGACAATTTGACATGCTGCTACTAACTGAAAAGCAAAATATGTGACAGTCATATTTATATGAGATAAAATACATTTCTACAATTATTTGTATCGGTATATTCCTTTTAAATATCTCACTTATTTTCTTAGCTCATGGTTTAGATTGCAAAGGACCACAGCTATATCCAGTAACCTAAAGACATAATAGTGAAATAAAACAGTCAAGTTCCAGAATGCTTTATAAAACTTAACACTTCATCTTCTCTTGCAGTTCATCCTTTAAGATCCATATTATATTTAATACTTTGAATCTAATAGTGGAAATACAAATTAAAGGAGAACTGCATTTTACTGTAACCTACTCAAGGGTTTGGTGATTCATGGTGTTGTATATTTTTAATACATAAGGTCTATAGTTGTATGTTTCCTTGTATTACAAACATTAATGTAGTCTTTTGATTATCCCTTAGTTCTGATGTATCAAGTTGTTTTCCATAAAATACCTATGAATTTTACACCTTTTTTTATACATATAAGATAGGTGATATGATTGCTTCTTCAATTTCAGTTTCACTTTAGACCATACCTTGTTAGGGTAAACTAAGGCAGTAGATCTTTGTATAAAAATTCTAAATGTAAGAGCGAAATACTAAAAAATGAGATGTCATACAAAAATATGGTGGAATATTGTAACAGAATATGTATTTTTTTAAAGAATGCTAATCAAGTGGTCAGTGTTGACATCATTTGTTATTGAACTGTTATTAATAACAGTTTAACAATTTTACATTCATTTTTAATGTGTTACTAAAATGCTTGCATGTCTGGACAATGTTTTTTCGCCTCACAATTACAGTTAGTGAGTATAGTCATGTCTGGCATATTGTAGTTGCCTAAATATATTATTGTACTAATTGAGGAATTATGTTAAAGTTACATCAAGTATGAGTAGCTTTGTCAACTCAATCAGAATATTGTGTTGAGTGGAAAAAATAGACCCTCAGGGAATAAATGGTGATAGAAATTTTTTTAACCAGTGTCACTCCAATAAAAAATAATAAATAATTAAAAAGTGGGGAAAAAAAAGAAAAGTAGTTATACTCTCTTATTTCTGTTTTGTACATTTTAAAACCTGAAATATTTATTTTGCTAAATTCCTTAGTATTCAGTTTGTTCTCATTGGTAATAGAGACATATAATCTTAGTTAGCAGATTGGCTGATGCATTTTTTAAAAAAAAGTTTAATAAGGAGGTAAGTTAGGAACAGAGTGTGAATTATTACTTGGTAAATCACTTTGCTAAAATGTTGATAATGACTTTATTTTTCCTATCACTGTCAAGCTTCTGACAAAGGTGAACTTTAAAAATGTGCCTCTTAAACAGAATTATCTTTAGAGTTGACTGAGAGCAGGATATTGAGGGAACTGGGGAGTCTGCTTTCTGTAAAGCCCACTTAAAAATGACTGCTCCCCATATCTTAAATCTGTACTTTTTCCTTATATTAACTAATGTAGTTTAGTGGCATTCTTTAAGTAACAAAGCGACATTGCGAATTAACATTCTTTTTTCTCCCTAAAAATGCTTAGACTCATTCAATCTTTCTTAAAAAATTAAATGTATTGGGGTGCCATTGGCTAATAAAATTGCACGGGTTTCAAGTGTACCATTTTATGATACATCATCAGTGTGTTGCATTGTGTGTTTACCACCTAAAGTTAAATCTTCTTCTGACACACTCAATCTTTATCAACATTACTTATGCTCCAGAAAGGCTGAAAATGGGAAAATATGAGAAAAAATTAAAAACTGCTATCATCATTGAAAAATAATATCTGCATTGAAACCTAATCCAACATGACAGCTCAAAGAAGTAGGTTATCTAACACTTAGTTTAAGCAGTTCCTTAGGCAGGCAAATATAAGTTGTTTGGTTATTTTGTTCAGGGAAATATGCACCTTATCACTTTAAGAAGTAGAATCAATCATTTTGCTTATTCTTTCCCTGAACTGAAGTCTTATGACCTGTGGATGAATAAATATTCATTTTATTTTCTTTGTTAGAATGGGAACCTACAGAAAGTATGAAAGAGCCTAGTTACAATATCTGGGAGAATGAAAAGTCTGCTGTGGATAGCGGTGAACTCCCTTTACTTTGTAGAATTACCTCAGCAGCCACACCGCACCCAATATTTTGCCCCCTTTCATTTAAATCAGTGATTTTCAACCTGACTATTTAGTCAGGGGCACTGACCTCTTTTCCCTTAGATTGTCAAATCATAACAGCCAACACAACAATAGCCATTCAAGGTAAATGAATCAAATATGTACCTATGTTTTTGTCCTATCGGCAAAAGTATATATTTTTCTGTTGTGCCGCAGAATTTGAGGGACCAGTTTCTGTGTGCCATGAGATGATAAAGGTTGAAAATCACTGGTTTAAGTGAATAAAGCAAGACAAACGTAAACAGTCTTCATTGCAAACACAGGCCCAGCCAAGCTCTCCATTGCTCCATCTGTGCTCTTCACGGAGGTTCTTACTGTTTAGCGCCTGTCCTAGACGTTGGCTTTAAAAACATAAAGCTTTCTACTGCAAAACTGACATGCTGGATAGCTTCACCGATTCATCATTCCAGCTTAGCTCATCTCAGGAGCTCATGTCTTGAAACAGCTATAAACCGATAATTTTTTCTAAAAGGACAGTAATCCTCCTTAGGATCACATAATTACGAGCATACTATTTCCAATAGCCCCTGTTTATTTTTTTAAAGAGGGATTTTAAACCTGACATTGTTTAGATTTGTTGACTACTAAATGAAAATAAGATTTTCTTGATGTTTTGATACCATATGTCTCCTCATTCAATTTTGTGTTATTTATTTCAGCACCAAAAGCACATATTCCATTTAAAACAAACAAAAAATAAAAACACAGAAAAGGATTTTCTTATTCGGCCTTTCTTCCTGCCAGTGAGAGTAATGACTAGAATCATGCCATTGCAATGTTCTTGTTTTGCAGTGCTACCCCCCTTGACTTGCATGCAAAAGATAGCAGATGCTTGGAGTGTTTGGAGCACACCTGGTTTTTATGCGAAGAAAATGTGTAATTTGGACTATCAAGTGAATAATTAATGCAAATTACTTCAAGACACATTCTAAAATATTGCTTGTGAAATTCCTTATTTTCTCCAGGAAATGCTGAAACAGGCATCTTTCAATCTCCTCCCTGCCACCCTCATCCTCTCCAGAAAACTCCCCTCGGAGATAAATCACTTGTGTGGAGTTTTCCTAGAAAAAAACACAAAAACATTATATTTGCTATTTTTTTCTAAAGAATTCACCCACTCTTGTAAAATGCAGGCCTTGTGAAGCACTGTAACTTTAACTTTAGTTGACGAGGCATTTTCAAGGAGGGGAGAGTCCCTGGGATGAACCCCAGGGATGTAAAGAAATGCCCAGTCAGAGCGTTTGTCCCACACTAGGAATATCAACAACAGTGTCTTAAGATACAAG
The DNA here is from genome assembly GCF_000327345.1 of Myotis davidii. Classification (NCBI taxonomy): domain Eukaryota; kingdom Metazoa; phylum Chordata; class Mammalia; order Chiroptera; family Vespertilionidae; genus Myotis; species Myotis davidii. The sequence continues at coordinate 181,135 of NW_006292999.1, read as the reverse complement.
CAGAAGGCTGTACCTTGTCATATCCTTGGCTATTGAGAATTCCAAACCTTGAAGTAATGTCTGGGGTTAACCCCTACCTCTCAGGGAATGTGTTGGGCCAGTACTTTGACCCGTTACGCTGCTGAGCAATTCTGCTTTGCTTATGTCTTCAAACAATCTTCTGTTTTTCAGATAAACCACATTTATCTTAAATGCTCCTCCATCCCAGGCTGCCCCTCCTCCCTCCCTAGGAAGGCAGGGAAATAGTAAGGATGTTTTTCAAACTATGTAAGAAGGAGAATGTGAACCAATAAGAGCTTATAATGGAAGAACTTAAGTGTATTTAAAACTTATAAAGAGGCATTGTGAGGATATCTTATCCCAACTCCTAGAAAAGTGATGTTAATTGCAGATGCTTAGTTATGCCAAAAATAACTTTTGGAATAATATACATACATACGTACATAGACTGTGTTTATAAACATATATGAAATCCTGATATTGGTAGGTCCATTACATAGCAATTCTCAGTGAATGTATTTTATAACCGTTGAGGTAATCAAACGCTCTTAATGACTTTAGTGCTGATTCTCTATATATGTAATAAATCATTAGAAAATAATCTAAATTATAACCCACCCCCAAAGCTAGTGATTTTTCCCTTTACACTTGAGACTATATCATTCCATCACATAACCACAGGGTGCTATCTATTGATAGCACTATCTATTGATAGCACTCCAAGGAGTACTATAGTGTGTGTAGTGTAGAGTATATACAGTATATTTATATCTATAATTTTAATTCTGGGGTGGACTTAGAATATCTGTTGTGTTGCATAAGGAATGACACTTCAAAGTTGACATATTTTCAGGTACAACAGTTTTGGTGGGCTCTTTACCCTGCTCCCCGCCCCCCCCCATGTTTCCCATTAATAATGCAGTTACTACCACTACCACCACTGAGTAAACCTTATTCAAGTCTTTCCATTTTAAATGCCTAGCCATTGCAGAAAAACAGTCTACCCTATTTTCATAGGAAGGGATTTGACTCTAAATGCTCCGCTCTGTTTCTCTCTGCACTCCAAAATCCAGTTTCTGCTCAGGCTTTAGCCGATGAGGGGCAATGCCAGTCTGAGAGACGATGGGCTTCTGTCCATGTTGGCTGAAGATGGCACCTTCAAGGCCAAGTCAGTCCTCATCAATGGAGACAATGGGGTTGATGATTTCTACTGTTAGGTTACCCTCTTAGCTCAGCACACTTTCAAAAGCTATTTTATTTTTTCCTTAAATATCCACACTAATATCAAATATTAAAAAGGTATTACTCCCCCAGGCTGCGTGGCTCAATGGTTGAGTGTTGACCTGTGAACCAGGAGGTCACGGTTTGATACCTGATCTGGGCACATGCCCAAGTTGTGGGCTCGATCTCCATGTAGGGCATGCAGAAGGCAGCTGATTAATGATTCTTTTTCATCATTGATTTTTCTATCTTTTTCTCCCACTCCCTTCCTCTCTGAAATCAATTAAAAACTTATTTTTTTAAAAAGGTAGTACTTGCTGAAACTGGTTTGGCTCAGTGGATAGAGCGTCGGCCTGTGGACTGAAAGGTCCCAGGTTTGATTCCGGTCAAGGGCATGTACCTTGGTTGCGGGCACATCCCCAGTGGGAGATGTGCAGAAGGCAGCTGATTAATGATTCTTTTTCATCGATTGTTCTATCTTTTTCTCTCCCTTCCTCTCTGTAAGAAATCAATAATATATATATTTTAAAAAAGGTAGTACTCCAATACTAAGGCTTTGGCCTCACCCTTTGAAAAGCTCAGGTAGTCAGGTATTTGAGTAAATAAGAATCCTGTCCAGTAGCTACATCAACAAAACCCAATCCAAATTGTAATGTTTCTTTTCTAGGATCTCTAAAAGAATAGTTTGGTATCCATTACATCCTTTAATGACTCCTAATCTTTCTCTGATATAACCTGCAATAATTAATCAAAGTTAGTACAATTATAAAGTAAATAAAATTTTCAGAAATGTTAATATTCCTGAGCATTTGCTATTATATCATCTTTGAGAATAGTTTTTCATCACATTTTAGGTTTCAGAGTTATTATTTATCTTCTCATAATTTTTGTCTTTGAGTTTAAACAACTTATTTCCCTTTGTTATTCCAGTTCAGGGGAAACATCATTGGTGGTAACTGAACACTTCAAACTTCTAAGATGTTCTTGTTGTTTTTATTAAATGAGGTCGAATAGTTTGAATGTTAGCAAATGGATTTGTACGTTGCCTTCATCTTTGTTATTGTCCCCTTTTCTCTGAAAACTGTTAATAATATATAAATATACAAAAATATGCAGAGAAACAAATTGTACGTATCTATACAACAAACAGAATTTGCTAATTGTAATATGATATTTGCATCAGACTACTTTTAAGAATTTTTCTAAGGAGTGAAATATGAATTTACTATCTCCACCATATTCAATTAATCACTTTTCTTGGAGGCAATTCTTATCTAGGACACACACGTATATATATATATCTAAGTATAAAAGTATATAAAAAATACTCTGATAACATATGTCTCAAAATACTACAGATTATTGAGTTTCTAATAAGTACATAAATTAGTCATATTGTTTGTATTATATTGTCATTTGCTTTGTTCCCTTAATATAACTTCAAAATGTAAATGATATATATAGACCTAATTTATTAATTTTAAAAGCTATATTGTAATTCATTGTATATTATCATATGTGCAGAGACAGCACTTGTGACCCCAGACACTCAGTTGCCTAACAAACAGATAAAAGGGAAAGGATTAAATCAACACCAGTCCTCAGGGGACCAAGTGTCCTCAGCATTTTCAAGGGCAGGTTTCCTTCTATTTTAGAAACATCTTTTAAAGATGAATTCTTGTGTAATTATGCAACCTGAGAATATTTTATATTTATCTATTCTGTTAAATTTGTTGTAATCATTATGAGTTTTCTCTAACATGATAGTGTTTCCCATTTAACATTTTTTCTTACATTATTTTTCATTTCAATTTTTCTTGAATTGAACAAGTTGTATTTTGTTTTTGTATTGGTTTGGTTGAAATTCTGTTTTATTGTTTTAGTGGAATTATGTTATAAAATATTTGTTATATTTTCTAAAGCATGCTTTCTTCATTATACATATTTTTATCTCTTTCATCATAGCAGATATTCATTTAAGCATTGCCAAATGCTTTTTTGCCTCTGGTGAGATTATCATACAGATTTTCTTTGATAGGTTTTTAATGTGGTAAATTATATTGTTTGATTTTCAAATGTTCAACCATGCTTTGTGGAAAAACTCCCCTATCTTGTTATAATTTACTTTTAACATATTTTTAATTTAATTTGCAAATATTTAATTAAGAGCTTTGGGTAAATTTCTATGGGATACTGTGGTCTGTGGGTTTCTTTTACTGTAAAGATTTTCTGGTTTTGGTATCACAGTAATGCTGACATTATAAAATGAGTTGAGAAAATTTTCCTCCCCTTTTATTCTCTGATAGGGTTTGTGCAAATTCAACATTATTTTTATTATTACATTTTTTTTTGTCAAACTTGCCGATGAAGCCATCTAAGTTTGGAGTTTGCTTTATGAGAGAATTTAACTATGAATATAATTTTTAGATACATATGATATGACAGATATTATAAATTTCTTCATGATTAAGCTTCAGTATACCATGTTTTAAAAGAATATGCCAAATGACCAATCATACATCAATCCCATCATAGTTTTCAATAGCTGCAGGATGAATTCTAAATTTCAGGGTTGCCCTATTCCATATTCCCCAAAGATAATCCAACTTCACTCTTTTTTGCTACATATAACTTTTATGTACCTATCATCTAGCATGTATTATACTTAATTTTCATGGTCTGTTTAAATGTTATTTCTCTTAACTAGTCTGATAGCTCTTTGATGAAGGATTGGCCTTGATCATTTTTGTGTTCTTACTGCCTCAATATTTCCTGGATGAGTGCCTGTATTCATTAAAGGATTAATGGCATAAAAGAAAAAAGAATGTGCCATTTCATCTCATTGTAAAAACAATTGTCATAAGAAGTGTCATAATGCCCTGGCCAGTTTGGCTCAGTGGATAGAGCATCAGCCCTTGGACTGAAGGGTCCTGTGTTTGATTCCTGTCAAGCGCACATGTCTCCATTGTAGGTTCAATCCTGGCCTTGGTGGGAAGGCAACCAATTAATGTGCCTCTCTCACAGTGATGGTTCTCTCTTTCTCTCTCCCTCTCCCCGCTTCCACTCTCTCTAAAAATCAATGGAAAATATGCTCTACTGATGATTAAAAAATAATAAGTCTCATAATGTTTTCTTATTCTTTCTATCTCTATTGGTTCATTAATGATATTCTTAAAAACAATTATTTGGATGTTCTCTTTATTATTCTGGTCATTTATTAGCATGTTCAATTGTCCAGATCCATTTTTTAGAAAACCTCCTTTAGGTTTGCATATTAGGGTTTTTTATATATAGATAGTCACCATGCTGTACATTACACCCCCGTGGCTTATTTATTTTATAACTGGAAGTTTATACTTTTTATTCCCCTTTACCTTTTCATCCATCCCCTAACCCTCTTCCTTTTGGCCATGATCACTTTGTTTTTCAATATATTTTTATTGATTTTAGAGAGGGGGAGAGAGAGATAGAAACATCAATGATGAGAAAGAATCATTGGTCAGCTGCCTCCTGTACGCCCTCTACTGGAGATTGAGCTTGCTATCTGGGCATGTGCCCTTGAGCAGAATCAACCAAGGACCCTTCAGTCCGCAGCTCTGTCCACTGAGACAAACCAGCTAGGCTGCAATGATCACTTTGTTTTCTGTATCTGCTTTGTTTTGCTTTGCTTGTTTGATTTGTGGGTGTGTGTTTTTAAGATTCCACATATACATCAAATCATATGGTATTTGTCCTTCCAAATAGATCTTCTACCTGCCAGCAAGGGTTAAATGTGTCACTTGTGACCATTGGCTGTAAGTAACAGAATATCCAAGTACAGTAGCTTATACAAATAGGGACGACTTTTTCTCCTCCCTTCCCTTCCTCAAAGAGAAAAGTCTATAGTTAAGAACTGGCAGTAGTCCTTTGACTGCTCTCTGGGTTGGTGTGGGCTGCTATGCCAAAGTACCTCAGGCTGAGCGCTTTTAAACAATAGACATTTGTCACAGTTCTGGCAGTGGGAAGTCTGAGAGCAGGGTGCCAGTGTGGTAAGGTTCTGGGGAGCCAGCTTTCTGGTTGCAGGTGGCTGTCTTCTGCTTGGATTCTCACATGGCAGAGGGCATTGAGAGCTCTCTGGGACTTCTCCATATAAGAGCACTGTTCCCATTCAAGAAGGCTCCCACCTCATGACTTCCTCACCTTTACCCCCACCTTCTAATGCCGCCACATTGGTGATGAGAATTTTAACACATGAATCTGGGGAGTGGGTATTCACATTCAGTTCATAGCAACCGCTCCCTTCTAGCTGCCACTACATGTGACAGTTTTCCTCCTAACTGTCTCTGAAGTCTTTGTAGTTCTTTTCACTCATAGTCATTGTCATTACCTTAGTTCAGGCCAGTCATTTCTCACCTGGTGGTCTCAGGGGCCTCATAATTGGCTTCCTGCCACTAGGGTGAGAGTAATCTTTTAAAAATGTAATGTGATCAATCCCCACACCCCCACCAAAGTCATTATTATCTCTTTATTGCATTCAATGTGAGTTTTAAACTCATATGTCACTTCAAAGATGAACTCACATAAGAACTTCAAAGATAGTTGACAAAGTCCTTCATGGTCTATTTACTACTTTACCTCTCTCTCTTTTCATCCTTTCCATCATCCCTAGTGTCTAGCTCAGTGGTCCCCAAACCATGTCCTAAAGAATGTCAGGCTTCTACAAAGCACTTTCAGGGACTTCTGAGTGTGTGCATGTGTGTGTGTGTGTGTGTGTGTGTGTGTGTGTGTTTGCATGTGTTGTGAGTTTGTATTTAAGGGTGCAGGAGCGATTAAGCAGAACCTCACTCACTTTAGTACTGTTTCACACCTTGAGGTCCAATAGGAGTAGCTACATATATGGGCTAACAGGAGAAGAGAGTACTTACTGGGATTCCATGGAAGCGTGCCTTTAAACAAAGAGTGCCACAGCTTAAAAGCTAATCAAATAAAAGTAAGCAATACAAAAACTATCTTAAAGAGCACACTGTGCATAGTGATCCGTTCAGTTTCCTGGACACATCATGCATTTTCTTTCTGCAGGCCTTTACTTTCTGATAGTCTCATTCTGGAAGATTCCTATACTTCACTCTTTCATCACTTAGTCACCTAGGAAATCCTCACTAATAATTTAGCTGTCTGTCCAGAAGCCATATTTTCAGGAAGACTTTATTGAGTCTCCAAAATTTCATGAACTATCTTTGTGTGGGCTTTTTTGTTATTTTTCATAAAGCACTCACATGGTGGATTATAAGTGTCTGTCTGTCTGTGTCCCTCACTGGAAGGTAAGCCTCACGCAGCTGGGCGCCATGCCGGTTTCATTGTAGCAGCCAAAGGTCCGAAGGGAGCCCCGTCCTCTTAAGGGAAATAAACTCCAAATAGAGAGGGCCTCTTAGGTAAAGCGACTCTCCAAAACATGGAGGAGATTCTTTTTGTCCATCAACTTTCCCTGAAATCCAAGCTCAAATTTAACAGTTTGAAGAAATGAGCAAAAACTCTATTTGCTACTGAAACAACCCTCATCTTTTTGTGTTTTTTGTTTGTTTGTGGGGTTTTTTGTTGTTTTTTCTTTTTTTATGATTCACTGCCCACTCCTATAGATTTTTCTCTAATTCTACCTTTGAATCTTTAGAATGGCTGGGTGCTACTTGTAAATGGTTTTTGTGAAAGAAAATCTTTAATGATTAAATTATGGCATTCATCTATTTGATGGAAAATACCTCAAAGCCCTATATATAAAGAATGCGTATTTGTTTACTTTATTTATATCTCTGGCAAAAATACACTTTTGAATGTGTTTAAAAAATATCATATGCTTCACCTTCATTTGAGAACCCATTTAAATATTTTTTTCTTACAGATTAATTACAAATATGTAAGCAAGGCCAATAAGCAGAATAGGATATTGTGATTTTAGTGAGGACAGAGTAGAGCTAAACTGGGATCACTCCAGAAGGGTTGTTTTTTTTTAAATAGAACTCAATTTACATTGAGACATGAAATTATAAGCAATTAAAATGCATGTGCACTTGAACTGAAATAAACATGTATAAGGTAGACAAAAGAGTTCCAAGTGGCCTTTTACATATTCTTGGGAAGAAAAGAAAGGAACAAAAAAGGTAGAATCACTATAGCAAGCTCTATTTAGTGAAAATGATTTTGAATTCTTTTCAGGGAAATAGACCATTTACATTTACGGGTATCTTATTATAATAACCCAATTCATTAAAATAATACAGTAGCATTTTAAAAACAGCATTAATCAGAGGTCCTGGTATATATATTTTTAAAATATATTTTTATTAATTTCAGAGAGAAAGGGAGAGAGATAGAAACATCAACAATGACAGAGAGCCACCGATTAGCTGCCTCCTGCATGAACTGAGCCCGCAACCCGGGCATGTGCCCTGACTGGGAATCAAACCCTGACCTCCTGGTTCATAGGTTGCTGCTCAACCACTGAGCCATGCTGGCCAGGCCTGGTATATATTTTTTCATGTCTTGTATTAGGGCTTTACAATTTGTAGAGCCTACTAAATAAAAAATGGAACACTCACCAGGCATAACGTCACCAACGTTCCAGGTTCACCCTTAGAAATATGTGACTTTGCACAGTTTGTATTACCTCTCTGATTCCTGTTTCTCTTCACTGACAAATGGAGCTGGAAAAGCTCTACCTCAGATGTTCCTATGGGTTTTGAAAGCAGTCATGTATGCAGTCTACCAAACACAGAGGCTGACATACTACCTCTGCTCAATGGATATTGACATTTCTCAAATCGATGTAGCGGTTCAAGGTAGTGAATTCCCTGGGGGTGGTTTCCACGTTGGGACAGCTTGAGCTGTGGCTGTGATGGAGCCGTCTTGGGTGAGTGGGAAGAGAAGCAAGATCTACACAAATGGTTATTTGTATACATAGGATATGCACATTTCATAACTTGGAGAGTGACTGAGCGCTGCAAATGAGCAAGAGTAGCCATAAATAGAGATTTCTAGTTGACAGGCTGCTGATAAAAACAGCTTTTATCTAATATGAGAAGCAAGTTAAGCAAACACATTATTGAAGCTGCAGTGTGAAAAAAATGTGAAGAGCATGCTTGTGAAGGGGGGTTGATATGTTTGCTTTCAATAGCCTTAATGGATCTACATATAAGTATACACATACTAGTGTATGGTGTGTACACTGGTAACCCTTGAACAGCATGGAGGTTAGAGTTGTTGACCCTCCATGCAGTTGAAAATCTGTGTATATTTTAAAAATTTATTTTTATTAAACTTCTTGGGATGACATTGGTTAATAAAATTGTATAGGTTTCAAGTGTACAATTCTGTTATACATCATCTGTATATGGTATTGTGGTGCCCAACACCCAAAGTCAAATCTCCTTCCATCACCGTACACTCAACCCCTTCTACCCTTCACTGCTCCCTATCCCCCATTCACTCCGGTAACTACATATTGTAGTCTGTGTCTGAGTGGTTTTTTTTTTGTCCTTTTGTTCATTTTTTGCTTTAAGTTCTATATCCCACATATGAATGAAATAAATTCACATGTATATCGGCAAATAATTTTTGATAAATGGACCAAAAACATATAATGGAGAAAAGAAAGCCTGTTCAATAAATGGTGCAGGGAAAATTGGAAAGCCAGATGCAAAAGAATGAAACTATTTTGCTGTTTGTCCCTGTATACAAAAATTAACTCAAAATGGATCAAAGACCTAAATATAAACACTGAAACAATGAATTACCTAGAAGAAAGCAGAGTTACTAAATTATGGACCTTGGTCTTAGGGAGGATTTTTTGAATTTGACCCCAAAGGCAAGGGAAGTATAAGCAAAAATAAATGGAAGCTACTATATCAAATTAAAAAAGCTTCTGCATAGCAAAACAAAAAGACAACCAACCAAATGGGAGAAGATATTTGTAAGAAACGGCTCTGACAAAGTGTTAATACACAAAATATATAAAGGACTCTTATAACCACACAACAAAAACAATGAATATAACTTTGACCCCCCCAAAAAACTTAATGACTAATAACTTACTATTGACTGGAAGTCTGATAACATAAACAATTAATTAATATTTTGTATATGTATTATACCCTATTCTTATAGTAAAGTAAGATAGAGGAAAGAAAGTGTTAAGAAAATCAGAAGGAAGAAAAAATACATTTTCAGTACTGTACGTATGTTTTTAAAAAATCTGCATAGAAGTGGAGAGACACAGTTCAAACCAGTGTTGTTCAAGAATCAACTGCATATGTATGTATGTACATATGTATTTTATGTACACATGCATAAAACAAGGCCCATAGTGGAGAGTTAAATGAGGAAATTTATTTAATTATGTAGTATAACAAAAGAGTGGGACTTATCAAATGATTTTCCCACAGAAAACTGTAGAAATAGTTAATGGGAAACATTTAGGGACTAAGACTTGAAAATTTAAGCATGCACATTCTCTCTCTCTCCCCCAAAATGTTTAAAACAAACTAATACTAGGTAGACAAATAGTCATGAGAGAAATGCTTGGATGCCATATTATCATTTTTTATTTCTCTGTCATATGAGATAGCTGTTTACACCCTCCTTTTTAAAATTTCTTATCTTTGAGATTCATTAGTAAATTTATGATGATAAAAGTCATCTTAGGATGTTTTAGGACTTTATGATATAACTAGAGTAGGCCTTCCTTCCCCAGCTGCCTGCACTGGCTTCCCTCTGGCACCCGGGACCCGGGCTTCCCTTGCAGCCCCAGCTTAGTCTGGAAGGTTGTCAGGAAGGACGTCAGGTCTAATTAGCATATTATGCTTTTATTATTACAGATATTATAGCTATGTGGTTTAAGGCACTTTATGTATAATACCCAAATATATAGGTAAAGTATTTTGCATGCACACATATATTTATATGTACATTATTTAATATAGTTACAGGATCACTATTTTCAAATATATAAAGCACCCATTGCAGTTTCTAGCATGAAAAACATTTAGTATGTAGGTACTGTCATTATTTTCATAATAATGATAATAATAATTACATGAAGTAATTCATGTAAAGGTGCCTGTCATAGTACCCAGGTGTTATATTAAGACCTTCTGCCCCCTTTGATTGTCACTTTCCTTCTTCATATGCCCTTTTTAAAATAAATGACATTCTCCTCTGACTTCCTGTCACCTAACTTTGGCCTTTTCATTGCTTATCAGCAATCATGTCAGAAGGTGAGATGCCACAGAGAGAGCAGGCATGCTGAGTCAGCCAGCGTTGATAATTATTAACAGCTTTTAAAAATGTTTAGTGGGAAAGGGTAGCCACTCTCGTTGTAAAAATTAGGTTAGGACCAGAAAAAGTGGCTTAGTTTGTTTTCTTCATGAAACTCCTTTTCACAGAAGGTAAAATTGAGAAATGACTTAGAATATTTGCAATCCTTGTTTTTTTGTTCTAGCATAATCATGACACCGAATCCCAAATTTTAGCAAGACGGTAGGAAGTGGTAGGAAGTTGCTCTTTGCATTGCATTCTTCCTCATTTCAAATGTAGATGCAAGTTAAGCATTTCAGTCTCAAATAAAAGAAAGCAGCTTAAGGCAAGACCGACCTTAAATGTGTGTGGCAATTAAACCTCATGTACTGGAAGAAAACTCCACAGGTTAATTATATGTTTGGAGTTTGCATTTGTGGAGAAGAGCAAACAGTAAGTTAGCTTTTTTAGGAAGAAACAATTATAGTTTGCTTTGCTTTGCTCATTCAGTCTCTGAAGGGAGTAAAGAAATTAGGTTTTCTCCTGCCTTTATAACTTTTAGACGGTGGAGCGCCTGCCAGCCCCTCTTTATTCTGCTGCATTAAGTCTCCCAAATACTCCCTCACCCCTGATGATATTAACCATTAAGAACTTGTGAGTCCTTTAACGTGGTTCTCGGCATCCACCAAGCTACTGGGAGGCACCTAAATATTGTTTGTAGTCTCTCTTATAAGAGCCATGAAGGACAGAGGAATGATGAATATTATAATTTAGGTGGCACAGAAGTGACAGACGCAGACCTAATGACGTACATACTCTCACACCTTAATTTCATTACTTGGACAAGGAATATTGATTTTCAACCGAGTGCAAAACAGTTGTGATTTATTTTCTGCTAAGGTCCAGGACGGGTGGGGGTCCCTGATGGCTGCGTTGCATCATTTTGAAGCTATGAAAGTGAAACTCGGACAAAGGGAAATGCTGAGCGTACAGATGCATGGACAGGTAGGAGAGTCGGGGGATCCTCAGCCCACCTGGTGGCATTGAGACTATCAGGACAATTCTGCCTTCTGGCTTTGCCTCCAGTCACTGGATGTGAACTAGGTTAAAGGGTCACAGTACATGTGAAATAAATAAAATCCCCGAGTTTTGTGAACATATTCACTTTTTCTCTAAGTGCAAGAAGCTGCTATAATGTGCCTACCACAAAATAAGAAACAGGTTTCTTTACTGCATTTCTATCCTCTGAATATTGTTAACTTTTTTTTATGGCCACTGAGAAAATCCTCTTTGTGATAGGAAATTTGGAAAAATACCAAAATTCAGAAATGAACTTAAAATTATATGTAACTAACCAATCAGAGATAGCATAAATTACATTTAGCTTGTGTAGTCCTATTTTTCTCTTCTTATATAATTTGGGATTGTATTTTTATCATGAGTGTTTGTAAAAGTTTATAAAATTATTCAGATATGCATATGCATTCCTCTATAGTGTTTTTAAAGAGCTATACATTTTAATATAGGTACATATTTATATTTACTTAATCCTTACTTGTGCATATATATTTACTTCTCACTTGGGGCAATTACAAACAATGCTTTGAGTACTTTCCAGATACACAGATAATTAGAGATACATTTTGTTGTATTATCACATAAATCGCCATGTATAAAATGCTTTGGGGCACCAAAAGTGGGATGAATCAATGACAGGGATATGGATGGTTTAAAGACTTCAAATCCATATTTCCAAATTCCCATCCAGAAAATGTGTGCAGTCATCTCTCATCTGATTCTGTGCATGTCCACGTTAGCATATTAAAAGTGCACTGCAGAAAAATCAGTGACTAACCCCCTCACACACAAAACAAATATAAGACCAGAATTGATTTAAAAGATTTTTGAAGTGAAAAACATCTCCTACATTTTGAGTATATAAACTTCAAGCTTGAAATTGAAGAAAGCGTAAAAATTATTAGAGGGTATTTATATGTGTTTTTCTCCTAAAGGGAAAAAATATTGGGGAAAACATAGAGCTATTTTTCTAGTTAGGGGCAGCCCCAATACTCTTGAGAAGACAAACCAACCAGCCTCACTCTCCCTCTCTACGAGAAAAGCATTTCATCCTCACGTTGTGAGAATATATACAAAGGGTTCAAGCACAGTACATATGCGTCTGCAAATCACAGTGAGAGCCCAGCAAAGCCTTGAGGGGTATTATACTAAAGATGGAGATTTTTAATGAGCTGGGAAAATGAAAAGGGCACATAATTTCATCAAAGGTTTGTGTTTTTTTTCTTTTTCTACGAGTTCTATTTATAAATGGGAATTGGTGTAAGAAAAATTACTTCACACTCAGTTTCTAATCGCATCCTTTTTAAAAAATATATATTTTATTGATTTTTTTACAGAGAGGAAGGGAGAGGGATAGAGAGTCAGAAACATCGATGGGAGAAACATCGATCAGCTGCCTCCTGCACACCCCACACTGGGGATGTGTCCGCAACCAAGGTACATGCCCTTGATCGGAATTGAACCTGGGGCCCTTCAGTCCACAGGCTGACGCTCTATCCACTGAGCCAAACCGGTTAGGGCTAATCACATGCTTTTGATGTGCAAGCATTTATAGGCAACAAGCAAGACTATATATAAGCTTTAGAGTCCAATATCATGACCATCTGAATTGTCCTTAAATATACCTCAATTACGTTTTCATGTAAGAGCAGTTTATCATTTGTAAGGGCCAGAAAAGTTGATTTTGCTAACAGTTTTGATATGAAGATATGCCAGTCAATACAAATGTTTTCCTTTAGGTGGCAAGTCATAATGGGCTTGGACAATCTGTGTATGCAAATTCAATTCAATGAGCAGTTCTTTATTGAGTGTGTCTAAGTTGATACCACAACTGTGGCATAGGGGCCACATGGTAGGAGAGAATTTTATGTAGCATAACAAAGAGAAAGGACTACAGGAATGATGATTACTGTTGACAATATGGCACTATTTTACAACGGTCACTTACTGGAAGGACAAAATGTTCAGATTGATAACACCATTTCAGTACTCCACTTAGAGCCCCATTAGGTGCTACTGATTGAGATGAGTCTTCATGTTCTCATTTACAAAGGGATGACGGCTGCATCCTCAGCAGAATCAGCACAGATGGCAAGCCAGACCTCTTCACAGAAACATTAACTTGCCTATGTTAGAGTCCTCTTGTATGTCCTCTACTCTGCAATGCTTTCCCAGGATTTATCAAAATGTGCCTGCCAGGCCAGTGTAGCTCAGCGTTTGAATGTTGACCTATGAAACAAGAGGTCATGGTTTGATTCCGGTCAGGGCACATGCCAGGGTTGGAGGCTGGATCCCCGGTGGGGGCATGCAGGAGGCAACCAATCAATGATTCTCTCTCCCTCTCTGAAATTAATAAAAATATATTTTAAAAGATGTGTTGAACACAGCTTTGATTAAGGTTTTTAAAATATAAACATCTATTAAACAACATTTCAATGTCGTATATGCTAGACATGTTTCTTGGTGCTACACCTACGTTATCTCTATATTCTTTTTTAATATATTTTTACATCAATTAAATTTTCACATAGGAGCAGTGAGGAAACTGAGGAGCAGACAGGCCGGATAACGCAAACCAATATAGCAGTGTGTCCGGGATTCGTTCTCAGCCTGACCTGAGTCAACCCTTATAGGTACCCAGTTTTGTTCATCCAAAACATTTTGTTTTCATTGCTCTGTCAAACACACACACACACACACACACACACACACACACACAAACAAAACTCTAGATTGAATCTTTTGGGCAAGATTTTTATAATTATAAAAAATCTACGATAGCATATTGAGCTCTGATTCTAGCTCTGCCTTTATTTTATTTTCCTATCTTGATTTCTCTTTGCCACATTTTTTTTCAAACTTTAAAAATTACCTGCTTATTTTGAATTTTATAAGTGTCTTTGAGTAGTCATTAATTTTGGGCAGAAGTTAGCATAAAGATGTTTAGAAAATTATATATATTTCTCATAGCAGCATTATTGCCTTAGTAGGTGGGTATATTAAAGCTGTGAACCCCAAAACAAGAAATGATTTGATAAAAATCACACAACTTTTAGTTGTAGTATCAAGTTCTAATTCCTACACCCATGCCCTTTCACTCAGCATTTATGCCACAGATATTTATTGATCAAAACTTTATTTTTTTTTTCACTATCCCATGCTGCTCTGTAATAATTAGAGCAAGCTGGTAATGTTGTTGCCACTCAGGTCTCTGTACTGAATGTGCATTGAGAGCAAAGCAGACAGTTGGATGCCAGCTCCTGATGTTAGCTGTAGGGTAGTGACGGACCCCTCTGTCATGGCACACTTCAGAGCCCGCATGCAGGGCACTCACCTCAAGGCACCTCAAGGCAGCACTGGTGAAATCACTTTGACCCAATGCAGTACAGAGATTTACTGTCCATTGTGGCTATGGAGGAGCTGAAATATGGCTGGTCCTAATTGGAATGTGCTGTATTTGTAAATTACATACTAGATTTTGAAGACATAATAAAAAAGATTTTATATCATAATTTCATATTGATTAAAAGTTGAAATGATAGTATTTTGGTTGGATTAAATATATTATTAAATTATTTTAATAAAAACTTAAATAACAATTTAAATTTAATAACAATTTAAATTTAATAACAATTACAATTAAAATGTTTATTTTTACCATTTTAAATGTATGTACTAGAATTTTTAAGACCATGTATGTGCCTCATACATATATTGAGCAGTACTGACCTAGTGCATAAAATAACTTGTTTTACATTTCACTTTATATTTTTCTCTTGTATTTGACTATTAAACAAAAGAAATCATAGAATATAGTAACTACAATCTGAAAATTCAACCATTTTACAATATCAATGAGCAATTCTTTATTGAGTGTGTCTAAGTTGATAACACAACTATGTTGATAGTTTAAACTGTGGCTAGGGGCCATGTTGTAGGATAGAATTTTATGTAGCATAACAAAGAGAAAGAATCTTTTAGGATTACATCTTTTTGTTAATTAGTTGAAGCTTTGAATATAGCTTGGATAGAAATATGTTAATAGTAAAAAGTAGCAAATATTTCTACCAATCATAACACAATTCTTAACTCTTTAATAACCTACATCTTTTATCATCAAAGTCGAACTCTTCCTTTAAGATTTATCACAAAGACCTGGCTGGCGTGGTTGAACCAGGAGGTCATGGTTCAATTCCAGGTCAGGAATACATACCCAGGTTTCGGTCTCAATCCCCAGTGTGGGGCGTGCAGGAGGTAGCTGATCAATGATTCTCTCTCATCATTGATTTTCTATTTATCTCTCCTTCTCCTTTCCTCTCTGAAATTAATAAAACATATATTTTTTAAAAAAAGATTTATCACAAAGAAGCCTTCAACACTCCTAGGGTGGGACCAGTTTCATGTACTGTTCCCCTGGAGAATCATTTTGTATATAATTGTTATGTATGTGATCACAATAGTTGTATATCTATTAACCATATGTCCGAATGTATATAAATATTTTTACATATAATATTACCTTGCTTAGACCCCCCTATTGCCTCACAGAATTAAAGAGTGGTATAAGTTGTGCTATGTAAACCTAAGAAGACTTGTAAGATTCAGGGTTCTTAATATTCTGTAGCTTCATTGTTTTTCTCCAGATCTGTTATTCTATACATTGATACCATTTTTTAAAAACAAAAAAGTATTTGTTTAAACAAACATAAATGGATGCTCTAATATTAAGGTGAATCCAATGAGCTCGAAGTTTACTTGTCCTCTACACAATGTAGAGAATTTACATATTGGTGACTTCCCTGCCCGAAGCCTATGCAGTTATCATGCCTCATGCATCTTTGTGTTTTCAGCACAAATATGAAGTATTAAGGAAAGAATTTTTTACTGCTTGCTATGAGCTTTTTAATTTCAGTTCCTTGTATATTGTCAGGGTTTAAACATAGTTTAGTAGTAGAAAATATATTACTTTCCAGATTATAAACATTAACTCCTTTGTGTTAAAAATTACATCAGTTATTTACCTATATGTCAGGTGGTGTTTTGGATAACTTCTAAAGTAAAACTGCAGGAAAATGAGAGAGTTGATATGCTAAATAAATGTTTGCATTAGAATGAGTATAAAACACATCAAAACATAAGAAACATGGTACATTCTCTTAAAACAGTATCCGGGACATTGTGGACTCATTAAGCATGAAAGTGATTTATGCATAATTCTTTACTTTTATTCACTACATTTCTAAATAAAATCTTGTTTATATTTGAGACATGAAGATTTCACTTGTCTTCCTACATGTTTTGTGTTAATTATATCATTAAAAAAACAATTTAAAGAGAGTCTGTGATTTTTTCTAAGAGAACTAAAAAAGATAATATAGAAATTTTTAATTGTAACTAGAGGCCCGGTGCACAAAAATTTGTGCACTGGGGGGGAGGAGGTCCCTCAGCCCGGCCTGAGCCCTCTTAAAGTCTGGGACCCCTCGGGAGATAACGACCGGCTGGCTTAGGCCTGCTCCCGGGTGGCAGAGGGCAGGCCCAATCCCTAGGTGCAGCCCCTGGTCGGGCTCAGAGCAGGGCCCATCAGGGGGGTTGAGGAGCGCCCCCCTGTCACACACACAGCAGGGCTGATCAGGGGGTTGAGGAGCTCCCCCGTGTCACACACACAGCAGGGCTGATCAGGGGATTGAGGAGCTCCCCCCTGTCAGGAACAGAGCAGGGCAGATAGGGAGGTTGTGGCCACGCCCGCTGTCACACACAGAGCTGCAGGGCGATCAGGGGTTTGGTCGCTGCCCCTTGTCACGCTGATCCCAGTGCTGGGAGGTCTCCTTGCTCCACTGATCCCGGGGCCAGGACCCCTCTCGGCTCCGCTGATCCCGGGGTCCTGAGGCCTCTCGGCTCCGCTGATCCCGGGGTCCTGAGGCCTCTCGGCTCCGCTGATCCCGGGGAC
>NW_006292999.1:155341-163290 GCF_000327345.1 Myotis davidii | reverse complement strand
GCTCAGAGCCTCGCAGCTGCAGATGGGGAACCTTGGCTTCCTCCATAGCTCTGGCAAGCAAGCCTCCTGTTCCATCAGCTGCCTGGCTGCCTGCCGCCATCTTGGCTGCCAGTTAATTTGCATATCTAGCTGATTAGCCAACGAAAAGGGTATTGGTCGTACGCCAATTACCATTTTTTTCTTTTATTAGATAGGATGAGATTTAGAAATCATCTAATGTATCTCATCTAACACATCTTTTCATTTATCGGTAATAACTTTTTATCACAATATAATGAATACTATATTAACAATTAATGTTGTTTATTTTAGGTGGCATTTAGATATTTGTTTTATTTTAATGTGGAAAATTTTGAACATAAACAAAGTAAAGTAAGTAAATATATTGTTGTCACACTCAGTAATTAAAATTAATGGATCATTTTATATCACTGTTTTCATATATATATTGGACAGTCACTTGTCTTAATCCAAGGCTCATTATTTTTTTCCCACTGACTAATTTAAAAAATCAATATCTCTTTTTTCTGCTTCTCAGCCAAGACCCTAGTCTGTTCCAATATTGTCAAGTTGAACCATCTATCCCTGGCTTAAATATCCCATCCTCCAAATCGTCTTAAATATAAAAGGCCCTTTCTGATTTGTCCCTGCTTTCCTCTCTTGTTTCAACTCTTGCCACGCTAACACACGTCTTATAGATCAGCTGTCTTGTCTAAACTGTGTTTCCAACAGCTGTCCCCAGCTCTCTCGCCGCTGGAACTTCTCAGGGGCTATCTTCTGTCTGCATAGTCTTTAACATTACCATTCTCTTCACCTGAATGGTTCCTACTTGAGCTTCAAAATTTTTCTTAGGCATTTCATTCTGAGGGCTGTTTCCACACCCCAGGCTACATTAGCTGCCTCCTTTGTTCTTTTGCAAGACTCCTATCTGAAACTTTATCCAAGTTCTCATTACTGTGCATTGTAACTTAATGTTAGCTTGCATTTCTTCCCATTAGACTGACATCAGGGAGGGTTCGCTGTTTACCTTCTATTCATCTATGTTAATATTAGCAGCCAACACCCACAGCAACATTCTGAAGTATATATTATGTATAGGTTTGTTTGTGTTTATCTCTTGAGTATTATAAACTTCTTAAAGAACTTCTCTGATATCTGTCCTGTCTTTTTTTTAAAATATATTTTATTGATTTTTTACAGAGAGGAAGGGGGAGGGATAGAGAGTCAGAAACATCTATGAGAGAGAAACATCGATCCAGCTGCCTCCTGCACACCCCCAACTGGGGATGTGCCCACAGCGAAGGTACATGCCCTTGACTGGAATCGAACCTGGGACCCTTCAGTCCGCAGGCCGATGCTCTATCCACTGAGCCAAACCAGTTAGGGCTGTCCTGTCTTTTTGGTGGTACATAGCTCAGTGGGAACATATAAACTGGACCAATAGCGCTGGCCAGGTTTTAAAAGTCACTGTTGAGTAGTGGAATGAGCAGAGAAAAATCGCTTCTAATCACAGCTCTGTCAGTTACTAACTGTTTCAACTTGCAGATCTCATTTAAAGTCTGAGTCTTAGTTTCTTCATCCATCAATAGGCATAATGTCTTTTCCCTCATAGAGCTATTGTCAATTTGACTGAGTTAATGTTTATAAAACTGAGTGCTATGTAGGTCACATTTATCTAATTTGGATAATGTGAGCAAATTGTGGGATATAGATACATTAATATTCTCACTTCACCCATAAAATTTGAAGTGCTGCAAATATTCCTTATGGTAATATAATTTCAACTGGTAAATAGAAATATCTATTGTTTTTGTTAGTGTCCCATAAACCTTATTATTAGTTATGTGCAATAGTATTTCTTAAATATATATGTATTTCAATTACTCTTATAAATTAAAACCTTATTTTAATTTCTTCCAGGTGTCCATAATTAATGAGATATTCTTAGGGCTGATAAAAGCAACTAAAATCAGTAACTTTGGAATTAACCCCTTCCCCAACAATTTTTTTGTTAAAAACGTTTCTTTTTCAGACTAATTTTTTTATTTTGGTTCTATATAGTATTTTTGATGCTGGTTATGAAAACAGTTTGTAACTCGTCTTCCTATAAACCGTATTTTTTTTACCATATTTTCTTAGTATACTCGTCGAGGACTGAAAAAGAACATTTTGTGAAAACAAGTATACATGTTTCTGCCCGGGAAGGGGTTAGCATAAACGTTTCTTTTTCAGACTAATTTTTTTATTTTGGTTCTATATAGTATTTTTGATGCTGGTTATGAAAACAGTTTGTAACTCGTCTTCCTATAAACCGTATTTTTTTTACCATATTTTCTTAGTATACTCGTCGAGGACTGAAAAAGAACATTTTGTGAAAACGAGTATACACGTTTCTGCCCGGGAAGGGGTTAACATAAATTTAACCCCTAGAGTGCTGGGGAGCGCTATTGCGCTCCTCCTGTCTTTCGCCAAAAGTGCCAGGAGCGCTATCAAAGCTTCGAAATGGCGTCCAGTTCTAAGTCTGCTTTTATTACTGATGATGATATTGCTAAATATGTCAATGTAGTAAAGGTTTCCTTAAGTTTTTGAATATGTAACTTCATTTACTTGCGACTCATAATTTTTTTCCTAAACTCCTGTAAAATCAGCAAAAATGCCTTGGCAATTTTAACATAGTTCCTAGGATATTGGTTGGCACTCAAAGGGTTAATCAGAAATTAAAGAAAAAAAATAGTAAGAAAATGCCAAGCTGCCACAAAGTCAAAATGTTAATTTAGGGGATAGGATTCCTAAGTGTTAGAGGTGATGCTACAATTTTTTTAAAGGCATAAGATACGCACCTTTAAATTTGCAAAAATTTGTCTATAACAAGAGGAAGTTATGGAGACATTTGAAAAAAAAGTGATATAACTGCTAAATTGATGCTGCCCTAATATGCCTCTAAGCCATCTTGGTTTTTGCCTTTCAAACATAATTCTTGATATTTGAAAAAAATGAAAAGGAATCATTTGCATACCAGGCTAAGTAGTGAATACATGTTTAAAAGCAAAAAAACACACCTTCTGTGTTGAAAATTGATGTGCTCCAAGAAGATATTTACCCTACTTTTATATTTATTGCTATGAGAGAATTAGTCTTGAATTAAGTGAGTTTTTATTTTATGCAAGCAACATAATTTTTTCATTCCTGAGCAGTTCCTAGAAGGCAGTAGACATTTACTGCAGTATTTCTAACATAATTATTCTTAGGTTCCAGGGGGAAAATATGGTATTGAATTACTGATCTTGTTTTGTCAACAGTTAAGTTCCCTATGAGAAACTTTATTACTGCATAACTTACTATGAAGAGTGTCATTTCTCTGGAACCTCTTTGGATGCTGGCATTATATTGACGTCCCCTTCTGCTCCTAACGGCTCCAAGCCAGGCTTAGCCCTGTGGTCAGAGCAGGTTGCCTGGTGCTCAGAAATCCAGTCCCAACAGTCAGTTCTTTCCTCTGCCACATCTCTCAGTTCTCCTCTTGGACCCAGGAAGACCTGTGTGGCCAACACCGCTAGGGTCCCTTGGTTCAGTTCTTTCCTGGAAGTGATAATTGCTTGGGGCTGCAGGTGGAAAGCACATAAAACTTCACACCATTGCTTGAAAATTAGGTGCCAACTCGTAGTTGTAATCTCGTGAAATAGTTTTGAAGCAATAGTCTCAGTTATCTGCTACCAGATATTAAAAGATATGCTATTCCAATGACCCTATTTTTAATTATTTAAGTAGTTTTGTCTTTTAATAACTAAAGAGACAGATCCTATTCAAATTTCCTATTCTATATGATGAGATGTATAATTTATATTTTCATGTTCTTCATGGCTGTGTTCTGTACTGCATGTTGCTTAGTGATCTGTATTAAAAGAGCATAGCTAAAATCTTACAGGATGCATTATTCAAAGAAAGTAACACTCATTCTTTAGGATTCACTAATACAACTAAACTGCAGAGAACATGCCTGAAAATTGCTTGATGTCAGGGGGCTGACAGTTTTTGAGTAGCAAGTATTCTCATTTGTGAAATATTGTGTTGGTCTTTGAAACTGTCAAAAACCTCTAGCTAAGAGTATGCCAGAATATAAGGCAACAGGGTGTGTTATTACATTTAATGTATACAGGTAGTAAAAATTAGTTACAGAATGAGATGGAGTGTGGTATATTTTTCAAGTTCTATTAATAGACATATATGCATACCTTTCCAAGACAGTCAAATACCACTATGTAGACTTCTTTTAAAAATATATATATTGCTAAATTTATTTTAGCACATTTTCATCATGAACCTCAACATTTGTTCCTTCAAAATATGCTACCCATCTGCTTCTATGTTTCTAAAGAGGATTTGCTTCTGAAAGTGTAGATATAATTTTCCTGTCTCTAGGAAGGTTTGCTTAAGTATATTAGAGTAGAAAACTGCAGCAATTCTAGGCATTCTTGAGTTAAAACAAATTTTGCCTGGAACATTTGAACGTATGAATAATGGCCAAGTAACCACTAAGACACCCTCACTTCCCTTGGTTTATTGAGTTCTGAGCCAACTGGTAAATAATCACATCTGGGTATTGCACCTGAAGTGAATTCCATCTCAAGACTGACTGAGGATACCATAACCTCATTGCACAGCAATGAGCCCCCAGCAGGGACTTTTTTTGACTGCTGGTCTGCAATTATTTTTAGTTCTGACGCCAGATGGCGCTCACATATTTTTAATCAGCTTTTATCTTTCTTGTTTTAAATTTTACCCTCGTCTCTCCTTTCCAGGGAGATTTTGCTGAAAAGATTAAAGCCCATATATGTTTTCTCTCATGTAAAATTTAATTGAAGGTTTTCATGTACTTATTAAAACTCACAGCACATTTTTTTTTTCCTTGGTTTCATGGGGCAGTATTGTTTAATAACTTTGAATATCGGCAGGAATGACAGATCAGAGTATCTGCATCAGTGACCTGAATGAACTGCCCATAGAGTCACTGGCTAATCATGTAGAAACACAATTCATTTAGAAACTGCTCTAATCTAAAGCAATTTTAGCCTGGATTCCATTCTTCTGTCTTGTTAGTATAAAAAGAAACACACTGGTAGCTAGGAATTACATCTATCCATCATTCATAAGAGAGCCCTTCTTTGTGCCAATGAGTTTTATGTGAAGCCCCATGGGCGCCTGCAATTATTCCTCTTACAAATACTCTCCTGTTCTGCCTCATTCTCACATTTTCAGATCAGTGTCGCTTTCTTCTGCTTAAATCATCAAGCAGATAATAGCATGAAATTAGGCTCCTCATTATAGGAGCAGAAGCCATGGCTGCTTTACTTTTCTTTTTCTGCCTCTTTCATCCTCCATCTTGAAATTGATTAGAATTATTCTTTAGTTGGGGACAGGTGGCCTGCAATAAATACTCTTTTTCAATCAGCTGCCTCCTGCATACCCCCTACTGGGGATCGAGCTCAAAACCTGGGCATGTGCCCTTCACCGGGAATGGAACCCAGGATCCTTCAGTCCACAGGCTCACGCTCTATCCACCGAGCCAAACTGGCTAGGGCTATTTTTATATCTTTAAAAATATTTTAATTGATTTTAGAGAGGAAGAGAGAGATAAAAACATCAGTGATGAGAGAGACACATCAATTGGTTGCCTCCTGTATGTACCGACATAGGTGCCCTTAACTGGAATCGAACCTGGGACCCTTTAGTCCATAGGCTGATGCTCTATCCACTAAGCAAAACCAGCTAGGGCTTGTGGCTTTATTTTAAACCTAGAGGCCTGGTGGGGTCCCTCAGCCTGGCCTGTGCCATCTCGCAATCCGGGGCCCCTCCCCTCGGGAGATGTTGGACTGCCGGTTTTGGGGATCAGGCCGAAACCTGCAATCCGACATTCCCTGAGGGATGTAGTAGTGCTCGAAGTAGCAGGCGGCTGGGGAGAAGCCCGAGCCCGGGCGGGCACCACGCCGCTCCCGCTCATCCTGGCCCCTCTGCACTGCCACCACTGCATCCACTTGGTAGTGCTGCAGTGGAGGCGGGAGAAGCTTGCCCCACCACAGCTGCGCTTGCCAGCCATGAATCCAGAGTCTGGTGCCCAGTGGTCAGTTGAGCAGCGCTCTCACTGTGGGAGCAGACTGACCACCAGGGGGCAGCTCCTGCGTTGAGCATCTACCCCCTAGTGGTCAGTGCGCGTCATAGTGACTGGTTGACTAGTTGTTCGACTAGTTCAGTTGTTAGGTTGATTGGTCTCTTAGGCTTTTATATATATAGATAACATTTGCATGTGGGTCTTTAGCCCTTATAACAATCTTTTCTTTGCTGGGAATTATAGTTTGTCAACCACCCCTAAGACCTCACTGAGTTTAAACAGGATTTCCCCAATGTGTGCTGCAATGCGTATTGTAGAAAACTGACAACATTTAAAACAGAAGAAAACTTGTGCTTGCTTTCTGCAATTTTTATTCTTTATCTCTGCCTTTTAGTGGAAAGTGGTGGGCGAAATGCAGAAATTATTAAATAAATTTACAAAAAATAGGCAATAATCCCATCCTTTACAATCAAGTTGAATATGAGCGTGAAGAGAGAGCTATAATTAAAAAACAAAAACCAAAAACCCTACTGCATTTTCCCTTGCTAAAATGCAAATTGCTCCTCATTATAATGAGCATCTTATCTAGCTCAAGATATTTCATTTAGAAACTCTCATTTTTCCCCTGTTAATAGTTAAGAGCGTTATTGACCAAAATGCATTGATTGAGTTTATATTAATGGTAGCACATAGAACGAGGCAATGGACTTAGCATCCTATGCTCTTGCAGAAATTTGATCCTACCTTTCTTTTCCAGAAGGGTCTGGTCTTCACTACCTTTTGGTAGTATTTCCATATAGGCCACCAAAAAGTATTTTTTGGAATAGAGTTTCTCTCTTGGCTGCTCTTTCCTGATGGATAGAAACTTTCAATGGAATAAAGCTTTAAAAAAACCTTTTTAAAGTTTGTTGGAAATTTAGCAAGACTAGGGAAACATATCAGAGAAGGCATTGAACCATTCTTTTCAACTGTCATAACGTCAGGCCTTCACATTAGTCAATCTGCCACTCATTTGAGTAAAATAATATAGTATTTTTCTTTTTTTGACTGCTTATTTCACTCTAAGTTCATCATGCTATTGCAAATGGTGAGATTTCATTTTTTAGGGTCAAGTAATATTCTAATGTACCACTGTTTTTTTATCTACTTGTTTGTATGGGCCCTTGGGTTGCTCCCACGGTTTAGCTATTTTAAATAATGCTGCAATGAATTCGGGGGTGCATATAGTCTTTCAAATTAATGTTTTTATTTCTTCGGATATATGCCCAGAAGTGGAATCACTGGGTCATAAATCAGTTCTATTTTTTTTATTTTTTTGAGGAACCTCCATACTGTTTTTCACAGAGGTTTTTTGAATAATAAGGGGGTCATACAAGATTACCCAGCCCAAACTTTGCCAATAAATAAACTATAATAATGTCTGATAAAGGATCTTTTTGCAAATTCATGGCAGAACCAGCATTCAAGAGAGGCCAGGGTGTTATGTGGAATTACATTATTGTACTATATTATCAAAGTTAAGTTCCCGAAAACAAATGGTATATTATTCTGTGTACATTGAATCCAGTCAGATATTGTATCTGGTTAATCACCAATAATCCAAGGCGACTATTGCACTGCTTTTGTATAGTCTGGGAATAAATACCTTATTTTGCCCACTATTACTACACTTTAATAGTAAATAAGTTTGCAGTAATGTAAAATATATGTAAGAACATAGGCTGTCTTATAAGTGAATTTTTTAATAGATACAGATGTATTGGTGTTGAACCAAGGTTATACCAGCTGACAAAGTAAGTTTTAATCTCTCTAAATCTCTCTGTAAGAATATGCTTTTGTATTTGAA
>NW_006292999.1:148282-154442 GCF_000327345.1 Myotis davidii | reverse complement strand
TGCACATCTCCCACTGGAGATGTGCCCCCAACCAAGGTACCTGCCCTTGACCAGAATCGAACCTGGGACCTTTCAGTCCGCAGCCGATGCTCTATCCACTGAGCCAAACCGGGTCCGGCAAAGTTAGGGTTTTTCAAAATGCTGACACGCGGAGCTCAAAAGGTTCGCCATCACTGATCTAGGAAATATGTTGAATGATATATTAAAAAAGAAAGAAAGAAAGAAGTTTGTGTAACTGAGAAGCAAGGAATGTAAGTAATAGTTTTTGCTTTAAACATTTAAATATCAGGATAAATTTTAACAAATAGAATAAATGGGGGGAAATGGCCCTGTTATTAATTAAAATGGATAGCAGCTAGTGTTGAATTCCCTAACACTTTCCTATCAGAGTAATATTCACTACTTTTTAACATACACATCAAGTATTACCAGCATTCTCAGGTTATTAGCGAATTGAAAATCAAAAATGAACTCAGGTATTACATGCTTATCACTCAGGTGTCTATCAGCCAATTTCTAAATTTGTTTTTTATATAATTTACATGAAGCAGGTGTAAATGTAAAGTGATGGCTTCTTTATTAAAGTGAATTTCTAAGGCTTTACATTTAAAAAATCCCTATGCATTATGTTTGCATGATTTCATGACATTCAAATGATTAGTTGGTTTAATTAAGTCAGTGAGAAAGGATGGACAAGCTATTGGCTCTTCACCAGTTGGTCCAAATAAATGGTTGATGAAAGTAAAAAGTAATAGTTGATGAAAAAATTATGATTTTTCATGTTTTATATAGAAAGGGTCTCTGAGTTTTCATGAGTTTTTAGCTATTAGAGTCAGAAGTTCCATTTGCCCTATTGAATGTCTTTATATACCTATTATAGATCTGTCTCACCACCATAAGTGAATATTGTTTTGTCTATTGTGTAGAAAGATAGTTTTCAAAAATGAAATCATCTGATACAAGTACTAGGATTAATAAGAAGTTAAGGAATGCCTTGGTAAGTCCTATAATTTGTTGGGCTGACCTATGATTGATCTGTTTTAGAGCACAGAGTTCCCATAAAGGAACCTGCAATTGTATGTATAAAACTATTCTAGTTCTTAGGAATTTTCTATGATTGTAAAGCTAGGCACTAAAAATAGTACAGTTGGAATTTTATCCTTGTAGATCTCATGTTTTCATCTACCATTTTTTCCTTTGCCTTGATAAGTATATTAAAAGCCATATTAACCTTTAGTATAACTGTTAAAAGGTTCAATTGTGTCTCCCTAAAATCTATATATTGAAATCCTAACCACTTGTACCTCAGAATGTGTCCTTACTTGAAAATAGGATCATCTCAGATGTAATTTGTTAAGATAGGAGTAGTTGGGCTTCTAATCCAATATGATATTTGAACAGAGACAGACGCACATAACAAGAAGATGTTGAAACACATCTGTAGGATAAAACCATCCATAAGCCAAGGAGAATCCCTCACAGAATCAAATCTGCAGACACCTTGATTTTTGAGCATCTAGCCTCCAGACCTGTGAGACAATGAAGTTCTGTTGCTGAAGATGCCCAATTTGGGGTACCTTGTAATGGCAGCATAGGCAAACTCATGCAGCCACCAATAAGGAAGCTTCCCCCCCACCAGCCCCCAAGGAGGGAATCAATCAGAAATTGTCTCCTTACCCTGGAAGAACACAGACATTAGGATGATGGTTTCCCTCTTGTACTGCCCAGAAAAGGAATCAAAGGGAAATTGTGCAGATAATGAAGTTTCTTTCAAAAGTGTTTATTTCTTTAATTCCCAGTGCTATATTCCGAGGGGTTCTTTTTCAATATATAGATAATGAGTTAATACTTATGAAATGCTTTGAGCTCTTTAGAGGAGCAAGACCAGCTGAATATAATTACAGCCTATCACAATGAGTGATTCTGATTAGAATAGTTAATACAGTTCTAGGTGATTCAGATTGCTCTACTACAGAAATTAAGTATCATTCCCACCCCCGTCCAATTTGATCTCTCTCTTTCTTAAACACCACTGTACAAGGAGGTTGAAATGCCTTGTTACAACTATATTTACTGTGAAGGAAACAATTAGCAATATGTAGCCGAGAGTGGGAAGCAAAATTAGAGAATGATCGTGCAGTCCAGTGGGACAGGGAGGAGCAGGCACAGGGTGACTTGAGGTATAACTTTGTAGATGCCTGGACCAGGAAACTTGAACAGAGGCCTGGGGGTGAGGCTCTCTGGTGAGGTTAAGACTTTCTGACCTGGTAAGAGCAGGCAGAAGAGTGTCATGGGGACTCATTGCCCTGTTCAATGAGCAGAGTTGGAGAATTGCTTCGGGGCCTGCTTCTAGGGGTTGGCAGCTAGTGATTATTTGGACCTTACATTTCTACACATTGTGCGTGTTTTTCCCCCTATTATATTGAAATATGAAGGCAGCAAAAATAAGTTTCTAAAACGTAGAATGTATTCTCCAAGTGGGCAGGTGGCAAAGGTTAAAACTGGATCTTCAGAGCATCCCTATTTTGGGGTTTCCATGACCTTGGGTCACTTTTGTTTTAACAGTTTCTAGAACTTGCCTCATATACCGAGCTCTTTCTGACACATGCCCCCGTCTTCTGTGAGTCACCATTTGAGCAATAGCTTTATTTCTCCCTGTACTAAGACTATAACTTTTATACCAAGCATGCGGTTTTCTGAACCTCTGCAGAATGCTCATGGTGAAAAATAACATTATCCTGATTCATAGACAAGGTCACCGAGACCCAGAAAAATACAGTTATTTGGCAGTGGTGACATTTGGATCAGTTTCTGAACTTTCTGTTAGGCACTGCTCAGCCCTCAATTGTCAGTAATGGCTGGCAAAATTGGGGAAGAGATTGACATAGTTTGTCTTCCAAAAACACCGTTTTCCTCCTTCTTGAATTCCTGCTCCATTTTCCTTCTTAAGCGTATCATCTTGTTCTCTATTGGTGACATGCCAGTCACTCCTAAGCTTTTGCTGTTACATTTGGTGACTTGCGGGCTAGCACTTCCTGAAGATGACACACTACCCGGAGACACCGCATTGGAAAATACAACTTGATACTGATAGTATTAAAGGCCTACCACCACTGGAACGGCAGGCGATGGGACTGCTACTGTGTAGTACACACTGCTCAAAAGTCCCTCTGACAGGCTTTCAACACTACTTGCTTAAAAAGTCATCCTCGAACATTACTTACACCAGATGCCCACCCCATGTTTCAGGGTTCATTTATTTCCCGTCAAGGTCCTGAACTTGGCTGGACAAACCTGTCTAGCTTGGGGATTTGACTATCCTTTGAGCTTTGTTATTTCTGTGATTAAATTGTGGGCTTCACCCTCCGTTTGTTTTGCCCTCTAGCTGCAGGAAATATGATTTATATGCTGCCACGCAGGCCCATATTTAGCTTTTAATTGATAATCATTTTCAGCTCTATATTGTCTCTTTCCAAAGCATTAGTTGTCTCCAGCAACAATTTTTCACTTTTATTATCTTCATTTGTTCAAACGACTGATTTATAGATGTCTAATATATTTCCTTCTACAAATATACTTTCAGGTTCATCGACAGCAAGTTTTTAGTCATCTTGTACTTGCAGATAACTTTACCTACACGCTCTGATAGAGTACAGCTCGCCAGCTGTCCTGTGGCTCCCAAAGATCCCCGTCTCCAGTAGTAACACATGTATAATCCCCTCCCTTTGAGTTGGAATAATCTTACCAATTGCTTCTAACAGGCAGTTTATGGCAAGATAAAGGGATGTCATTTCCACGATTCAGTTCCAGAGACTTCTGTCTTGCTGGCATTCCCTCCTGACTTTTTTCTTGCTTGCCCTGATGCCAGCTGCATTTCACAGGTTTTTCTATAAAGGGGGTCCCATGGCAGGGAAATGAGGAACAATCCCAGCCAACAATGTGTGAGAAACTGAGACCTTAGTCCACAAGGCCACGAGGAACTAAATCCTGCCAGTGACCAATAGGCGGGAGCTAGGCAGCAAAGCCATTCCCATCGAGCCTTTTGATGATGCAGCCTTGTCGCAGACTCAGAGGCTGAGGCCCTACGCAAATTGTGCTCAAATTCTTGACCCACAGAAACAGAGAATAGAAGTCGCTAAGTTTTAAGGCAGTTTGTTGCACAGCAATGTATGACTACCATGTCAGCCCTGTGATGAGTGTTGTGGCCAGCCTACAACATGGCGCCCACAATCCCTGACTCCTATTCTTTACACTCTTATGAAGGCTTCTATTGCACCAGGATTGCCTCTAGGTCCATGGTGTATGGCAGGAATTTTGAGAGTGTTGCTCTTGAGATTAGGTTCTTAAGAATATGGCTTTGTCTTGTGCTAGCATTCTTTTCTTTCTCTTCATTTTTTCTGGTGGGAAGCCAAGTTATTATATAATTCTTAAGAGCCTATATTTTGCGCTCTCTCTCTCTGTGTCTCTCTCTCTCTCTCTCTCTCTCATCCTTTGTTCAGGTGGGAAGCCAGGTGCCATTTCATGGGCCAGCTCCATGGAGATGCCCCATTTAGTGAGAAACTGTGTTTTCCACCCAATAGCCAATGAGGAACTCAAGCCTGCTGACAGCCACACCAGTAAGCTTGGAAGAGGACCTTTGGCCTCAGTGGAGCCTTGAGATGAATGGAGTTCTTCCATCTGACAGCTTGACTGCAATCTCATTAGAAACCCTGTCTCACATAGCGGAGATGCTTCTGTATTCCTGATGTTCAGAATTCATGTCTGATATGGAATGCTTGTTAGTAGAGACTTCCAAGTTGTGGAGTAATTTGTCATGCAGCAATTGATAACTAATACAGTGATCCATCACCATAATACAATTGTAATGTCTACTTGTCTGGGCTACTCTTAAACTGGCCTTTTCATGAAGATTAGAATGCAGGAAGTTTATTAGATAATGCTAACAAGATACCTACTTGTGTAGAGAGAAAAAAATAAACAATTGAACAAAGGAAAATTTTGTCTGTGGTTCAGTCATAAGAAAGCATCAGATGAATGAGGAGGGCACTCTGAAACTGGAGTTCTCAGCAGTTTGGGCAGAGGATCAAGCCCATATGCACCTGTGTCTGGGAGACAGGCTACGTTGTGAAGGTTTATGAATCTTGGGTAAGATTCCCAGAGAAGACTGATGCTGACATCTATCAACCACCAATCTTCCCGAGAGAGAGCATTGAAATTCACAGGCACAATGGATCTCCTCAACTGTGAATATCATAACAGTCACATGAAGCGAAACTTAAATAATAGGATTCAGTGCAACTTTTTTGAACTAGAAGATTTGAAGCTACATTTTTACAGGCAAAAAAAAAGGAAAAGGAAAATTGACCTATTTCCAGGATGCTAAAAACTAAGACATGCTAGTAAATGAAAAGCACAATGAGACCTTTCTTAAACACCTCTGTGTAAATAAACTTGAAAATTTTATTTAAAAGTTTAGTTACTTAGGAATATGTAATTGGAAGAAAAAAAACACACACACTGACTATATGAAATAGAACACCCAAATTGAACAACATCAAAGAAAGAAAATTTTCAGAAGAATTCCTGTACTTCAACCAAAGCAAAATATATGAAGAGTGTTAGAGAAATTTTACCAACATTTAAGGTACAGATAATTTTAATGATATTAAAACATTCCCAGAGTATCAAACAAGAAGGAAAATTCCTAATTCTTGTTCTTATATGAGTATAAAATCAAAACAAAACATGTTTGCACAAAAGTTACAATTATAGTTTACTTATGAATGTTAAAACAAAACCCCTATCTAATAAAGAGGCAATATGCAAATTGACCATCACTCCAACACACAAGATGGCTGCCCCATGTGGACATAAGATTGCCTGCATGGGAGGGCAGTTGAGAGGGCAAGGCCTGAAAGGGAGGGCAGTTGGGGGCGACCAGGCCTGCAAAGGGGGGCAGTTAGGGGTGACCAGGCTGTCAAGAGAGAGCAGTTAGGAGTGACCGGGCCAGCAGGGGAGGGCAGTTGGGGGTGACCAGGCCTGCAGGGGAGGGCTCTTGGGGGTGACCAGGCCTGCAGGGGAGCAGTTAGGCATTGATCAGGCTGGCAGGGGAGTGGTTAGGGGTGATCAGGCTGGCAGGTTGGGAGCCATCAGTACCGGG
>NW_006292999.1:147050-147409 GCF_000327345.1 Myotis davidii | reverse complement strand
TATTTTGTTTTTTATAATACTTATCACTTTCAAGATAAGTTGATGAAATTTTGATCAGCTGAACTTGAAAATGATTTAAAACTTAGAGTAAAAATGTTAAACATATTCTGCCCTCCTTTATTGAAAAGGCAGTACAACGATGTAGTAACTAAAGGAACAGCCTATTGATTGCTTACAGCTTACCATTCCACTGGAGTTTTATTAATAAAATTAAATGGAAATAAGCCATAGGAATTAAACAATTTTTAACATGAAAAAAGTATAGGCTTTTTTGGTATGTGTTTAATAGCTAAAAGTAAAAAATTATAATCATTACTGGCTAAAAACAGTGGATTCTAGTTCAATTTGTGTCCTTTTCC
>NW_006292999.1:146476-146835 GCF_000327345.1 Myotis davidii | reverse complement strand
TATTTTGTTTTTTATAATACTTATCACTTTCAAGATAAGTTGATGAAATTTTGATCAGCTGAACTTGAAAATGATTTACAACTTAGAGTAAAAATGTTAAACATATTCTGCCCTCCTTTATTGAAAAGGCAGTACAACGATGTAGTAACTAAAGGAACAGCCTATTGATTGCTTACAGCTTACCATTCCACTGGAGTTTTATTAATAAAATTAAATGGAAATAAGCCATAGGAATTAAATAATTTTTAACGTGAAAAAATGTATATGCTTTTTTGGTACGTGTTTAATAGCTAAAAGTCAAAAATTGTAATCACTACTGGCTAAAAATAATGGATTCTAGTTCAATTTGTGTCCCTTTC
>NW_006292999.1:142937-146181 GCF_000327345.1 Myotis davidii | reverse complement strand
AGAAGAAAGGGGAACAATTACCAATGCTTTCGATGAGGCCAGCATCCCCCTGTCATCAAGGCCAGATAAGGACACCACAAGAGAACTATGGGCAAACACACCTGGAGAACATAGATGCAAAATCTTCAACAAAATATTAGCAGACCAAATTTAACAGCACATTAAAAGGGTGTGATCAAGTGGGATTTATTCCTGGGATGCAAGGATGTTTTTATAATGTTACACCACATTAACGGAATAAAGGATCAAAGCCACATTATCATCTCAATAGGTACAGAAAAATAATTTGACACAATTGGACACACTTTTCGATAAAAATTTTCAAATTAGGTATAGAAGGAACTTGCCTCAACACAATAAATGTCATATACTACTAGTATGTAAAGCTCACAGCCAATATACTCAATGGTGAAAAGTAAAAGCTTTTTCCTCTAAGATCTGAAACAAGGCAAGAATGAATAAATGAATTTAGCAAGATTGCAGTGTTGCCGCAGAAATTAGTAGGTCAGATTTCCCTGACCCCTTTGGGGGTCAAATGACCCTTTCATAGAGGTCGCCTAAGACCATCGGAAAACACATATATAATTGCATATTGTTTTTGTGATTAATCACTATGCTTTAATTATGTTCAATTTGTAACAATGAAATTGGGGGTCACCACAACATGGGGAACTGTATTAAAGGGTCGCAGCATTAGGAAGGTTGAGAACCACTGTCCTAGAACGTAGAGGACCAAGAGCCAAGAGAGAAATCTCCCTTTGTCTAGGAATGTAAATAGTCAGGTTTTCACCACCTTGCAGTGGTAGGCCTATTCTGGCCACGGACATGCTCCCCAGTGTGACTGACAAGAAAAGCACCTTCCCATGTCATTCAGACAGTACAGAGCATGCGTCCAACTGTTTTTGTTCAGTCCCTTCCCCCAGTGATCAGCAGTGAACAGACTTGGAGAATGTTAACTGCAGCTTTCTGTATAAATGGTATGCCTATTATCAAGTCTTCCCTTCATCCTTTCCTGTTAAATAATAACCAGTTTATTATAATATTATCAGCAGGATACAAAGTCCATGTATAATAATTAGATGATTTCTATGCACCAACTATTTATTTTAAAGAAGTAAACAATTTCATTTATAATAGCATCAAAATAATAAAATATTTAGGACTGAGCATCACCATACTTGTATGCTGAAAGGTATATAACACACTGATGAAATACATGGAAAAATATCCTGTGTTCATGGGCTAGAAGAATTAAGGTTGTTAATGTCCATACTACCCAAAGTAATCTACAGATTAAATGAAAACCCTATAAAAAACTCCCTATGGCATTTTTTCACAGAAATAGAAAACACGGTCCTAAAATTTATGTGAAAACATAAAAGATCCTAAAGAAAGCAATTTTAAGCAAGAAGAGCAAAACTGGAGGCATTGCATTTCCTTATTTTAAAATATAGTACAAAGCTACAGTAATCAAAACAGCATGGTATTGACATAAAAATAGACAAATAAACCAATGGACCAGAATAGAGAACCCAGAAATTAACACATGCAAATATGATAAATTATGACAAAGCAGCTAAGAATACACAATGGGAACATTTTCTATAAATGATTTTGGGAACACTGGATATTCATATGCAAAAGAATGAAATTGGACCCTTACCTGTAACCACACATAAAAAATCAAGTCAAAAAACATTAAAGATTTAACATTAGACCTGAAATCATAAAAATATGGAAGAAAAAAAAGAAAAGAAAAAAACTTGTTGACATTATTCTTGGCAATGATTTTTTTTTGGATATGACACCAAAAGCACAAGGTACAAAAGAAAACAAGTGAAAGTACCTCACACTAAAAACCTGCCTATCAAAGGAAAAAATTAACAAAATAAAAAGATAACCTGCAGAACGGGAGAAAATACTTGCAAACCACATATCTGACAAAGAAATGGTATCTAAAATATATAAGAAACTCGTACAAAAGAATATTTTTTAAAAGACCTGATTAAAAAATGGGTAAAGGACTGAATATACTTTCTCAACAAAGAGAGATACAAATATCCAACAGATGCATTAAAAACAAAACAAAACAAAAAAACTCTCAAGGTCACCAATCATCAAGGAAATTCAAATCAAAACCACAACGAGCTATCAACTCACACTGTTAGAAGGGCTTTTCTTAAAAACCACCAAAATCTCATAAAGAGGCTGTTGGGAACCCTTGTACACAATTGGTGGAATGTAAATTGCATCTATATTCTCATATTCCTTATAGCATTGTTCATAATAGCCAAGACATCGAAGTGATCTGAATATATGTTAATGGATGAAAGGAAATATGGTATAAACACACAATGGAATATTATTTAGCCTTAAAAAAGAAAATTCTGTTATTTGATGCAGCATGCATGAACCTGGAAGACATGTTAAGTGAAAGAAGACAGACATAGAAAGATAAGTATGACATGGTACCACTTACAGGAGCAATCTAAAATACTAAAACTCACAGAAACAGAGTGGCAGTTGCCAGGGCTGGAGGGAGGGAAAAATAGGAAGGCATTAGTCAAAAGATACAAAGTTTTGGTTTACAAGATAAAGAGGCCCTAGAGATCTAGTGTTCAGCATAGTGCCTATGTTAGCAATACTCCATTGCATACTAAAATATTTGCTATGAGGCTAGATCTTATATTAAGGGTTTTGGTCATAAACTAGAGGCCCAATGCATGAAATTCATGCAAGAGGCTTGGCCCTCACAGACCAGGCTTCGTCTAGAAGGTTGCCCGGATGGTCATTCTGCTGTTTGGTCTAATTAGCATATTATCTCTTTATTATATCTATAATAATAAAAGCATAATATGCTAATTAGACCGGATGTCCTTCTGAATGAAGCCACAATGGGCAGGGGCTGAGGCAGAGGCAGCTGCCGCAGCAGTGGAGGTCGCACAAATTTCATGCATTGGGCCTCTAGTAGGATAACAAAATGGTAGGAGGAAACTTTTGGAGGTAATGGGTAGGTTTATAACATAAATTGTGGTGATCATTTCACAGATATCTATCTATCTATCTATATATATATGTATATATATATCTTTATAGATAGATAGATATTTGGTCTCTATGTCATTTATTTCCATTCTAATCTTTATTATTTCCTTCCTTCTGCTCACTCTGGGCTTTTCTTGTATCTCTCTTTCTAATTCTTTGAGTTGTAGAGTTAGATGATTTACTACTATTTTTTATTGTT
>NW_006292999.1:115789-142676 GCF_000327345.1 Myotis davidii | reverse complement strand
AGGCTTCGTCTAGAAGGTTGCCCGGATGGTCATTCTGCTGTTTGGTCTAATTAGCATATTATCTCTTTATTATATCTATAATAATAAAAGCATATTATGCTAATTAGACCGGATGTCCTTCTGAATGAAGCCACAATGGGCAGGGGCTGAGGCAGAGGCAGCTGCCGCGGCAGTGGAGGCCGAGCCCCTTGCACAAATTTCATGCATTGGGCCTCTAGTAGGATAACAAAATGGTAGGAGGAAACTTTTGGAGGTAATGGGTAGGTTTATAACATAAATTGTGGTGATCATTTCACAGATATATATATATATATCTTTAAACTCATTGAGAAAACTCCATGCTTGAGATGGCATATCATTATATTCACAGATGCTCGTTTTTTTCATTCCTTTTCTTCACACTCAGATATCATTATTTTATTTCATGATAAGTATATAATCCCAAATATTTTCTGATATTGATCTCCTAAAAAAGGAGACTAACTTCTTCAATTTTCAAAGGTATTCTTTAAAAATGCAACCATCGCCATAACTGGCTTGGCTCAGGCAGGGGTCTTCAAACTTTTTAAACAGAGGGCCAGTTCACTGTCCCTCAGACTGTTGGAGGGCCGGACTATAGTTTAAAAAAAACTATGAACAAATTCCTATGCACACTGCACATATCTTATTTTGAAGTAAAAAAACAAAACGGGAACAAATACAATATTTGTATTTGCATGTGGCCCACAGGCCGTAGTTTGAGGACCCATGGATAGAGTGTCGGCCTGGGGACTGTAAGGTCCTAGGTTCAAATCCCGGTCAAGGGCATGTACCTGGGTTGCAGGCACATCC
This sequence comes from Myotis davidii, assembly GCF_000327345.1. Lineage (NCBI taxonomy): Eukaryota > Metazoa > Chordata > Mammalia > Chiroptera > Vespertilionidae > Myotis > Myotis davidii. The sequence continues at coordinate 141,845 of NW_006292999.1, read as the reverse complement.
CCAGTAGGAGGTGTGCAGGAGGCAGCTGATGGATGTTTCTCTCTCATGGATGTTTCTAACTCTCTATTCCTTTTCCCTGCCTTTCTGTAAAAAATCAATAAAATATATTTATAAAATAAAATAAAAATAAAAATGCAACCATGCTTAGCAGTTCCTACACTTAGCATTGATGCCAATACAGAAAATACACACATACAATAGAATTCATGTAGCTAAGGATGTATTTCATTTAATAAATAAAACATTTATCAGCCACTAAAAAGGAGAAAACTAATGTCTCCTATATTTATTAGGTAAAACATTTCTATACGATTAAAACAGCATTCATGCTATTTTGATTACTATGGTCTTGTGAGAATTTATCCGAAAAAACCTGAAACATTAATTTGAAAAAATATATGCACCCCTATGTTCATTGCAGCGTTATTTAGAATAGCCAAGATTTGGAAGAAGGCCAAATGCCCATCAGTAGATGAGTGGATAAAAATGCTGTGGTACACTTACACTGTGGAATACTACTTGGCCATAAAAAAGAAGGAACTCTTACCCTTTGCGACAGCATGGATGGACCTGGAGAGCATTATGCTAAGTGAAGTAAGCCAGTCAGAGAAAGACAAGTACCACATGATTTCACTCATATGAGGAATTACTGAACAAAATGAATTAACAAGCAAAATAGAGACAGCAGGCTGACGCAGCTGTCAGGTGGGGTGGGGGCTGAAGGGGGACAGTTCTGGAGGGATTGAGCAAAAAAAAACCACTCATGGACACAGGCAACATTGTGGTGATTGGGGGTGTGGAGGAGGGCACGGCGGGAGGGGAATGGTGATGGATGGAGACTTGACTTAGGGTGGTGAGCCCATAATATAGTGTACAGATGATGTGTTGTAGAATTATGCCCTGAAACTTGTATTATTTTGTTAACCTGTGTCACCGCAATAAATAAAAAGGGGGAAAAAAATCCCAGCACTCACTGTTTTACATTATATGCAAAATCTGGGACAGAAAGGGAATAGTGATTCCTATATTAGAGACAATATACAGGGAAAAGTCAAGGATGAGGCCTAAGAAGGAAAAGTGGTGTATGTTTGTTTGTTTATTTATTTATTTCAGAAATACAGCATAGAGTTCCCATGAGCTTTTGAGGTAGTTTGGAGCATTAAAGGGAACTGTAATCATTCACGCGGCCTCCTCTGGAGACGTCATTTCTCTATGTGACTGCATGATAAATGAAGGTGCATATTCTGGACATCTGCGGCCAGCTTGATACTTTTTTCCCTTTTTGCTCACCTGAGAGGTTTCTAGGCAGCATTAGCTATTGTGGATAAAAATGGAATCCGTTACTTCTGTAACACAGAGAGATTTTCTGTGTGACTCTGACCTCTCAGGTCTTCCATTTATCATTCCGAGCCACAGCCATAGATTTGGTCCTGAGGAGGCCTCCCTTTCCTGGCACCAGTACCTATGGGATGGATGACAGCGTTGCTTTTTATGCCAACAGGCCACGATCTTCTCTGTACATTTTTGGTGCATTTTTTCTTTTTAGAGGGCAGCTCTGAAGACTCTGGGAGATTCTGTCAAGCTTTTCATCCCCTGCATCGAGCAATAAGCATTGGAAATAATGCATGCATCTAAAAGTAAGTTTCCTTGTATTTTAATGCTAAATACATACAGGGGATTTTTCTTGATGGAGTTAAAACACCTGTGGTTACTGTGTATTTCAGTATGAGATTTCTTGTTCTCCTAACATGCGGTTCTTCCACCGGTAGGAGGACAACTGAAGAATCTAGAATACTCTCTCTGTGTGTCATTTGCTTTGCTTATATGCCTCTTTGGAATATCATTTTCACCATTCACTATCCCTGGACAAGCCTCAGAAACCGAGAGCTTCCGATGTTTATTCAGTACAGGGTGATAATAATGTTTGTTTCATATGAAAACTCGATGATGATCAGATGATACTTTATGTCAAAGTTATAATGAGCTGTAACACTTAATGCAACTTTTTATTAACCCTATCAGATGTGTTCAAACTTTCAATTTTCTCTACTGAGGATAGTTCCTCTAGGTAGGGCTCAATTAAAAGTTTGATTAGCAATAGTTGTTTTTCTTTTTCTTCAAAATTTGTTTGTTTGTTTTTTTAATTGAAGAAGCCTCTACTTACAACTTTATTCCATTTTTTTAAAAAAGTTGATACAATTTATACACAAATATATCCACTAAAATTTTAATGATGCTTTCAGAAGCAGCTACTATAATAATAATGCAGAAGTATGCATGAATTATGCCAACTCTAATCAGTCTTGTGTATTTCTTCCATGCTGTTACAAAATATATTACATAGAAGGGTAGTGCAAGCTCACAGCAGGCAAAATATGGTGGCTGAAATCAAGCGTAGCTAATTTGCTGTTGAGGACACATGTAATGTGCAGAATTCACAGATCCATAGTGATCAGCTCTGATGTGGAAGACCAGCTTCCCAGTGTGCGTTATTTCTGTGGGTTTTATGTTGATGATATAGGCTTCTTGGACCCTTAGAAGCATCTTTGGGTTTGACCACCTTTCCACTCATAGGTCTCAGCTCGCTTTACAAGATTTGCCCAGGAGAGGAAAGTGCTCACTGACTGGTCTCACTTGGGAGAGTCCTTAGGGTAGCAGGTCTGGACCGAAGGCTTCTCTCAGTTTGGCTCCAGGCAGAATCCACTTCTCCCCTCTCCCTACCTGCATCTCTTTGGGATTGCCGTTTTCCATTAGCATAAATTCCTAGGGACTTATCCATGTTGTTGCATGTTTCAATAGTTTATTCCCTTTTATTGTTGATTAGCAGTATTCCACGGTATGGATACGTTACAAGCTGTTTAACATGTAGTTGTTGAAGGACACATCTAGGCTGTTTCCAGGTTTTGCATTCACTGGAAGTCTTCCCCTGCTTTTCAAGGCTTCAATTTTGAACCACGGTTAGCCATTAGGATATTTTATCCTTCTGCTCCGTGGAGCTTTTTCTGAGGGCTCCAGGCAGAATTCATTTCTCCTTCTTTATGCTCCATTATTTCTGGCACCCACTTCTATAGAGAACTTTTATGAGTTCATTTGAGCCAGACTGACCCCGTATATGTGTTTGTGGGGAAAGATCTCAAATGCTCCTCCCACTGTTTTGTTTTTAATGATAACTAAACCTGCGGGTAAATGCCATAGTGGATAAGAAAAGATTCCTATATAATAAAAAAGAAACATGTAAATTGACTGTCCCTTCACTATGCTCACCAGCCAAACAGGGTGAATATGCAATTTAACCTGACAAAGATGGTGGGTTAATTTGCATACACAGGTGCCGAGTGGAGAACAGAAGCAGGAGAGCCAGCAGCTTGGGGGAACATGGCTCCCTTGGTCGCTCCCGGAGCAGGGAGCGCCAGGAATTCTGGGAATATTAGTTCTGATGGCAGCCCTAGGACCTGAAGTGGAAGCCCAGAGCGCGGGGAGCACAAGGGATGCTGGGAATCATAGTTCTGGTGGCAGATGGATCTCCTAGACAGTAGAGCAAAGTGAGCCTGGAGCAAGTTCCTGTTGCAGTGGGGGATGGGGGGAAAGCAAAGGTGAGAGACATAAGTAAAGTCAGAGTGTATAGGAAAAATTAAAGGGAAGATATCCTAAAACTTCCAGGAAATCTCCACCAATGAAGCAAAGAAAAAAAAAAAAGCCTCTATCATTCTGTGAGCAACAAACCAAACTAGGTTGTGGGTCTCAGATAATTCACTCATATGATTGCAAAGACAGATAGAAACTCCCAGATTGGAGAGGGCTCCCCTAAGGGCTCCCAGATTGGAGAGGGTGCAGGTCGGGCTGAGGGACCCCCTCCCCCCAGTGCACGAATCTTCGTGCACCAGGCCCCTAGTAAATAAAGATAAAACAAATCCCCTGATGTCTCAAAAGATTAGAATCATCATTAATCCAACATTCCTGTACTTATTGGCAGAGGGGAAGTAAAACAACAAGAATAACAATGATGACATCAACGACAATAAAAACAAAATGACATTATCATATAGTCATTGAAAGGCATACCTGAGAAGACAGATATGTTACTTTCAAAACTTGGTGAAAGTCCTTTTCACTTTCTTCACCATATGAAAGCAGTCATTACTTCTCCTTCACAACATTTGACCCTTATAATTATCCAGCCATTTATAATTAATTGAAGCAATTTGTCCTTTGGCTTCCCCACCAAAGCTCAGACTGCATGAGAATATGAACTATATTTGCTTACACACTGTCCCCTCTCTTTGCCACAATGTGGAATAAATAGTTGGGGGATATCCAGTAAGTATTTGCTGACTAAATCTCTGTCTGACTGATGGGGTTGTTTGGGAGATCAAAGACATATGTATAGGGAAGTCCTTTGTAAACAATAAATTATTATAACTAGAAAACTTTATTTGCGTTGTATTTGTAAATGGGGACCAAAGAAAAAATTAATGCTAATGCCTTAAGAAAACATTACCAGGAAAAATATATGCAAAACCTTAATTTAAACATGAGTGTATTATGATTTCAAGTTGAATAGCACCTTTTCTTCAAGAGAACAAATTCAAAGTGAATATTGCTAAGGGATATTATTTTAATTATTCTCATGCTTTGCCTCATCCCTGGGTGAATTTTATTTGGCTGTTGTTGTTTTTTTAACTTAGTCATGGCACACTTAGCTAAAGTGAGCAAAACACTTACTGCATACCTGCGGAGATCTGGATTACTTTTAATGGATGGCTCCTTTTGAAACGGGAAATAAAGAATCATGAAGCAAAATCAGAAAAGATATAATTTAGGACAAACTTAGAATTAGCTTTTCTTTCTGATTATGAAATCTGTCTACACATACCTCATGTGTGGACTTATCAGAGAAGTAAAACAAGTTGATTATCTCAAAGCATGTCCTATGTCTATAATGCTGGTCCAGAAGTATTAAGTGTATAGGTTTTTCCATGGTGAAAACTTTTTACTTGGCTAAATATCATAGGCTACTTATTTGATCAAAACTGTAATCAAAACACCTGGAGACATATTATGAGGGCGAGATTTTGAAATCTATTTTTCTTTTTATCTCAACTTTAAAAAGTATTAAAATATGTTTATACTGATAATATTTTTTGCAATACTTCTCCTTTTTCCTCAGACCAAATCAGGAGATATTTAAACATAAGTTAGAATAGAGCCTCACTCTTACATTGAAAACTCTGTAAAATCTTATATATCTGAGTTGCCAACCAAACCAGCTTTGATATTTGCCCTCTAGAGCAAGGAGACCTACTTCTCAGTCCGTGTCTAGGGTTATGTTTCATGGTGTTCATTCTTGCCAGTGAGCTGTACCCAAAGCCAGCTGGCAAAACAAGCCCTAGAATATGGCCCTTATCCTCAAAGGATAATGGAAAGGGGAGAAGGATGTTTGGGCTGCACAAGACAGCTAGTATGTAAAAGTAAACCATACTCTGATTTGGAAGATTAATGTGGATTGAAACAAAGAACATCATCTTGTATATAGGGACAATGTATACAGTGAAAAGCAAGAGGATTATGTATATTGTATCATTTATACTGAATTCCTAGGACAAAACTTTTCAAGGCTTTTGGAGGAGAGAGAAATATTTCAGAATGTTTGATTAAAAACTAAAAGAAGGTAAAAAAAAAATGAATATCATCTTCTCATCCAGTTGCCAAGGGCAACCACAGTTTTTTTTTTTCTATACTGAGCTTTTATTTACAGAGTTATTTTATGAAGGAATAACACACATTAACTAATTAGTCTTCCTAATCTTCATGCATGTAACAGGATGGGTGAATCACAAAAACATAATTTTGGGAAGAAAACAAGACAAAATGAAAGATTAAATCAATGTTTTTAAAATTCAAATAGAGAAAAATAAATAAATTTAATTCTTAACAATGCATGTCTAAGTCATAAAACTGTGAGGAAAGCATACAGTTACTAAACACACCATGACCGGGTTTGCCAGATGGGAGAGAGGGACTGGATCAGAAAGGAACACAAATGGGCTCCAAGGACACTGTCCATCTTTGATTTATTGACCGGCATGTCGGTTACATGGACATTTGTTATATAATCACTAATTGAAATACACATTTATGCTTTATGCATTTTTCTATGTTTATGACTTTATATTTAAATTATTGATTTTAAAAATTCAGTTTTAAAATTAAAAGTCAGTAAATGAAACCCATTTAACCTAGATAACTAGCTACGTACAGACATCTCTATGGCTTCACTGACATAGAGCTGGAAGGTTTGGGGGCTAGAAGAGGAGGATATGCAGCCAGGTGCTTACGGGTTGGATGACCCTTCTGTTTTGAGTGTCTATTTGAAGCCATTATCTAATTTTTAAAAATTTTTTTTTTGGATTTGTTCTTCCAGTTTTATTGTGATGTAGGTGACAAATGACACTGTATACATTTATGGTGTACAACGTAATGGTTAGGTTTATGTAAACCCATTGATTTAGTTGGTTACTGAGAAGCCGGCTAGGTAAGATTTGAACCTTTGTGGCAGTGGTTGCATTTAGACTTTTACAGATAAGCAGAATGTATTGAAGGATAACGGTGACAGAGAGAGGGAGAGAGAAAGAGGAGCGAGGAGAGAGAGAGGAGAGAGGAGAGGGGAGAGAGGAGAGAGGAGAGAGGAGAGAAGTTCTTTCTAAAATCAGTTTAACTTCACACTTGGAGCTTTGTGACCTGAGAGTCAATCTTCCAACTTACATTTAGAAGTCAGTATTGATATTCCAGGGGCTGTGTTTTATTCAACTCTTGACCAAATCTAACTTGCATGCTATATATAATTAGGTTATAAATCATTTTTATTTATAGGAACCTACTGGAAAAGGAAAAATAGGCAATCTTGATGTTAGTAAAGCCTGTGAGTAGCTTAAACCTAATTGATTTCCAATGTGGAGGATCCTGATTTGTATAATTTAGAGCTGTAACTATTCATGGTTTGCAGTTACTAATTCAGGTGTAAAAGTTTTATAGAGGATAAACAGGGCTTCAACTGTATCTTCCCAAAGCATAGTTGGTATTACCCATGAATTTTCTCACATTGAGAGCAAGTGAGCCAAAGCTAGCTGTTGATTTTTTTTTTCCAAGGGCAAACTAGGGTTTGTCACCCTCCAGGAATACTACTAAACAAAATTTCAAATGAATCAAACTTAACAATTCACATCTTGCAAATTCCCTTCTGTTTCACCATTATATACATCAATTAACTATCCCAATTTCTTTGATATATTCAGTTACTCTTCATTTCCTTCAAAATATTCCCAATAATTTGTGTCAACACTCCCATTTTTCATACTTTACCTAATTTTCTTGCTATTAGACCTACCATTTGCCCTGTACTTGTTCCATTTAATCTCACTTCTTATTCCACTTATCTCAGAAAAATTCAGATATGTGAAAAGGTTCACAAAATATGTTCCACAGAACATTAATATTCTTTGATATATTAATAGAAATTCTTCAAAACAAAGTGTTCAAACAAAATTAGTCATGTTCATAGTGATCTATTAAAATATAAATAGGTCAATGTTTTCCAAAAGCACCTATTAAAATCACTCAGCTTCCATAGTAGACCACAGCTTGAAAGGTATTGGAAAATGTTGACTTATCCTCCCTCTTATCATATGTGTATGTTGTCCTATTTCTGGCCTTTGAGTTCATGATGTTGGGTATAACCTGGTATTGCTGCAGCCATGGCTGGTTGTTGAGTGCTGGCCAGTGGGTTCTACATTGGGCTGTGGTTATGGTTCAATGAACTAACATGTCATCTGCTTTTCTGTCTTTGTGTAATCTGTGCCGGACATATGACTGAACATGCAACAGAGCCCTAAGTTTCCTTTACAGAGTCATTCCATTTTCACTGATTTTTGTATCTAATTTTAGTATCTACATTATACACACACCCTTGCAAATATAATGAAATCAAAATAACATTCTGGACATATCTTTTTTTACTTCATTCTTTTAAATTTCCCAAAAGTGCTTTGAAAGAATCACTGAATTTATGTCTTCATTTTGGCTTTTAGACTTTTTTTTTTCCCATTTAAAAGTTCAATGTTCTAAATAATTGGGCTTTCAGACTAGTAAGTATATAAATTTTGTCTCACAAACTATATCCAAGACAGCCTTTCAGACAAGGTTATAAGAAATTTTCTTTAGATACAATATAAAAGTATTAAAAGGCCAAGATTTATTTTCCAGCTCTCATGAACTTTGGGCTAAGATATATTCTCTAGGAGGGCCCCATGAAAGGAAGGACAATGGATAAAGCATAAAACATGAACAATTCCTATCTCTTTAACATTTACAGATGAAGAATAAAATTAAGTAGCTCAGCTAAAAAAAATTGTATGTTGCCACCAGGATTTGAAAACATCCAACCGACCAAGGCTGGGAACATTACATAGGCCTTTGATTTTCTAAATTGGAACTGAGAAAGTCAGTTATTTCCAAGTGTTGATTGCTGTCAGTGTGAGGCTCAGGAGCAGTTGGTGGCCATTGTTCCTGGCTTTGTAGAAAAAATTAGGTTTACTATGAAATAATACGCCATCCAGAGAAGAAGGTTCAAACCTGTAGAGAATTTTTATGAAAGTTCATTTGAGTCAAACAGCTTATGCCTGAAGACAAAATCTCACCAGACTGAGATAAATGCTTCTTAGGATGGTCATTTGCAGCTGCTTTTATGCATTTTGGATTAAGGAGGGAACATGAAGATTACATGAAGAAGGGAGAAAGCAAGGTAAGGAGTGGATTATGAGACGGTAATAGTTATGTGCTCTCTTGAGGGCGGTCATGCTTAGAAACGGGGTATGTCAGAAAAGAGGCATTTAAAAGGGTGTGTTAACATAAATTCACAGAAACAATGGACAGGGCTTGCTTAGGACAAAAATAAGCCTTTTACTAAAGAAGTTACATGCTTGGGGCATGACCACTCATTTAGGAATCTATGATCAGATCACCCTGTGAGGTTACTTCCAAAGGCCCCCCTTCTCGTCCATGATGCAGAGAGCAGACAGTTGTAGAGGGTCCTGACAGCACTGAAAATGCTCGTTTCATGTGTTTCTGAAGTTGAGCTGCATGTTTGCACTTTACCTGTTAATCTTCCTCATATGATAAGAGCTGATAAATTTCTCCTTTTCCATGAGATGGGATTCTGTCCCTTGTGGCAACATTTCTTGAATCATTTATATGACTGGTCTGAAGAGTTCAAGGATTTTGCATCCCTTCTCCCTGTTGCTCAAATCAAGAATCTATATTCTCTTTACTGAAAATAGAAAATATATTTCTGACTTTTTCTTTTTTAACCTAGATGACTTAGTGGTTAGTTCAGCCTACCCCAGAGTTATTCAAAGATGCATTTCTTCATTTGCTGGCAGTTTTTATGTATTGATGCTACTCTTCACAATGCCGTTCAGGTATCTAGTTTTCAACTTAAACACTATATGATGCTGCTATTTCAACAAGAAGCACTTATCACAAGATAAGAAATGACTTTTTCCCCAAGTGAAGGTCTTTGCATTGAGAGCTAGATCACGTGGAAGCTGTTTTCACTCTGCTGGCCTAAGAATGTTCAAACCCATAGAGAATTTTTATAAAGCTTTTATTTGAGCAAAAACTGATGACATAGGCCAGGGAGCAAGATCTCACATGCTCCAGAGAATGACAGTTTGCAGTTTCTTTTATGCATTTGAGATTGAGGAGGAAATTTTATATGAAGGACGATTACATGAAGGTGGGAGAAAGCCAGAGAGGGGATGGATACAGGATAGTTAAGAATATGTGCTCTCTTGAGGGTGGTCACACTTTAGAAGGAGGGGCCTGCAAGGAGACATTTCAAAGACCTGTTAACTAGAGGCACAGAAACAACTGACAGGGCTTGCTTAAGGCAAAGATGATAAACCTTTCACTAAAAACGTTCTATGCCTGAGGCATGACTACCTCCATGACCTCCCTGCCCATTTAGGAATTTATCATCAGACCACCCTTTGAGGTTACTTTATATAGAATCCCCTGCAACTCCATAATGATTCATCCAAACCCTATGGCATTTAGAGCTGGAAGTAGACGCTGTTCACAATGGAAGAGGAAGGCAATACAGAGGAAGAGGAAGTGGAATTTATCTCTTTTTATCATAGTGTTTATCTATGTTAAACATATGTTTAACATATACCTCACAGTGTTTATCTAGGACTATGTATGACCATCCACCGCCCCCCCCCACCCAACGCCCGAACCATGACACTAATTTTAAAAAGCTTTTAAGCCCTGACATTTATGTGCTCGCTTCTTAAAGTAGATTCAGTTGGTTGGAGCTTTATCCCATACATGGAAAGCTTGTGGGTTTAATTCCCAGTAGGGCACATACCTAGCTTGTGGGTTTGATTGCTGGTTGGGGTACTTACAGTATAGGAGGCAACAGGAGGCAACCAATTGGTATTTTTGTCTTACATTGATGTCTCACTCCCTTCCTCTCTCTAAAACAACAACAAGAAAACCCATCCTCAGATGAAGATTAGATAGATAGACGGATAGATAGATAAAAATAAAATAAAAATGTTTTAAGATTCTGTGATTCAAACTGGTTTGCCATATTTCAAATTATTCCAGGAATTCAAAGTGCCCTTTTGGAAAGGGGTCCTTGGTTGTGGTAGAGGTCCTTCTGGAACAGTGGTTCTCAACCTGCCTAATGCCGCGACCCTTTAATACAGTTCCTCATGTTGTGGTGACCCCCAACCATAAAATTATTTTCATTGCTACTTCATAACTGTAATTTTGCTACTGTTATGAATCATAATGTAAATACCTGATATGCAGGATGTATTTTCATTATTACAAATTGAACATAATTATGTTCATGTCTTTCACCCACATAGTTGTTAATCACAAAAACAATATGTAATTATATATGTGTTTTCCGATGGCCTTAGGTGACCCCTGTGAAAGGGTCTTTTGACCCCAAAAGGGGTCGTGACCCACAGGTTGAGAACCGCTGTTCTAGAAGGTGATTATGTTGTTGGAGGACTGAACATCTACTTTCTAAATCTGAGTCTTTCAGAAAGTGTGTCTGTTTTCTCTGCCCAAGGAAGCTTTGACTTCTTCCCCTCTTTCTCTCTTAATGGGTAAATACATAACTGCTGTCAGATCTTGAAAATTCAGCTCAGGTCAGGAATGACATCTGTTTGGACCACTTGGGTGGCTTCCTTTGCCCGTGCAATCTGTCTAAGTTAGATGCCCTGCTGGTACTGGTACTGCCCCTGATTCAGTACAGACTCCCATCTTGGCACTTCTGTCTTCCATCTCCATTTCTCTAGTTAACTAGCACATTGTTGGCTTCCATAAATGTTTGCCGGATCAACTAAATAAGATGAGAATCCATAGCGCAGAAGCATCTCTTCAACCTCTGGTGTTCATGTTCAGTAGAAATCTCCTCCCTTCCTGGATATGTCTAAGGTTACTATACATGTCTATGAGCCCTGGCTGGGTGGCTCAGTTGGTTGGAGTATCATGCTGTACATCAAAATGTTGTGGGTTTGATCCCTTGTGTGTGTTGCCGGGGGCATACAGGAGGCAGCCAACCGATGTTTCTCTCTTCCAAATCAATAAAAAATATCCTCAGGTGAGGATAAAAAAAAAGTCTGTGAAGTAGTATATATCAAATAGTATATCTCTTAAAATCTGAAAAACAAAAATTTATGTTGCTGAATTGCCTCTTGTGTTATATAATCTTTTGTGCAAAATGAAAATATTTTTTTCTTAGTTATGAAAATGTAACTCATATTTATGTTTTAAGAATAACACCAGTAAGCCATAACCACAGTTACCATTTTGGCTTTATTCTTTCAGTTACTTACTCTCTCTTCTTGTGTATGCGGGAGATATATACCTATATAATGATTTAATGACATATGAAATAGATGTCGTTTAGACCACATGCCTTGTTAGGGAAAATGCATTTGCGACTTTTTATATGCCACCCTCTGTTTGGCCTGCATGCGATTAGATGTGACTGCCCACAGGATGGCATCGAAGTTCTCTTTACAAATCCAAAGGTGAGGGTTTTTCTCTGATGACATTTATGTGCTTGCTTCTTAAAGTAGAAAGCCTCAGATCTGAAGATTTGAGTATCCATAACATCTTTATTATGGTTGGTCCTCATATCTCCATTTTAATGTTAATTCTCAGTGTAGTTACAAGGCTGAATAATCAGCTCAGAGGCACTAAGAGGAAATACAAAACTTGGCTTGAGCGAGCTTGAATAAATGTGGGCTTTTAATGCACATGGTAAGTAAGGAGAGGGAAATATAGTTTTCTGATGGCAAGGGTAGCAGTAGCTGTCTCGATGATTGGATGTTTAACAGATCATATAAATTCAGCTACAGATAGTTGCCAGGAGCCGTTGCATAATTCACATGAAGCAAGTTCACATCAAAGTAAGTCAATAGCATTCATTGCTTCTATCAAGCTATACTTATTCTCAAAGAGGCAATATCTAATGTCTTCAATGCAGTAGCCTCCCTTTATGTACGAGGACTATGTTTCAAGACACCCAGGGAATACCTGAAACCTCAGAGAGTACTGAATCCTATATTATTTTTTTCCTGTGCATACATATCTTTCTCCTTAATCAGCTTCAATTCTGTAGGATGAGGCAGCAGCTGCTTCATCATCCAATGTGGCTTCTTCAGTAATTTTTGTATTTTTCAGCCCAAATGTATTCCTGAATTTGTGCACCATCTCTTAGCTTGCACTAAATGGTTTGGTGTCATGCATTTCAGGGGATTCCTTGCTGAAGTCCTTTTATAGACTCAGTGCTTTCTGGTGTAGCACATTGCCATCAATCAGAACATGTTTTCTGTTCGTGTCTTTCACCCACAAATGTAATGCCTTTCCCATCTTAACTAAGCCCTCATCACACCCTTTGGCTGTAACTTTTGCAGCTTGAGGGTGTGATAGCAACACTAGCATGCATTTATTTTTCCCTCTTTACATTTTCATGGATAGAAGATTTCTTCTTACTATAGATCTTAGCAACCTCAGCTTATGTTTCTTTTAAAAAAAAATATTTATTTACTAACAGAAAACACTTTAGAGCTTGTCCTTGGCATCTCCGAGTTGCTAGCATCACTACTCTTGCACTTTGGGACCATTATTAAGTAAAATAAGGGTTGCACGTGTTGCAATATTGTGACAGTATGTCTGTTAACTGAGAAGGCTGCTAAGTGACTAGCGGACAAGGAGTATATACAGCGTGGAGGCCTGGACAAAGGGATGTCACCGCCTGGGCAGGATGGATCAGGATGACTAGAGACTTCGCCATGCCATTCAGAGCAGCACCCAATTAAAATCTTATGAATTATTTATGTCTAAAAATTTTAGTTTAATGTTTTCAAACCACAGCTGACCGCGAGTAAGTGAAATCGCAGAAAGCAAAACCACAATGGCGGGGGCGAGGGGGTGGAGGCGCAACTGTATTCAAGGGCTGTACAAACATCGGTTTGAATGGACTCTGGTTTTCTCAAAGCAATTAAAGCAAACGTCATCCCCATTCCCAAGATGTATTCCAGATGTCAAAAATAGGGGCAAAGAGATGTTTTCCAAATTTCAGGTGGGAACAAAATGATCTAAACGTCTGGTTGAAGGCCTTTTGTCGCTATAGCTCCAGCAGATCAGATCCCTGACCAGGCGTCCAGGTGGCTGCTTTTATTTCCCAGAAAGGCTGTGTGATACTGAATGGAGCCCTAAGATGGGATTCTGTGAGGGTAGGTCTCTCATTGTGGATACTTCGCTAACTGCATAGGTGATGTGAACCAAGCATTTACACTAATCTCTTAGTTCTTTTTTGTTTTATTTTTAAGCTTAATAGGTAGGAACATGTTGTCTCTAATACATTTTAACTTCTCATGCTTATGAGTATATTTCTATTTTTACTAACACTTTCAAAACTCAATTATTTTAATTAAAAGCATATTCTTGATTTTAAGTCTACATGTAAGTCACTTTTTTAGAAATTAGAATGATCTTTTCCCATAGGTTTGTAATAATATGTTTAGAGGTTATTTATCCAAGTTAAACAATAATCACTAATCAATTTCATAATGAGCAGGACTATAATTTATGAGGTACTATAAGAACTACTATATAATAATATCTACAGGGTGGGGGCAAAAGTAGGTTCTCAGTTGTTAGTACTGAAAACAAAGAGTTTACTCTTGTATTATTTCTTGTTAATTATTTTTCATACCAATATCTGTAAACCTACGTTTGCCCCACTCTGTATTTGCACTTCTAATGGCGACATAAAGAATAAAAGCAGGGGTTCAATAGTAACACTGAAAAGAGCCTTTGACAAAGGATTTCACAAAGGATAAATTCTGGAGATGAGCTTCAACTCTGAAAGGTAGACATGAGATGAGGTTTGGAGAAATGCCATTGATAAAGGCTCTAGAGTCGTGGTTCTCAACCTTGGTTGCACATTAGAATCACCTGGGAATCTTTTTAAAATCCTGATTTCTGGGCCTCATCCTCTGGAAATTCTGTTTCTTTGTTATGGGGTGGGGCCACAACATTAGTAACAAAGAAACAGAATTTCCAGAGGATGAGGCCCAGAAATCAGGATTTTATAAAGATTCCCAGGTGATTCTAATGTGCAGCCAAGGTTGAGAACCACTGCTCTAGAGCATAAGCAACATTTTCTGAGTAGGAAAAGCTTCTGAGTTCCGGGGTTTTATTCCCCAAGAAAAAAAGGATAAATTAGCTAATTTGTGCAAATTAGATGTAACCATTGCATACATAGTTGAATTTCTAAACCACGTTGCATAAAAGTACTATACCACATATCATATAATCATATAAACCTGCTAAACCAAATATAATTCAATTCCATTCAAACTGTATTGCACATATGCTACGTGTAGAATATTTTGCAAGATGTGGAATGCAAAGATGATTAGACCATCTACGCTTTTAAGACACTCATTTAAAAACACATTAAGATATATAGTACAGTGGTAATTTAAATAATTACAATGAATATTTTTAGTGTAGATGAGAGTTAATTTATCTAAGACATTGGAGAATCACAGAATCTCATTTTTAAGTAAGAATCAAATGGTGGAAGGAGGAAAAATTAGGAAGAGGAGGGATACAAAGAAGCAGAGATCTGGTGGGGCATCCACTGTATAGGGAAGTATAAGTTTCAAAGAGGGTAAGAAAAGGAACTGGAAAGGTGGTTGAGATGAAGAAGTGTCTTGTATGTTAAGATGCATAGCCTCTGTGGTTAATGGGGAATCATGGAAGACATTAAACATAAAGTCACATTACCTAAATTCTCTTTAGCAAAGATCTACCTACAGCAGGGTGGTTGGAAAAAGGAGAGAGTCAGTATGCTCTGGTAATTAATCAAGGAAAAATTTTATGAGCGCTTGGACTAAGACACCGGTAATGTTTGTAAAAGAAAGAGGGCACTCCAGGCGTATTTAGTTACAGGATTTAGTGACATGAATTCAAGAACTCTTATTTTTGAAAAAGTATACCTTTTCTGTATGCAGTTTACATACTGATTTAAGTGAATTCTGACTTATGTGGGGTTCAAGTTTGAATGAACTCACCAGCTAAACCAACCAACAGGCCACACACAGGATACTCTGAACTCAAAGATACCAATGTCTAATCGCAGCTTCCCCAAGTTCTACCTAGAGACCCGCCTAAAATAATAATCTCAGCTCATGGATTTCAAATTTTCAACCATCTCAAATGGCTTCAAAAAGTCAATATTTAGAAGAACCCAGAATCCCTGGCTTGATGACTTTTGTGTGAGTGACTGGAAGGAGTACAAGTGGGTACTTAGTGTTACAATTCTTTAGCATATAAAGAAATTTCTGGCCCTGACCAGTTTGGCTCAGTGGATAGAGCATCCGCCTGCAGACTGAAGGGTCTCAGGTTCGATTCTGGTCAAGGGCATGTACCTTGGTTGCGGGGACAACCCCCGTGGGGAGTGTGCAGGAGGCAGCTGATTGATGTATCTCTCTCATCGATGTTTCTAACTCTCTATCCCTCTCCCTTCCTCTCTGTAAAAAAACAAATAAAATATATTTTTTTTTTAAAAGAAATTTCTGCTCAGCAAGAGTTAAACACTTCTGTATTGGATTTCAGAGTCATCAAGCTTATGGCAGACCTAACTTGCCTACTATGTGGAGAAAAATACAATACCACATAGGACGTATTTTAGGAAGTTTAGCCAGAGGCATTTCTCCCATATTAGTCTGAGAAAAAAATAAACACGAAGCTTCTCTGTTAATTTTCTCTATAATCTCACAGGCTCCACATTGGAGCACATCTAGTAATAGGATGGTTGTTACATACAGACGGTCCCCTACTTATGACGGTCCAACTTAAGACTTTTTGACTTCTCAGCGATGCCAACATGATACCCATTCTGTAGAAGCTGAACTTCACATTTTGATATTCTCCTGGGCCACCAACAGGCGGTATGTATTCTGTCATGATGCCGGGCAGAGCCTGAGCTGCGGCTCCCAATCAGACACGTGATCACAAGGGTAAACATCGGGTACTCTGCAGGCTACTGCAGTGATTTTCAAACTCTTCATCTCATGGTGCACACAAACTAATTACTAAAATTCTGCAGCACACAGATATATTTATAGCCAATCTGAACAAAAAAGGTATAATTTTGATTATTTTACAAAAAAATAATAGTAGTAACTACCTACCCTTTTTGCTCCAAAGTGATTTAAAAAAAAAAAATCAGGTGCCTGTACTTATGTGTAAGGATTTTTGGTACCAAGAAGTAAACAATCAGATGCAACCTTTTAATGCAACGTGACCAATGAGATGCAACTCTATTGCATGACCTATATATTTTCAAGACCAGGCATTCATACTGGATGGCTATTGTATTGACTATTGTCATCTTTTAAAATTTGACAATCAAAGTGAAAAGAGGTCACTGACCCTAAGTAGTCAGGTATTGCATGTTTTACAAATTTCTTTCAGCCATAGCCGGTGATGCTCAGTAGTTAGAGCATTGGCCTGAGCACCAAAGAGTCAAGGGTTTGATTCCCGGTCAAGGGCATGGGCCTGAGTTTCAGGTTCAATCTTGACCCTAGTCAGCGCACCGCACCTGCGGGAGGCAAACAGTTGATGTTCTCTCTTATGTAGATGTTTCTCTCTCTCTCTCTTTCACTCTCTCCGCACCCCCCACCCCCACTTCCTGCCTCCCTCCCTTCTACTCTCTCTAAAAATCAATGGAAAAAATATTCTTGGGTGAGAATTAACAAAACATAAATACAAAATTCTTTCAGCACACTATGGGACATGAATTCATGAATTCGGGGGTATATTGTGTCATGGCATACCAGTAGAAAATCACTGATATACTGTGTTGCCAATGTTTTTTTCTTTTGTTGTTGTTTGTTTTTAATATTGTGTTTAAGCACATTTTAGGTAGGATCGTCTAGGCTAGCCTATAACGTTTGGTAGGCTAGGTGTTTTGAATTCATTTTAGACATGATATGTTAAATTTATGATGGTTTTATTAGGACGTAACCCTGTCATAAATCAAGTAGCATCTGTATTAAATTTCCATGTCTCCTATAAAATATTTTGTGGCGGCATTGCAGAGCATCCATGTGCCTCATATTACACAAAACTGAATTGCAATATTGAAAGTGCACATAAATTATCAGAAGTAATTGTATAATGAGAAGCGATAGAAAAGGATCACAGAGAAGAATTCAAGTCCCATCAGTGGTAGGTGATGATAACACAGAATTCCAATTACTCTTACACTCAGGGTAATAAGAATTGATAAGTGACTCAGGAAGGCCAAATAGTATAGAGACAATACAGGGCTATTTCTCTACCTAGTTTAATAGAAAATCAACAAGATCAGTTCTGCTAGCAAAGTCAGAGCAAACATGTTAACAATGGAGTAGTAAGGCTGTGTGAAGGTAAATTCAGACAGGAAATTGTCTTAATTACAAAAGGAAACAGAACCACCGGACGTGCATTTATGTGGAACGGCTTAAAAAATGATCCCACTGAAAAAAATCAGGTCTTACAGTTATTCTCCACGGGTCATCGAAAATTTTAACAACAGTGAAATAAGATGATAATAATACAGGGTGATGATTTTAATTAAATCCAAGTGTCAAACATAACAACTGCAAGTCTTTTTATCAGTAAGCTTAAGAACAGTATTAAGAACATGAAGTACATTTCTTTGCTTTGTTTGTTATTTGTAAAAGCAGGACCAGGAAGATGAAAAAGATAAATTATTTTAATTTGAAAAGGAATAAATATCACAACCTGATTCTAGTATTTTTATATTGAACCTGTTTCTAAACAATTGGCACAATAGCACAATACACTTTCTTTTCTTATTAAAGTAGAAAAGAGCATTGACTTTCAGATTCTTCATACTGTAAAGCTGTTTGAAAATGTGTTTGTATTACACATTTTAGATGGAATGCACACCCATTTTGTAGTCCTTATTTCACAGACAGTTACTCCAAACACTTTTTTTTTTCATAACAACTGGGAATATCTACTGTGGAAGACTTCTGCCTGCCTGCAAAGAAACAAAAAATAGTACAAACGTGATCTATAAAGTAGAAAAGTGTCCACAGAAACAGAAATCCGGTTCCATTAAAGCGTAGAGAAGGATGGGCATTCTTCTAGAAGTAGGGGATTGTTTCAGAGGTACATGTTGTTTGAACAGTGGAGGGTGGGGAAAACTGTGATAGATTAAATTGAGGTTTAGGGAAGATTTTATTAGAAGAAACTGAAGGCCAGGGGGGCGGGTGGGGTGGGTGGATAGGTGGAGGGGTTCAGTGGGGTAAAAAAAGGGCACATCTATGATACTTTGAACAATAAAGATAAAGTTTTTAAAAAGACAAAAAGGATTATTAGTAGAAGCATGTTTAAGAAATTAAGTTTGAATTAAGGAGAGTTGAAAAGGTTGTGTGTACCAGTTAAGAATTCAGCAAAGTTAGATTTCATTTATGACAGGGAAATCAAAGAAATGAAAGTGAAATTGATTATTGAATAGGTGTAAGGTATTTTATGTTCTTTTATTATATAACTAGAGGCCCTATGCATAAAGATTCATGCAAGAATGGGCCTTCCTTCTCCTGGCTGCCGGCACCGCCTTTGCTATAGCCTGAGCTGCCTTTCTGCCTTTCCACCTTCCCATGCTGCCCGGGGTCCCAGAGCATCTGGGGTGGTGCAGAATGCCTGCATCATCACCATGGCGACGACATAAGCGTCCCACCCCTGGCCACTAGGCACCTGTGCATGCAAATTAACCTGCCATCTTTGTTGGGTTAATTTGCACACTCACTCCTGATTGGCTGGTGGGCATCACAAAAGTACGGTCAATTTGCATCTTCTCTTTTATTAGTGTAGATCCTTACACCACCTGTAAAATGGGGTTATTGAAAACAAGGCTCAGGTTAGTTGCCCAACATAGTGTATTTTACAAGGAGCAGAACTGGGATAGGAACTGCTCACGACTAACTTTAAATGGAAAGCACTCTCCATTGTATTATACCCTAACATTCTTAACTTCCTCTGAGAGGTGAAGCTAAACTATTCTAGAGCAGTGAAAATAGGATTTCATTTTTGTGTGCAGTTTTCAAAGTGACCTTACAAAAGTGTCCAATAGCCACTTGGATTCTTCTGTCCTGCTTTTTTAAATAATCGTATCTCTTTATACTCACATCATATATTCAGCTAAAAGGGTTGCTAAATAAAATCTTGATGCAATGGATAGTATTAAATCCCAGATAAAAATAAATTGCCTATATTTCTTTAATCACAAACAAGTATATTTGGTAATGAAAATTTGGGTACTGTAAGGCATACGGTATTTGTCCACAAAACATGACATTTTCATAGAAGACAAAAAGCACACATTTCATCCAACTGGAAGCAATGAATGTTAGCAATAGAGAAGGAGAGTGCTGAATAGAGGGGAAGTTTGAATAGCTAACCAAACTCAAGATGCTCTGTTGATTATTGATCTAAAGGCATAGACATCCTGACTTGGTCCTCTCAGGTAGTCATATATGATGGGCATGCCACGTGCCTAATTGTATGTAAGATGGGATATGTTAAAACATAAATAATGTGTTGAACATTAAATGTGTTAAATGTCTTTTCCTAGAGATATCATTTTAATTTATTTTGAATTCTTCTGCCTAGCTTAAAAGGAATATTGTACATATTAGAAAGAAATATTGTACAATAAAAAATAGAATTATAAAAACACAGACATGTGTTCTATAAACCACAAATTATTTTTCCTTCAGGTTATGATATAGCAAACTTCCAGTTTTACAATTTAATTAGAATCTATTCTAGTTCAGTCTCATCCAGTTTTCCACTATGGCATGCCTGTTATTTTTCATAATCATCTCTGGAAATATTAATCACATGTAAGATTAAAAATGCTATTTTTATTCATAACATTTATGAAGCCATGTGGTAAAGAATCGTAAATATTTTAAATAAAGAATTCAACCATTCACAACTTCCCTTAAAAAATTCTGTATACTTTACATCATTATCTCATTAAAGATTAACTGAAAACTATTGCAGTGAGTCATGGTAAAATTTCTTGATATTCAAAAAGGCTGTTAATTCTGCTCTTTATAGTTTTACTGAAACCCATTTCTTATGTCTAGGTAACTTGCCACAGCATACGGTAACACTTGAGAAAGGCTAAACGATTTCATGTACATCTTGGTAGGACACGTACACCTAACCATCAGTGGAGATAAATACCAGGAGATGTTCAATATATGTGGCTGTTGACTTAAATATATTGAGTGATTTTTTCCTTTAGTCAACAGCATTGTTCATGATGATTTGTGTTTATTAAATTAAAACATCCTTCAAAATGTTGAAGTCAGATGAATGTCATAACTAAAGCAGTGGAAGGGCTGCTCAGAGTAGAGATTGGATACCACCCAGAATCATAGGGCGAGGCAAGTAAGTAGAGGTCCCAATAACAAGGGCCAGGGCACATCTCATGGTCCACATGAGAGAAGCAGGCATTAAGAGCAGCTGGCAGAGTGATAGGAATGGAAATACAAATAGGAAGTATAGGGTAGACATTTGAATTCATTTCTATGGGTGATTTAAATACTGGTAAATCAGGACAGACAGAGGACAGCATTCAAGCTGATATTGCTAATATATTAGTTTGTCATATTATATTATGAAAGTATACCCTCAAAACATGGGCTTAACCTAGAGTAGATTACTAACTGTGCCTGGCTCTGAAGGTTAGAGAAATGCAGGCATTAAAAATTATCACATAATTTACTCAAGCAGCCCTATTCCTGGGGCCTCCCCAACAGAGAGATATCCTCCTTCTCAACTGTGCTAGCAGTGTGATGGCTCAGTGTTTATAGAGTACTTTTATCCTAGAACTAGGGGTCCAGTGCATGAATTCATGCACCTTGAAAGGAACTGTGGGCCACAAGGCTGCGGTGGGCACAGGGGAAGGTCTTGGCCCATCCTCTGTGCCCCTGCCCAGGGCCCCTGGTCCCCTGGTCCCCTGTCTCCTGGCAGCTCGCTCCCACTGCTGCCACTCCTATGGGCTGAGGGTGCTGGCCCCACTCCCACCCACTGATGGCGGGGAGCAATTGCCAGCAACGGGTGTGAGAAGAGCTGGCGCCATTAGTGAGTGCAAGTGGTGGCTGCTGCTCTGATCACCCCTTAAGAGCAGGGGGAGGTGGAGAAGCCCTGAGGGGCGGTCGGGGCCAGTAGCCACCACTCGCACCCACTGACAGTGCCGAGCAATCAGCAGGATAGCAGTGTGCAGGAGCAAAGAATTTTCAGTAACCACTAGAGGCTCGCCCCGAAGACAGCGACCCATGCCCTGCCTTGATCTGGCATCCCCACTCACCTGCTCTACCAAGCCACCTTTGTCAATGCCTGCCATGTTCCGCGCTCTGCCGCCTGCTGCAGACGCCCACCATGTTCCACGAGCACCCCCTGGTGGTCAGCACACATCATAGCAACCGGTTGTTTGGTCTATTTGCATATTAGGGTTTTATAGAGAGAGATAAGGTGGTTGAAAAAGTCCTTGGGAAATATGTGTATAAAACCAGACTTATTTCATAATGCCAAAAATAGTACTTTAATGAAACAGTCATTAGTATATGCCCATTCATTCAGTCATTGTTCATTATTTTAAAAATTGAATTTATAGAGTCTCCCACTCTTTTCTGCTTTGGAGCTATTTCAGTGAACAAAGCAATTAAGTCTGTCTTTTTCTCTCATAAAATCTATGTTTCAGTAAGGGTAGGCAAATAATAGTTACATAAGTAAATAAATACAGGGGTGGGAAAAAGTAGGTTTACAGTGGTTCATATGGAAAAAGACATGCAGGTTATCATTATTACCAGCCATTATTACCTAAAAGGTAAGTCATAACTAAGGATACAAACTAATAACAATAAGACCAATAATATACATATTTAATACAATAATTAATAAATAGTAATACAAGAATGAAACCTGTTTTGTACTGTAAGCGTACTTTTGCACACTGCTGTACATAGTTATGTAACACGTGCTATGAAGAAAAATCAAGCTGACTAAGGGGCAGTAGTGAAGGGAGTGGTATCGGTGGAGTGTTTGTGCTATTTCATTCTAGTTGGCATAGGATGGTCAGGAAATGCATTTCAGAAAAGACCATATTTGAGCTGAGACGTGGATTAAGAGAAGGAGCAGGGCATTTATATATGGAAGTGGGAATAGTAAAACACAAGGCCCCGGGCTGAGAATATTTGCCAGTATTTGAAGAAATACCATGGTCTGTCTGGCTGAGTCCGTGTGGGAGGTGGTGAGTGATATAACACAAAGTCACACAGTTTGTGTGCTCCGATCACGGAGGACCTAGTAAACTATAGAAAACACTGAATTATATTTTGTGTGTAGTGGGAAACCATTTATATTTTAGGCAAAGTACAGACATGACTTGACTTAGGTTTTATTTGCATCGTTTTAGCTGATAGATGGAAAGAAACCATAGGAGAGTAAGTGGGAAGCAAGATCAGCTCAGAAGCTATCAATGTGCTGAATAAATGCTGTTATTGTTCAAGCACCAGATAATTCCTCCAATTAGCTTTGGCATCAGGAAAAAGAACAATTATATTAACTAGCCTTTATGTTCCCTGATGATGTCATACTAATCATATTGAAAGACATGAGCGATTCAAATCTATTCAGCATCACTAAGAGTGCGGGCACTTCAGGCTGCATTTTACATGCGGGAGATGAAGTCTGAGAGAAGTTCTTAAATCTCATGATTAAATTAGAATTGCTGCAGAAAGAGATGGTGGTTAAAGCATGCGTTCACTTTGGAGTCATGCAGTCAAGTCCAAGGCTCATGTTTGACATGTAGCAGCAAGTTTGAGACACATTCAGTTTCTATACTTCATTTTCCTTTACAGTTTGCTATAAAGTTTACTTCAGTAAAATATTGTCTCCAGTGGGTGTTATTCAGGTTAAACAAGGTGACATGTTCATCACCATGCCTGGATTATAGTAAGTGCTCAATCAAATTTAACTATTATACTTCAAAACTCATCTTCAGCATAACATTCAAAGTTTTCAATAGTCAGTTGGTTCAAGCTGCACTGTCAGATCATATGTCTGACTCATAAACATGCATAACCCTTTAGAGGCTACCCTTATCTGGGACATCTCCCTCTTTAAGTGGGCTACATTTTGCCTTCTGGCCCCCTAAGTTTCTCTTTATATACTTACTGGCATCATCTGATTTTTTATTATTTTTATTTATTTTTTTGCACTAGAAAATTTCTCCTGTCTGGATTCCAAAAGCCTCTATATTCTTTTTTTTTTAAAAATATTTTTGTTGATTTCAGGGAGGGAGGGAGAGGGAGAGATAGAAACATCCATGATGAGAGAGAATCATTGATCAGCAGTCTCCTGCATGTGCTCCATTAAGGATCAAGCCTGTAACCCAGGCATGTGTCCTGACTGGGAATCGAACCACAACCTCCTGGTTCATAGGATGAAGCTCAACCACTGAGCCACACTGGTGGACCAAAAGGCTCTACTTTCCAAAGTAAGGACTCAGTATTACACATTACATTAACATAAGAAATCATGTTTTACAATCTTCCAGGAAGATCAAAACTATTGCTATCATCAAATAAATTTTAAAATGTGTCCTTACATTCAGAGCACCATTCTATCAGTATGACACATTACATTAACATAAGAAATCATGTTTTACAATCTTCCAGGAAGATCAAAACTATTGCTATCATCAAATAAATTTTAAAATGTGTCCTTACATTCAGAGCACCATTCTATAAGCAGGGTACCCACAAAAAAGCAGTACATATTTAGGGCTTATATATTCTCTCATACAGTATTTGGACTTGGCAATTCATATACTATAATTAAATTAGAAAGTAAAATGGGCTTCATTACTTAGCTCAGATCAAAGAATATAAGGCAGCAAAGAATCTAGTTACAATTAATAATATAATTGGCTGCATTATTCAATGCCTAATCTAGGGCATTTCATTTTAATTTAAAGTTAGCTCTCAAATTCACAACATGGCCCCATCCTTGTCACTGATTATTATGAAATCTGATAACCCTGCAGCAAATCCTTCCTGTGTTGTTGTTGCTCAATTCTAAGTAATAGATTTAACTGTTCAATAAAGAGAGGTCAGAGAGTTCATTCTGCTACATGTTTATATTGAATTTCTTTAGCCTGTCTCTTATTTTAGCCTGATTAATATGCTTCAGATGTTACTGAGTAGTGCAAATGATCTATGAAATGCACACAGCCACGAGCCATATTTATATTGAGAGCAGTGCCTAAGTAAATCAAGAACTCTCATAGATGCCCTTAAACCTCACATAGAATATGTTTACAAAGTAGTATTTATTTTAATGTTTGGATTAAATTGATCCCCCAGTACAGTCCAAGGAATACATTGAAATCATTTTGTTTGGAACATGTAAAGAAAAAAAAATCTAGTTAGTTTATGAATGTAAAGTTTCCACTGTTAACTTCTATGCCTGAGTGTGTGTGTGTGTGTGATGTGCACAAGTGCACAACATAGGTATTGCACATCCAAACCAAAACAGAACAAGCTTTTTCTTAGTTGGCGAGGGAACCTAAGTCAGTCTTTTAGCTCCCAGGCAGAAATGACATATTTCCATCAACTGTTAGACTTGCCTAAACATCTTTCCTGAAAATAAATCAAAACATTGTACCATTAAACATATATATTGATTTTAAGCTTCACCATTATTTAAAAACTTTTTTTCATGGTGTTTTGATGCCTAACCACCAGCAACTGGATCTGCAATCAAAATACAAAAGAACTCAGTCTATATATATAAAAGCCTAAGTGTCCATGCGACCAGTAGCTGTGATGCACACTGACCACCAGGGGGCAGATGCTCAATGCAGGAGCTGCCATGACGCACACTGGCCATTTGGTGCCGACAAACCGACACTCGGCTTCCCCCAAGTGGGACACACCACACCAGAGCCACACCTCACCAAATCACAGCCAATGCTGCCAAGACCCCATGGTACAAAATGAGTTCCACAGCCCAGCCCAGCCCAGAAACGATGGCTGTGGGTGTTGGGTAATGATGTCAAATAGCGACGCCTGGCTTCCTCCCCCTAGCGACTAGCCTCCTTAGCGTTTCTTCATTTTATTCTGGTATTAGTTATTTTCCATATGAATAACTGTAAACCTATTTTTGCCCCACTCCGTATGTACCTCTGTACCATGTATCCTACATAATAAAAGCCTAATATGCAAATAGACTGAACGGTGAATGACTGGTCAGTGGGGGGTGGGGCTGGCGAGTGGGCGCCAGGCCAGCCATGGTGGATGCCAGCAGGCAGAGGGAGGGGATGGGGATTGGGGGGCAGAGGAGATAAATGGTGGGGGAAGGGAAATTAGGG
>NW_006292999.1:114975-115650 GCF_000327345.1 Myotis davidii | reverse complement strand
GGGGCAGCCACTTGCTGGCTGGTGCCAGTCCCTGATTGGCCCACCGGTCACCTCCCACAGAGGGAGTCCACTGGCAGTGGCAGCGGGGTGATGGGGGACAGGGCCGGCTGCTCAATAGCTGATGATATCCCCTGATTGGCCCATGGGTCACCTTCAGCAGAGGGACATCCCACGAGGGCACCTGGTATGTGAAAGGGCACAGGCCAGGCTGAGGGACCCTCCTGAGTGCACAAATTTTCATGCACCGGGCCTCTCGTATACATATAAATGGCTCAGTTGACTTGCACATGCATGATACATATAAAGCTCTCACTGGTGCCAATTGCACAAGTGTGTTTCGATCTGTCATTGTTGATCGTGAATTTGGTTGACACTTCTATTATGGAGAAAGGGCAAATAGCAATATTATCAGGTCTAATTAAGCAAGTTTATTCTATATCTTATATAGTAAAAGCCTAATATGCAAATAGACTGAACAGTGAATGACTGGTCAGTGGGGGGTGGGGCTGGCGAGTGGGCGCCAGGCCAGCCATGGTGGATGCCAGCAGGCAGAGGGAGGGGATGGTGATTGGGGGGCAGCGGTGATTAATGGTGGTGGAGGGGCAATTAGGGGACAGGGCCAGCCGCCCACTGGCTAGCACGGTCCCCCATTTGGCCCGTGAGTCATCTCCCGCA
>NW_006292999.1:109019-114900 GCF_000327345.1 Myotis davidii | reverse complement strand
TGGCTGGTGCCAGTCCCTGATTGGCCCACCGGTCACCTCCCACAGAGGGAGTCCACTGGCAGTGGCAGCGGGGTGATGGGGGACAGGGCCGGCTGCTCAATAGCTGATGATATCCCCTGATTGGCCCATGGGTCACCTTCAGCAGAGGGACATCCCACGAGGGCACCTGGTATGTGAAAGGGCACAGGCCAGGCTGAGGGACCCTCCTGAGTGCACAAATTTTCATGCACCGGGCCTCTCGTATACATATAAATGGCTCAGTTGACTTGCACATGCATGATACATATAAAGCTCTCACTGGTGCCAATTGCACAAGTGTGTTTCGATCTGTCATTGTTGATCGTGAATTTGGTTGACACTTCTATTATGGAGAAAGGGCAAATAGCAATATTAAATTATTTCTTATAATTAATTTCCTTTCCTTTCAATGTGCACGAATCCATGCACCAGGACACGAGTAGTGTTATAAAGGCCCTTAGAAGCATCTTTGGGAGAATAATCATAATCAGTTGTAGTTATCCAGGTAAGAACAAAGTGATGGCTGACAAACAACAGAGAAAGCCAAAATGGATGACTTAGATGAGGATCAAACTGGGATGAAGCTTAAAAAGGAAAAAAAAAAATGGGTTTAAGGACAGTTTGCAAGTATGAGAAGTGGGGATCTTCTCCTATATGGAATGTATGCACTGGCCTTCTTTTGCAATTATGTTCTTGTGGGCTTCCCTTCATGCATCTTAAAGCCATGGATATTAAACTTTAGCCTCTCAATGTATAGAAGCCTACCTCTGGAGGTCAAATCGCCAACTCCTACCAGAAATTAGAAAAAATAAATTGTAGAACTATTATTTGCATAAAAATATTTTCTGTAAGAGTCTGATTAAGCTCCATTAATAAAACTAAACTGGCTTGATCTGATTAGCTAATACCTCAGTGATTGAAATGTGTGGTTACA
Organism: Myotis davidii; assembly: GCF_000327345.1. Lineage (NCBI taxonomy): Eukaryota > Metazoa > Chordata > Mammalia > Chiroptera > Vespertilionidae > Myotis > Myotis davidii. Next base: position 113,948 of record NW_006292999.1, on the reverse strand, counting down.
CACAGCAGGGTCGTTCTATTACAGAGAAAATTCATGTAGTCAATATTTCTCTTGTCGTGGTGCTTAAACTTAAGCACTCCCTGGTTGTTCTACCTGGTTTATACAACTCCCTGAGAATATACACAATCAAACACTCCCACTCTGGTTGTGATAAAAGGTTGAGCCACAATATTTTCTTGCCTTTGGAATGTTTCTCTTGATGCTAAAGCAGTTGGTTTCTGTAAGTGTTACCATAGTGACTCTATCAATACAGCAGCGGACAATTTCAGTACATGTTGAATTAGGCATTTTGATACTAATTTTTTTTTTTGATTTGAGCTATGGATGAACTTTTTTATTAATTTATCTTTATTGTTGAAAATATTACAGATGTCTCCCCTTATTTCCCCCACTGACTCCCTCCACCTGTCCCTGCCCCCTCCCCAGGCTTTCCTGGCACTATTGTTTGTCTATGGCTATGTATGCATGTAAATTCTTTAGCTAATCTCTTCCCCTACACCTTCTCTCTGAAATACATCAGTCTGTTACATTCTTCAATTTTTCTGTATCCATTTTGTTCATCAGTTTGTTTTGTTCATTAGATTCCACATATAAGTGAGATCATGTGATATCTGTCTTTGTCTGGTTGGCTTATTTCATCAGTAGTCTCCCCAGGTCTCTCCATGCTGTCTCAAAGGGTCAGAGCATTTTAATTGTAACAGTCCATCAATTTTGAGATAGAGAGAGAGAGAGACATAATTGGGCATATAGGACATATCAAATAGGATGGTCTGATAAATTCCTCATACACCAAAAAGGGAAAAAAATACAGTACAAAACTGATGACAACTAAGAAAATTAAGTACAAGTCTGTACTTCTCTGGAATTAAATATTGTTGGGAGAAATCAAAACCAACTGAGGAAAATGTCATTATTGTCCTCACACATCGATCAGAAATGAATTACTCTGCTGTGTAGAGAGCACAACATGCAAATGTCTTATTGGGGAGATGAATATTTATTATGTTATTTTTAGAGGACATGTTGTGACATCTTTATTTTGGGGGGGAAAAAGCATTTGTTTGCATGTAGTTGATTATGAAGAATCAAGAAAAATAACTGGAAAATCTTAAGGCACAAAATATATAGTCTTATCTTTCTGATTGTATTTTATGACTGAATGTCAAGATTAAGCAAATAATGTAACCTTGAGCTTTCTGAGTATACCTCAATTCAGTCTTTGAGTCATCTTTGATAATTGGATAATTGGAAATATTCACTTTTTCAAAGAATTGTCCCGCCTTCATACAAGGGCAGGTGTTTCATATTACTTTTTCTTTCAAAATAGTTATCTCCATTTGTGAGTATTCATTTATTTTCTGTTATTATTTAGTTAATGTCTGTCTCACTAGTCAGCAAGGTCTGTGAGACAAGAAATATATCTGTTTTTACTCATCCTAAGAGCCTAGCAAAATGCATGGATCTTATTGCACTCGCTTTAAGTGGTTTTTGAATGTGTTTGTAAAAAGACTTAGTTTTTTAAACCTTTCATGTAAAAAGAAAGAAATGTGTAGTATTTTGAGAAAAATATAGGTTCAAGGAAATTGATTCCACAAATGACAAAACCACTTTAAACCGTCAATGAGAAAGAATTAACTTGGCCACATTGCTTTTGTTAGTATAGACTAACCTTTGTAACAAATAGACCCCACATGTATATTGATGCAAACAAAATAGAAGCATATTTCCTGCTCAGTCACAATAAAAGGCCATTTCAGGCCGGCGGGGAGGGGCTTTGCTCCAGATATTATTCAGCAGCCCATGCCTATGATCTCTGTACTGTCTTTCACACATGACTTCCATGGTCATTCTGTTGATTACCTCCATATGATTCAGCCAGAAAAATGAAAGAGAATGGGGATTGCATGGTTGAGGTTTTCCTAGACGGGGTTTAAAAATGACACCCATCATTCCAGTGAGCTCAAATCCTGCCCAGTGACCTTAACTGAACCCCAAAATATGGCTGTGGGCCAGTGGTATGCTCAGGCAGAGGGGAAAACCAGCCTTGGAAAAGGGCCAGTAAGTAACCTTAGCTACTACAGTTAACCAACAATGTTGTGGGATGTTATGGCTTAGAAAGTCCAGCAGAATAGCTTTCAAGAAAAGTGGAAAAGTTTGATAATGCATAAATACTAAATCAAATGTTATTGATTTGTGTTTGTTATAAGTTGTTCGATAAAGTAAAAATAGAAATATCTCTACAACTGAAAATTTGGACTGGATTGTAGGAAAAAATTCTCTAGGTGATTGTTCCTCTGTTCAAGGAAGAAATCAAATCCTCTCTGCATATTATCCAAGCAAAGGCCAGAATATCTTCTCTGAAAGCTTCCCATAATTGCTTGCCTGATTATTTAGAAGTTCCATGTGAATGATGATTTAATGATGTGGCTTCCAAGGCAGCTACATTGTAGGGAAGGGAAAACCCAAAATTATTAGGCTCCCAAGATCATAAGTATAGACTTGCATTTTGAGCAGGGCATTTCCCCAACTTGAAAAAGTCTTTTAAAACTCTGAGTAAGAAAGGAAATATATCATTTATTCCTTTTTTTCTTTACCTCAAATGTTCTTTCATAGAATTGCTTTAAACATTAAAGTATATAAAATGTGCTATTAAATTTTAGTACTTTATAGATGACTATTTTAATAAGAAATTGTGTTTTAAAATATTGACAAAAGGGTTGTAAACTATGTCTACCAGTTCCTTTTCCCTTTCTGTTCAGGGACCAATTATTTCTAAAATGTGGGCTGAGCACTTGCTATAACACTGCTCGGTTAAACTTGGTTCATGGAGACTATCCATCAGGGTCCTATGAAAAACTGGTTGACACATACAAAAAAAAAGGAGGATTTAACGATACTACTACCAGTTTACAAAAGTAGATGTAGGACTAAGGAAGCCAAGAAGGGCCCAGCAAAGGCCGGGAAGGGAGAGGAGACAGCGTGGTTTTCACCTATTCGTAGCTGTTGTGTAAGGAAGAACTTCCCTACTAGAGGAATCAGCCTCAGTCTACCTTATACCTTATACCTTATAAGGATTGGGGCACAAATATCCACAGAATTTAGCATCATGGGGCAAGACACAAGGTGGAGATTTTTGGAAAATATACCTAATAGACAAACAGAGGATACTCAGCACAGATGCAAGGACATTTGTGAGAGAGATAATAATCCTATATAATAAAAGGCTAATACGCAAAGAGACTGAACGGTGGAACAACCAAACAACCGAATAACCAGTCACTATGACGTGTGCTGACCCCCAGGGGGCGACACCAGGAGGCAGAGTGCAAAACATGGTGGGGCATTGGCCACGGCAGGATGGTGGAGCAGACAAGCAGGGGCATCAGACCAAGGTGGGGCACAGGTCGCTGTCATTGAGGTAAGACTCTGGAGGTTACTGAAAATTCTTCGCTCCCCTGTGCCATGGTTCCGCCTGGCGCTTGCACCTGCTGCTGGCACCAGCCCTGTTCTCACCTGCTGCCAGTGCTGGACTTGCCACTTATACCGGCTGCCAGCAGCTTCCGGCCCTGATCACCCATGAGGGCTTCTCTACCTCCCCCTGCTCCCGAGGGGCGATTGGGGCAGCAGCCACTGCTTGCACCCCTTGACAGTACTAGGCCCCACTCGCACCTGCTGCTGGCGCCCACCCCAATCGATCTGTGCCGTCAGCGGGTGCGAGTGGGACCTACGCCATCAGCGTGTGGGAGCAGTGGTGGGAGGAAAGGGGCTGCCAGCAGACAGGAGACTGGGGGGTGCAGAGGGAGGGGCTGGATGGGGGCACAGAGGATGGGCCAAGATCTGCCCCATGCCCACCTCAGCCTCGTGGCCCACAGTTCCTTTCAGGGTGCACGAATTCATGCACTGGTCCCCTAGTAGTGTATATAATATAGCAAGCACATGGAATTCTTTATTGTGTTCATTGTAAAGAGTGTGAATATTTGTTTCCTTCAAACACACATTTAAAAATTTGAAAGTGAAAGGATTGAATCTGCCTAAGATTTCCTTATCAGAAATAGGTGAAAGTTTTTGAAGTGTGCTTTTTTGAGCCCTTGGATGATCCTGATAAAATAGAGCAGCATAGGAAACGCCAAAACTGACAGCCAAGAACCCCGATGAAACATGAGTCTGTCTTCACTCTGTGTTCACTGAGAGAAAGAGGGGAGAAGAGGAGTCAGAATAGCGTCCTAGAAGAGGTAATGGTATCCAAGGTTGGCAGAGAGTGTTGGCCGAATAATGGTCAAGGTACCCAGACTGATGATCAGAGTCCAGAGTTTCTCACCCTGCAGCACTGTCACTTGAGGCTTAATTGGCAGCAATCTGACTGGGAATGGCCATTACTCAGGATTATAAGCACCACAGGTCCAGAGGGAAAAACTGGTGTTGGATCAAGCAGAGAAAATGAGAGGAGTTCTTGGCAGGCAGGCAGAGTTCAGAGGAAACCAGCAATAGACGGGGATGAAAGAAGACTACTAAAGTGTTGATTGACCATCAGAGAGGACCATTATGGTAGCTTTATTATTATCATACAGATGGTAGATGGATGAATAGAAATTCAATTCCAGGTCTTTTTGTCTCAAGTAAAAATTCTTTCTGCTGTAACATATGGCCCACAGCAAAGAAGAAATAAAGATATCATCAATTAAAATGAACCCTTCTTTAACAAGTCTGGAAGTTTTACCTAGCAATAACATTTTCGATTTCAATCAAAGCCATTGTACATTTGTGATGTACAGCTGTAGAGCTAACAACACAGGTGCAGTAGATCTCAGCACATCTGGCCAAAAAGTGAAGCACTTTGGTGAAAGACTAAGATATCTATTTCAGATTAAATTTGTGAACCAGATATTTTTATATTTTAAAGTAAAATTTTATAAATTCTAGAAAATTATT
>NW_006292999.1:107805-108957 GCF_000327345.1 Myotis davidii | reverse complement strand
TGAGTTTGCTGGATGGATAGCTGAACTTATTGGGATAATCATTTCACAATATATATAAGTCACACCATCTTGCTGTTTAAGTTAAAATTATATAGTGATACATGTCAATAATTTTTCAATAAAACTAGGAACAAACAGCATTGACATATAAACTCCAACTCACCTAAGTTAATACCTGCTGGTGTTGCTATTCTTTTCCATGTAGTAAAGTCTTCTACTTGAAAGTAAAAATAAAAGAATTTACTGAGCTTACTCCTCAAGATATTTTTATATCATCAGGGAGTTTTATAGTGTCCATTAATTTAGACTATTATACTAGGATAAGAAAGGATTTAAATCTCAAAACAAAAGATGTTGGATAAAATCTTACCTCTCCTATGTAGATATATGCTGTTGTAAAACTTGCAGTTTATTCGAGCCTGTTTCCCCTATTGAAAAATTGGGATACTTTTATCTATTTCTCTTCTTTTTTTGAGCAAATATTTCTTTTTCTTTATTGGTTAAGGTATTGCATATTTGTTCTTATCCCCTCACTGCCCCCCACCCCTCTGCTCATGCCCTCACTCCCCCTGTTGTCTGTGTCCATTGGCTATGACTCACATGCATGCATACAAGTCCTTTGGTTGATCTCTCCCCCTTCTCCCGACCCTCCCCTGCCTTCCCTCTGAGGATTGATGGTCTGATCGATGCTTCTCTGTCTCTGTATCTGATTTTGTTCATCAGTTTATGTTGTTCATTATATTCCACAAATGAGTGAGATCATGTGATATTTATCTTTCTCTGACTGGTTTATTTAGCTTAGCATAATGCTCCTACCATGCTGTTGCAAATGGTAGGAGTTCCTTCCTTTTTACAGCAATATAGTATTCCATTGTGTAGATGTACTACAGTTTTCTAATCCACTCATGTGCCGATGGGCACTTAGGCTGTTTCCAAATCATAGCTATTATAAATTGTGCTGCTATGAACATAAGAATGCAAATATCCTTTCTGATTGGTGTTTCTAGTTTCTTGGGATATATTCCTAGAAGTGGGATCACTGGGTCACATGGGAGTTCCATTTTTAGTTTTATGAGGAAACTCCATACTGTTCTCCACAGTGGCTGCACCAGTCTGCATTCCCACCAGCAGTGCAGAAGGGTTCCTTTTTCT
>NW_006292999.1:95124-107049 GCF_000327345.1 Myotis davidii | reverse complement strand
GAAAGTAAAACTACAGAAGCAATCCCATTTACCATTGCACCAAAAAAAATTAATATACCTAGTAATAAACTTAAGTAAGGAGGTAAAAGACCCATACTCGGAAAACTACAGGACACTGAAAAAAGAGATAGAGGAAGATATAAACAGAAGGAAGAACATACTGTGTTCATGGTTTGGTAGAATCATCATCACTAAAATGTCCATACTACTGAAGGCAATCTATAGATTCAATGCACTCTCCATTAAAATACGAATGGCATATTTCAGAGACCTAGAACGAACTCTCCAAAAATTCATCTGGAATTAAAAAAGACCCCAAATAGCTGCAGCAAACCTGAGAAAGAAGAACAAAATAGGAGAGATCTTAATACTGTTATCTATGTCACTTGGTTGTCTCCTAGCTCATAAATCCTATGGGAGTGCTTTGAGACATGTGGGATTTATAGGAAGGTAAAATTTGTTTCTAGATATGTTATTTGACAACCATGTCTTAAAGAACATGATGATATTCAGGCCCCTTTTTAAAATGCTATATGTCCCAGGACTTAAGCTATTATGGTGTTACTGGAAAAGTTGGATGCTTTGATCAACTTTATATAATTTATCTAAACAAGGACTAATGTCCCATGCATGTCTGAAGACTCCAGTAGTCTCTTTCCTTTACTGACATATGAGGTAATTTGGTTTAGTTGATCACAGAAGATCTGGCAAAGCATGATCAATCCCAGGATGTTGCTCCCTTATTCCTGTTGATCACAACCACAGGGATTACACATCTGCAGAGATTTTGATCCTATCTCCCTCCAGATTCTATTTCAGTGATCTTGTTTCCTGTAGTCTTCTAGTTCACTGACCACTCCTACTTTCTCGCATTTATGAATAGAAAAAAATAGTACAGAAAAATATAAAACCTGGATATTCATAATGCATCTAATATCCAGTAGTTCCTACGTTGTGTTGCTACTTGTGAGTTGGTGCCTATTCTCTCAATAGTGATGGCCAAAGTCTCAGAGCCTCTAGCAGTTTTCTCCCTCTGCTATGGCCACGCCTATCACTTTACTATTGAAGCATGGGATATATTCAAGCCTGTTGATTAAATCAACATAATAGTGCGTTTATTCCAAATGATTCTAGCTTTAGCAAGTCAGAAAAAAAATGCCCCTTTCTTGTCTTAAGTTATAACTTTCAGTTTATTGATTATATCATTGCTGTAACATTTTCCATTCTTCCTATAAATGTATTTTGTATTAAAAACCATGGGTTGGGGAGGACTGGATGAAAGAAGGTGAAGAGATTAGCCAGAGAATATATATGCATAACCTATGGACACAGACAACAGTGTGGTGATGGCCAGAGGGAAGAGAGTTGGGGGATGGTTGGAGGTGAACAAAAGGGGATAAAATGGAGACATCTGCAACAGTATAAAACAGTAAAAATAAAGTTAAAAAATATGGAACTCAAAGTGTAAGCATGTGACTTATTGCTTTTTTGTTATTGCTAACATATTTTAACATATTTTTCTTGTGATGGGTATTCCGATGTTTTGTGTTGCCTTTTTCTTAGGAACCAACTTGCTCCTTATCAAAATTCTAAATTAAGTCAATTGATGTCAAGGAATATGCAATGTACATTTTCTTCTATATTTTTATATCAATGGAATTTATTTCCCTACTAAATTGAACACCATTTCAGTTATTTTTAGACAAATTAAGTGATTCATAATTATAGAATCTGTATTTAATCATTTGGAAAAAGGTCCATCAGTCCCATATCCCAACTGTTTGTTTATGTATGTATGTGTGTATGTATGTCTGTATGTGGCTCATGAAAAATTATAGCCAAAGGAAATTGACTTATTCTCATCAGACAGTAAGTGAAGTTCCAGAACTAACATTGTGGTTTCCAGCTCTCATCCAAGTGTCATGTTCCAATTCCTCACCCTAATTCTGAGCTATTTGACACTTTGTGAACATATCATGGTAGACGATGGTGTTAAAATCACTGTTTATATGCAGTAGCAGATCCCCACTTCATGAGTAGACTCCTTGGGTTGGGGACTGTTCATGGAATTGAGATAAGTGTGTGGACTTTGGGGCCAAACTGCAGAAATTCAAATCCCAATTTGCCCTCAGTTGCTAGATTTGAGTAAGTTCCTCTTCAACATTTGTGTGATTTAGTTTCCTAAAATTTACAATGGAATAGCAATAGTACTGACTCAAGGGTTTTTTTTTGTGAAGATTAAGTTAGTTAATTCAAGTGCCTGGCAAATGCTAATAGGAAGCCCTCTATTAAAATGGCAAATAAGAAATTGCTGTTGTTATTAACAACTGCTTTCACTTATACAGCTGCAAAATTTAAGATTCCATCAAATGTTCTGGGTAGAAAATAAGTTTTATTTTCAAAACTTTCCATGAGATAAAAATTTTAATTGTGTTACATAATTCTGAAGGAGAAATGATCTTAGCAGCATTGTATATTTATTAGCTGACAATTTATTGAGTTGATATTTAACCACGATATACAATCTTTTACTGATCATCATTATTCTTTTCCCCTTTCATTGCTCTTGTCTGAAACCTGCAGATAAAAGTATGCTTGGTTCTGTTTAGTAAATTTGATTGAAATGAGGTTTGACTGTCAGAAATAAGGAAAATTAGGAAACAGAACTTTAGCTTTTTCAGGTTAAAAACCATGAGAAATGACATGAAATTATACCTTTTGAGATGGCCAACAGGCAATCTTGTCTTCAAAAATACAAGGAAAGCATTTGCAGAGAGAGAATTCATTTGTTTTTACTGCTGGAATGTTGAGTTTATGACCAAATGGAGGCACTCAGCAAAAATAAACAGCAGCATAATGATGACAAACAATACTGCTTCTGTACCTGTGCTCTGTTGCAGCCCAAGTCCCTTCACATAGTGTCTCTCCACTCACAGAAAGACAGAAGTCAATTTGGACTAAAATATCAAATTTTGCATGTAAAAATCATTGACATAAAGAGATTATTAAATTATTTTAGGCTACATTTCAAATCAATGTCAAAACTCAAACAAACTTCTGATCTTCTGAGTCTCAGTTTTCTTTAATATTTTAAGTATTAAAGAAAACCTTTTCCCTTTCTGGCTTTTTCTGTAGTTCAGCATTGAGGAGGGGAAACTAGGAGACAACGACAACATAGTGATGTCATGTATGATCACATCCGCATCCACTCATCCAATCCCCCTTATTTTTATTTTTTAAATATATTTTTATTGATTTCAGAGAGGAAGGGGGAGGGAGAGACAGAGAAACATCAATAATTAAAATCATTGATCAGCTGCCTCCTGCACAACCTTTACTGGCGATTGAGCCTGCAACCTGGCATGTGCCCTGACCAGGAATTGAACTGTGACCTCCTTGTTCATAGATCAATGCTCAACCAGTGAGCCACACCAGCTGAGCCATTCTCTCCTTTTTAAAAACACCCTAAGGCAAAGCTATAGTATGGTCAATTTTCCAAAAATGGCTTACAGAAAATGATTCATTTGCCTGAATAGTTTCATGAAGTATGTTCATTTTATTTTTAATTCCCTGTAGCCTATCAAAGGATAGGGATTTTGTTCATAAAAGGTCACTCAGAGATCAATAAAGTTAAAAGGAACTAACTCTGGTTTTATAGATGAGGATGAGCTAGGCTATTACTTGCCCAGAGTCACACCGTGGGCATTTTTTCCCAGAGCACTTCATTATAACTCACAGGGCATTATGGCTGTGCTTTTCTCTGCTTATTGAGGGGAGTGGGGAATGAGCGTCCTCCTCTATACAGATAACATGCTCTATCATTCCTTCTTTTTTCTCATACTTTGACCGGTTTCTCTCATCTTCTCTAGTAGTCTTTATGTCCACTCAAGCAGTAACCTAGGTTTCTGGTCACCAAAGAACCCAGCCTGCATGGCTCAGTGGTTGAGCATCAACCAAGGAACTAGGAGGTCACGGTTTGATTCCTGATCAGGGCATACGCCCAGGTTGCTGGATTGATCCCCAGTGTGGGGCATGCAAGAGGCAACTAATCAATGATTCTCTCTCATCATTGATATTTCTCTTTCTCCCTCTCCCTTCCTCTCTGAAATCAAAATATATAAAAATATATTTAAAAAAAAGAAAGTCACCAAATAATTTGAAATTCCTCAAAACTACTTTTTGATCACCTCTGTCCCAGGATCCTATCTGATCCTCTCCCTGTGAAAGAATAATTATTTCTTGTGAAGGTTTATAAATGTTTGTATTAATGCAGTAAAAATAGTGTTTCTAATCCTTCTTCAAATGTAAAATATTCCCATCTTTTGATGTCTTCACTGCCGAAAGCTGTCAAGCTGAACGTAAACAGTCTCTTACCCTTTAATCACATTAAACCATGAAATGTCTTGGAAATTGAAATAGCAAGGGTATAATTATGTCCATGAAAATGTTACCTATGAACCAAGAGAGAAATTAAAGTAGGAAAAGTAAATCTAATGTACTAACTTTTGCATAATTTCCATTTTCTTTTATTACCATAAGATTATTGTGCACTTCCCTTGTAATGATATTCAGTCAAGGGGCTGCTAGGCACCCTGTGGTATTCAGATGGATTACACTTTCCTCTTAAAACTGAGGGTTGTTTTTTGTTTTGTTTTGGTTTTTTAAATGTTGTTTCTTTTGTATTATGAGATATCTCTTTCACTTTTGCTGTTTTCTGTCCAGCAAATGGTGCCCAAGAAGCCATAGCATTGCAGATGTGAAGTACTTGACATAATCTTTTGATACAGAACTTCTTCCTCATCTCTCTATCCTCGGTAAACGGGAAGAATTCTTTCCAGTTAGTACAGTTAGTATCAGGAGTGTCGATTCTCTATTTTAATGTAGAGTACAAATTGCATTGCCTGTATCTTTCCATGAGTTCTTTAATAATAATTTCCAAGTTTTCAGAGGTAAACTTGAATTTACTCAGCTTTTCCCAGTGATATTCAATGAGGCATCTCCTGTGTCTATTAGCAAACGTATTGACATTATTAAGGATAAATTTTCTGCTTTGGGTCATCGTTCTTATTATTCACTTATGGTCATTTTCTGCCTCCAGGTTGGATATTTACACTGGGTAGCTTATTGCTGATGCATATATGTCTTAAGAGAGTTATCTTACTCTCTATCCCCTCCAGCCAACAAATAAAACCTTCAATGTAGTTGTCCTTCTACTCTGGTTTCAAACTCTAGAATAAACCCCATAGATGGGTCTCCTACTAGAACTAGTAGCTTTTCAATAGAGATAAACCTCAGGGTATCTAGATTTGATTCAGACTTCATAAGCAATAGTAATAATATAGATTTGATTCAGACTTCATAAATAATAATAATAAAATTATAATAATTTTCTATTTTTCTATTGAAAGTTATAATACATATAGAATACTTATAGTGCTTTTCACTGGAGTTGGTATAAAAAATATGGCTAAGTGTAGCTTGTCCACAAATCTTCTGGCATCTGTACTTCTAAGTTACCAGTATCCTCTTCATTGTTTCTGATTTTCGCCAGTCTCACATATTTCTTCTTTAAAACCAATAATAATAGAAAACTTTATGTCCCATAGTGCATAAACTCAATTACATATGCATTTTTTTAGTTAATGTTCCAAAAGGGACTTAATGAAATATCAGGATGCATCAAAGTAATAGCCTAAACATAGGTTACAATTAATATTGGATTGTTTATACTCACAATGTTACTCTAAATAATTGTGGAGAGTATAGTAGGTAAATAATTACTTGGTTGATGTCACTTGAAAGTCCCTTAGTCTCTGCCTCATATAGTTGTTTTTCACTTATGAGATATTCTAAACTCTCATAGAAATAACACATTTTTGCCTGCCAAATGTGTTACTCTTTAGATAATAATTCATTTATGTAAGAAATAAACATTAGTTTTCCTTTGCTTTTTCTTTTCTAAAGAAAGGTCATGTGACTTGGATCTGGCCCTCTGAGTAAGCAAGACTTAGCAGCTTTGTACTCCATAGGAGTAGACCCTGGGCAAGGATTTGAGGAAAAGTAGTTGCTTGAAAGGTAATCAAAAAAATCACTGACATGGGAAGAGGGGAGTGATGGGGAAAAGAAAAGGAATCAGTTAAGCATGTGCTCATGAGCATATTATTCCTTGGGGGAACTGGAGCTTAATCCCATTGGGAGCTTGTGAGTGATGGTGTAGAACATACCTCAAAATTGAGGGCTGCTCCAGGGAACATTAGCTCCCCCACACTGCCATCTTGTCCTTGCTCCAGCTGCCATAGAAAGCCCAGAGGCATAGAGATTACAGGTGTTTGGGATAAGAATCCACTGATGTGTGGGAACTATGAGTGTCAAGGGGACATCAAGAGCATTTACTACATTGCTTGATTGGAGGAAGACACTCCTGGGCTAGTGGTGAATCTACGGGATTCTGTGAGTAGTGAACCCACCTGAGGTTAAAGCCAGTGCAGACAAAAGCAGAACCAGAGAAAAGCAGAAAATATGTTGATGTTGGGGAGCCCATGAGACTTGTTTGGAAAGTTTTTAAGGAGTACTTTCCGAAAAAAGGGAAGTGTGCTGAAGGCAGCCTGCCCTGTTTATCATAATTCCAACTTAGGGGAGTGCCAAAGGTAGCACCCCTAATTATTCCTTGACCTTTCCAAACAAGTCTGTGCATTAGCAGACCCCTGGGTGTTTGCTGGAATCCTTAAGCTTAATCTTTGGGTGTCCTTGGTTAAAGGACACTGCAAACACAAGCACCCTCCCAAGATTACTTATCCTACTGATTGTATCTAAAAGATAAACTTTATCTCAGACTGCTTGTTATGATAAAAGCCCCACGAGGCAGGTGATTGAGACTTTCGGGTTCCTTTAGCCAGGCCGTCCCTTAGCCCTCTCTTTCATAGTAAGCATTATGTCAGAGTAATCACTCACCCATCGCTCAGGGTCTGCTGGTCAGCCTTGGCATGTAGAGAGAAACTCAAGTGGAATATCATTTGGATCCACAGATCCAGCTGCACCTAGTTACATAGACCCAGCGGGATTCTCCAGACATCCTAGTTACATGAGCCATTATATTCTTTATTTTTTTCTTCTCAGTGTAAGTTTCTATAACTCACAACCAAAAGAATCTTGATTTATATACCTACTCAGGATTTTTAGGTTCAGGGCCTCCTAAAACCTTAATTGTATGTTCATAGAACCAGACATTGCAGGAAGAACCTCCTGCTGCTAACCAAACCCTCCTGCCTCTTTATTTTTATTTTATTATATGAATCTTATTTCTAGTTTTGAAATCTATGAATATGGTCAACATTTACCCCTTTATTTGCTGCTTTGGTGAGTGAGAGTTTGCGGGATACTATCCCTGGCCAACTGAGTCAGGAAGAAAGTTTAAGAAAATTACTGCCAATTTCTTGCAAGACATCTTCACAATTAAATAAGTCTGCTTCATCTGGGTCTTTAACAGTCCAATTCACTGTTCTGTAGTACTGACCCCTTGGGAGTGACATGATATATGAATCTTCAACCTTAAGTTTTCATAGCCCATTTTAAAACTTAACTAGTAAAATACATATTTTTCCTTTTCATTAAATTTATTAGGCTGACACTGGTTAACAAAATTATACAGGTTTCAGGTGCATAATTCCACAAAAGACAGCATCTGTACACTGCATTGTGTGGTCACTGCCATTTATCCCCCAGCCCACCCATACCCTCTTCCACCTCCCCTTATCTCACCTACCACCCTTGACAACTATTCAGGCCTCCTAGATAAAAAATTACTAAGATACCTAATGACCAAACTGTCTTTACTTCCTAATGCCTCCCAATCCAAAATTGATGCTCACTTCCCTAATCTTGCCTAAAATCACCCAGAACAGGCACACATACTATAAGATACTCCCTCAAACTCCTTCACACTGACCCCCGTGGTTCCTTTGGTACATGTTCTCATTTACTGCAGAAAGCTAAATAAACTTAACTCTGTATGACTACAGATATGTTTCTAGTAGTCTCTGGCTGGGTGATTTCAACAGTGGAAACACAGTGGCGGGCAAATGTAGGTTTACTAGTACAGTTGTGAGTATGTGAAACAGTTTATTCTTGTATTATTATTTATTAATTATTGTATTATTTTCCATACAAACCTACTTTTGTCCACTCCTGTGTGGCAAAAATGGACCATCTACAATGTCTATGTAAAGTATGGCTCAGAGGAGAGACTGAAGTTATATTTGATTTAACCAAATAAAATCAAGGTTATGATTTATTCCAAGTTGCTTACTGAATATGAAGTTGAGTTGGTAGGAGGGGTTTCCGTGGTGTTGATCTGAATTTTCTGTGCAAGCAAGAGAAACCAGAAGTGTATAAATCCTCCCATTTTTTCCTTATTAACACCAATAAGAGTGTTAATTTTGCTGTAGTGAACGTATTTTCTCAGTTTTGCTGCAGATTTGAACATCTATATTGTCTATTTATTTTAAATCAAGGAGAAAACATGAAATCAGCAAAGCCACAGGAATAATAAAGGCCACAGAGGATTGGTCTTTTTAAATTCCCCCTTCCCTGAATGCCACACCATATTACTTTAGTTTTGTTTTAATAATTTCAGCCAACTCAATCCAGCAAATGCATAGCAAGTGACTACTACATGTCAGCCACTGCACCAGAGGCAGAAAGGTATTGCAGGATGAAAACACCTCTTTATGGTTTCAGAGAATTCACAGGTTAATGGGAGATAAGAGAGGAACTAAAATAAGTGTGGATCATTTTTCACGTATACTCATTGAAATTTTAAACTCGGAGCTAGTCTGATTTTTACAGAGCATCAAGCATTGGTACGTGGCAAAATAATTATATAATTGTAGCTTTCCTATCTTTCTCTTAAATGTCATTTTCGAGAAATGAACAACACAATTACACATAATGAAAGGAGGTAATTATGAAATGTTGTCAGGTGTTTTATATTTTACGTGGCAGGATCCTAGATTGTTTCTAAAGAGAATAAAAGAGAAAAATCGGTGTTTTGACCATTTTTCAGGAGTATAATTACAGAAGATTGTAGGGTATATTACTCTAAGATTCACCTAAAGACACTGTTTGCAAAACTCGCTTTGAATGTTTTCCTTTCCTAAAAACATGCCTCAAAAAAGAATTGTATTTTTAGTCTCTGTGGAGGGAAGTAAAAAAACTATGTCAGACCTCTCAACATAGAAGCTTGTCTACTAGGAAACTTTGAATTCTAAGTCGGCAACAACAGTCCCCTGTTGGCTTTTAGGAAATGCTGACTCCCGGGGGTGGGACTTGTCTCAGTCATTCATGGGAAGCAGCAGCACGCAATTGAATATGGAGAATTGTTAAAGGGGTCATTCTCATATGTCAATGTAAAATGAGTAAAAAAATATACAGTAAGTGTATATTGTTCATGTGGATAGAATACTATACTTTAACTTCTCCTTTTGTCAGATCCTTTAGAAAATGAACATTTATAGTTCCAAGCTATTACATGTAAGATTTTCTTTTAATCACCTTTTAATAGAATTGGCATTATTATCTAATACAACTAGGCATAAATACTTAGAGATATTTGTCAGATGTTTAATAGGAGACCTGGGCCATTACAAACATAATCCTCACAAAAAGTGTAATTTTCATTTTCTTCCCCAATGACAGTACAGTTATTAGACTCCATCTCTAAAATGCCTACAAGCAAATTTAATTAGTCAGTTAAATGAAATGTCAGAAATGTAAGAAACATTTTTGTAGTAAATTATAGCCCTAGGTACTTCTTAATTTGCTTTGTGTAACTTCAACTGGAAAGTATGTTTTTTATATTCTATTTGTTCAGCATGGATGAAGGTCACTTCACATTTACTTTCATCTTCAAATTGCCTGGCCATTTCACAGCTGTTTTGAATTTTAATGAGAGGGAAGGAGTTTGGAGGATTCAGAGAGAGCAAAGAAGAAAAAAAAATAATAAAAACATTTGGCATTTATGAGGTTTATAATAATTCTGCTCTTGGAAACTTTGGAACAAGGCTGATGTTTTTGTTTCAAGTCATAAGTTATGGAAATTAATTCTACAGACAAAATTAATGGGTGTAAAATTATGGTAATTATAGTCATGGTAACCAGATATCTTTATGCATGAAGAGCCAGGTCCTGTATTGTGGGTCAGAATGGTATCACAAAATCATAGCCCTCGATTAAATAAACCTTTTTATGTAGTATATTTGAGTGTTCTAAAATTATTCAGAATGCCTCGTTATTAGAGAATGATATTCTCCTTTCCCAGTAAAAGCTAGAAATAAAATAACCAAAAAGCTAGGAGTCCAGTTGACAACCACAGGTGCAATTATAAAGACCTATTTTATCTACATGGCTTTTCTTCATTAAAAATATATATATATACGGTCAGCAACCTGAAACTCTTCCACCATTTCCTTTGAAGTTTTATTTTAAGATAACATAGAATCCACTTGAATATTTTTCAGTTAGGTACTTGGCTTTGATATCAAATCTTTTTGTGCCTTTTGTCATACCTGTTTAAGTGAAATCCCTAATTAAAGAATTTGAGGTTGAAGGAGAACCTGTGAGAAAACAATATATGTATGAAAGTATAGAGGTGAAAATCAATTATTCCCAAAGAGAAAATAATAGTTGATATGAAAGCAAGCACAAAAATACCTGAGATTTAATAGTAATAGCATATGTTTTTAGATAGCAGATATAAAAAAAACAAAACATTACAGTAAAAATAAAATATAATTAATGTTCTCTTCTGTTACCTTTTTTTATTTAAAATATTCCACTTCTGGGTATATATATCCAAAGAAACCCAAAATACTAATTTGAAAAAATATATGCACCCTTGAGTTCAGTGCAGCATTATTTGTAATAGCCAAGCTATCCTTGGCTTTCCTGAATGCAACACCCTAAAATCAAGATTCATCGTGGGACCAGGTTTGAGGCACCATTTCCATAACATAATGCTTGAAGGTAATATTTGTGCTAAAATAAGCGACTTTAGGAGCCCACTGCTAGTGATGGAAATAACCTACCAGGTCTATGTAGTGATTGACGCACCGGTTTGGTATGATTGATAGCAAGAGTTTTTGCCCCCTCGATTATGTTACATTGGACAAGCAACAATAGCAGTGTTTTTCTTTGTGTAGCCATCATGTTTGAAAGAAAACAAACTATAATCCAACAGATGATGGAATTAAGAATGCTGAAAACAGATTGCAGATTGATCATTCATTTGTAAACCTATGTAGGACCAAATATGAGCTAGATGCCACTCTCACCCAAGATTATTGGCAAGTAACACAGGCCTTGTCAAATCATGTAGTTTTTTTCACTGTCCGCAGTGATACATTCAGGAATGGGCATGGAGGGAATGAAATTTAATTCTAAGAATTTTGTTGGAACTACTGGGAAGTAGAGAGTAGGGGTGAGGACAAAGCAGAATAAGAGTCGCCAGGGGCCACCACAGAGAGATGTGTCCTAAGAATAAAGAAGAGGAATGGCGGTGAGTCTTATATCTAACGAGTGTCTGGTAGTTCCTCAAACCAGTATTACTCTGCACCTTTCACAAGCAATATTTTAAATTGAATTGTATTAGATTTAAAATTGATTTGAGAAATAGAGACTCTGATAGGCTGCCTCCAGTATTTGCCTTGACCTTGAATCAAACCTGCAACCTGGGTACGTGCCCTGATCAGGAATCGAACCTGAGACCCTTTGGTGTGAGGGGACAATGTTCCAACCAACTGAACCACACTGGTCAGGATGCTTTTCTTTTCCTTAAGTGAGTATTGGTTGCATTTCTGTCCCCTGAATCCAAAACATCTTGATTTTTAGAAGTTTAAAGCTGGACATGACTTTATATATTCTGAACTTCCT
>NW_006292999.1:88544-95090 GCF_000327345.1 Myotis davidii | reverse complement strand
ATTAATGAACACCCACTGGAATATCAGATAAATATATGTAAACCCATTATGGTCTTGAAAGTGTTGGTCAAAGCAAACAAATATGTGCAGATTTCTTTGACGTTTTATGGTTTGCTTGAATATAGCATATGCCATATGCATTTTGCATTTCCCTCAATACTATGGCTGTTGGGTATATTTATTTCCTAGATAGTTAATATGAATAATTTTATAGGGGCTTAAAAATCATCCAGAAATAGGATTCTATTGAAAGGAAAGGTTAAAATGTGCCATTTTCCCCCATTAATTTAATTATTTTCTGGAGAATATATGGTTTTGAATGTATTTTTGTAATGACTTTTTAAAAAATAAATTTTGCTTAATTAATTGCTTTGGGATACTACTCTTATTTTTCCCTACCCATTTTATAGGCATTAGTCCATTGGGCATAAAATATTTAATTAATGTGTGGGTCTTTTAGGGTCAATATTTCTGTATTTTCAATAATGTTATGGAACCTTATCAGAGATACATCTTTAGTAAAGACAGTATTAGCAACCTTTCTTCATGCACTTTTTGTTGTATACTAGTAGATTGGTGGTCAAGTGAGCTACTAGGAAGATAATGTAATCTTTTTGGCTTACAAAATCTTTATGATAACTTTTTGGTTCTTTTTTTCTCTCTGTCTTGAGTCAGTAAATATTGTTTGATTTCCATATGTGATGAAACCATGCATTTAGTAAGATCTTCTTATTTTTATGGATTAATAATCTCCATTTTAAATAAACTAGAAACTCAAAGTTTTGTTACTTCTGAAATTAGGGAGAGGTTGCTAGCAATCATAATAATATTTCATGTTATTAATCATTATTAAGACTGATCCTTAAGGGATATACATTGTGATTATTCCACAGTTTGGGATAAGTTCTATCTCACCCCAAACTCAGTAACTATGTGTACTCTGATAGAAATTTAAAAATCAACAGGAATTCATAACTCTTGGACCCAGATGATAGTGTAGTGAAGGCCTGGAAGGGGCAATTTCAGTGTGGTTGGGGTCAATGGGAAGAACAACCCTGCAAACAAACAAAAGGTACATCTGTAATAATGTCAACAATAAAGATAAAAAAATAAATGTCAACACGTAATGATTTAAATGATAGTAATGAATCTTATGGATCAGAAAACCAGGAGTTGGACCAGAGACCAACGGAACATTGCATATAAATGAAATATGCATCAATCAAAATAGTTGAATGAAAATCAAAAAAAGAGAACCAGAGAGGCTAGCAGTGTTAGTGGCCATCCATCGTATATCTAAAACATGTAGCAAGAAGGCTACATCTATAAACTTCCGGTATTACTACTCCTTCTACAATGACATCCTAATTGTAAAAGGTGGGTTTAGGCACTTATCAATAACATTTGAATATTATGAACTCAGTATCAATAACAACCCAATTATGACTGAATAAACACACACACACAAACACACACATACACACACACTAGCTATCTTAGTCCTGTTGCTAGTAAATGTGTATTTATCTATGCTACTATTCTTATTCTCATCAAATCATCTGTTAATTGTGTACTTGGTTTCCTTGTCAGTATGTATTCAGGAAGAGTATTATTGGTTCTATTCATACAAATATTCTGATTCACATGGTAGTTCTGTTGCCCATATATACCTATTCATTTTCATACTGTTTTTAGTTATCAGTGTTGGAAGCATCTTAGTTGATTCTCAAAGGAATAACTGATATTGTGTTTACCCAGTCAACTTTGTGAGCATGAAAAGATGAGGCTAGTATTTGGGCTACATTTACTTTATCAAAGTAAATCTTCTTTGAAAGTCTTAGAAAAGTCTTCTACTGGTGGTCCCACAGCTTTGCTTTTTGCTGCCTATCAAATACCTGTATTAATAATGAAACACACACACACACACACACACACACACACACACACACAACATACCACTATGCTCAAGAGTGTAAGATAATTTGTTGTTATTGGCCAAAAATTGGTTTAATAAATACATTTATGATGCATACAAGAACAGTACCCACTTAGATGTACAACGTAAAAAATTATTTGTATTGGCCATGTGGATTTCTCCCTTCTGCCTGTGGTATGAGTTCTTAAAATTAAGGAACTTACACTGACCTGTTGTATGCTTGCAGCAATTAGCAGAGTGCTTGACATGGTAAATTTATTATGGCAAATCAAAAGTGAAAAGCACTATGGGTAGGGTAATTTGAGCAGAAAATCTAACTTCAAAGGTGAACAATTCTTTTTCAAACTTTGATCCACACAAAACAGCATCTAAAATGAATGACCCTGTTTTTAACTTGCTCGAATCCCTTTTAAAATACACGGTAGATTTGTTTCAGTGAAGATTATTATTTATTTCTTTCATGTTATGACTCCAACACTTTCTTTTTCCCACATCTATACTACTGTCTTCTTTTCCAGTGACTTCAAACTGGTAGTGATAGAGGAAGTTTCTAATTAATTTCCTTTAGATTCAGCAACAAACTAGACAACTTCTATTTATATTAAAAGGTAGCCATTTGTTTTGTGTTTTTCAGTTCTCTTACTTTAGGTTATATTTGCTTACATGCAACTGAAGAATGCCCTTTGAAAATAGTTTTTGGGGTATTGGTGTAATAGAGATCTCATCCAACGGTATCTTTGGTGCCTCTTAATGAAATATTATTCAAGGTGTTTTTTTTTTCTTTTGAAATGTTTATGAAAGGTCTTCGTCTTCTTAATAACCGTGTCTTAAAAAGTTTGCTTTATGCATCTTGATAATAAGCTGAGCCTCTAAAAATACATTAGCAATTTAAAAAATTTACCTGGTTTGAAAAGAAAGCTTGGATAGCTTGGATTGTGATATCTTAATGAGGGCAGACAGTGATGTTTTGCTTTTACCAAAGGCTGTGTTCAAACTCCTTCCTATGGCATTTCTTCAGGTTTTGCAGATGAGACAAAATAATGCTTTATTTCTATGCTGTAGTTTTACAAAAGCAACTTTCACTGCATCATTCAAAGGAAGTGTCCAGCCCTATTTGGGGGCTAAAGCCTGCTGTGGGTACCAGGGATAGCTATCAAGCTAGTCTCACCTCACTCAAGCAAACACTGCCATGATTTGTAGTTACTTTTTTAATTTTTTGGTCTGGTGTAATATCACTTTCTTTCTTGTAAGACATATCTTGACAAGAAAAGTTTTAATTTAATTTTTATCTATTTAAAATTCATTTTAATTTAAATTTTCTGAATTAATGCCTAATTTGCATTATATTTGCATTATAGTTTCATGCATTTGAAAGTGCTTCTATAAGAGTATTATGGCAGGAGTTAGATACAAGTCATGCTACGAGGGAGAGAACGGCATTTGAAGCTTTAAAATATTAAAATTAGATATAAAGTCAGTCATCCAGAAGAAGGGGGAGGTCTAATATGAAACATAGGAAACCCTGGCGTTGGCTTCAGCTCAGCCTATCTTGACATCAGAGTCTTCCTAGTGAACAACAAAGTAATTAAAATTATAAAAGTTGGGTGGGTACCAGTGTTATATTTGTAAATGATCAGTGTGCTCCACAGAACATAGTGCACCAGCATGATGGCAGAGAGCAGAAAAAAAAAATGAGGTAAGCTTCATAACTGTATCAGCTTCCTAATGCTAGAGTTTGTCTGGGCCTCTATACAGGGGAGCCCAAAAATGGACCTCAAAGAACGAAGAAACAGATCCAAAATGGGGCTACAGTGGTAGCTGGAATTGGAGGAGGAGCATACAGTAAGAAGAGAGCTGTGAAGAGAAGCGGCTCCAGAAATCTGCATAGGAATACCCTTAAATTCTTGGTTGAATACTAAACTGAACATACAACAAAAAACACTCTACAAAGTCAGACCAGGAACATTGACTAGGAAAGATAATTACCAAGAAGGTGTACATTGGAAAAGTACAAAAGGGCGTACAGGAATAAGAGAGGTTTGAGTTCTGACATTCCAGAGGAAAGACACTTCACTGACTTCCCAGATGAACTCAGAAAAAGGTGATAACCTAGAAAGATGACTAATTTAGCTCTGGAGTAAAGTCTCTGATAAACCTTTGCAAAGCTTAAAAACAAGCATCAGTGGACCAATGAACAGCAAGTTAGTTAACTGTTGCAGAAAAAAAGTATCTATTAAAAAATCAGAAAAAAATCAGACACTCAAGAACTTAACATCCAGAATGACAAGATTATCATAACAAATGACTACATCTGTGAAGTCAGCATACAGCACCCATAAATAGGAACAAAATTAGTTAATAGAAACAGACTAAGAAATGACAAAGATGGTGGAATCAGCAGCAAAGAAGTTGAAAAGTTATTAGAATGAAATACATTTTTAAAAAACTATGAACATAAGTAAACAATTATAAAATTAATATCAGTAGGAATATGAAAACTATGTAAAAGAACCAAGTACAAGTTGCAATAAAATCAGTATCAGAAATAAAAAGTCATTGAATAGCTTAACAGTAAATTAAATATTGTAGATCATTTAACTCAATGACAAGGTAATAGAAACTAAAGTGAATCAGAGAAAATATAAATAAAAAATAAAATGAATGCTGCTCAGTGACCTGAGGCATGAACAAAGTAACATAATTGCTGTTGGAAGTGCAGAAGAGAGTTGGGGAAATGTTTGAAAAGTAATAGTGACAAATATTTGGATTTCCTGAAAAATATATCCACCTGTCAAAGGAGTTCACTGAAACTAACCAAGTAGGACACACACACACACACACACACACACACACACACACAGAAAACATACCAAGGCATATCATAATCATATAATTGAAAAGTAATGATAATGAGAAAATTTGAAAAGTAGCCAAAATGGGGGAATTATATATTACATGTCGGGAATAACACTAAGACATTCTGGTCACTTCTTACCAGGAACAATGCAAAACAGTAGACAAAAAAATTAATCAAATTGCTGGGGGGAAATCAATCAGAATTCTATATCCAGCAAAAATTTCTTAAAATATGAAGACATAATAAAGACTTTTTCAGTCAAACAAAGCTGAAATAATTTATGGCCAGCAGATCCAGACTATAAAAAATGTTAAAAGCAGTTCTTCAAACTGAAGACATGACAACAATCTCATGAGTTATACTTATGGTAAGAGTTCCTTCTTTTTCAATCTATCAGTAAACAAATGGATATTCTACCAACAGCCAATGATAATTGAAATTTTAAAAATAGGAACCTTCAAGATATATTTGAATGATTTCAAACATATTTTAGTGTAGTAAGTCAAATATATTAAGAAATCAGAGCAGTTTTTTCCTCTACAAGTACAGGTCATAAAGAGCATCAGAGATCTTTCTTAGTTGATGAAAATGTTCCATATCTTGACTTGTGTGAGAGTTACCTGAGTCTTAGCATTTGATGAAAATCATCAAACTCTACAATTAAGATCTGTACATTTTGCTGTATGTAAGTAGTAAATCAAAAGGGGCAAAAATAATTTGAACAGAGATGATAAAGCAATGATTTACTTAAAACTTTTAACAATAATGAACCTATCTTTGCACTTCATTGTGTTGCTTCAAAGATCAAATCAGTGAGAACAAAAGCAATGACTAAAAATTAGACTAGCAAGACTTCCTCCAGCTTGGTGAACTGCTCAGAGACAGAATTCTAAGACGCTGCTCCTCAAAATTCTTGTCTTCTGTTGCCTTCTCCCTATGTAATTCCCTCCCCTTGAGTGGGGGTGGGATTGTAAACATGTTTACATTAGAAGACAAAAGTGAAGGGATTTTGCAAATGTAAGGAAGGTCCCCATCAGTTGCATCTAAATTAATCAAAAGGGGGAGATTACTTTCCTGGGCCTGATCTTTCTAAAAGAGGGCCCATGCTTCCCCTGAAGTTAGAAATACAAAGAAACGAAGATCTTGTGTTGTTTTTCAAGAAGAAAGCTGTCAGGAGTCTACAGCCACTAGGAAGCAACCTGCGAAGAACCTGAAGGAGCTTGGGTTCAGATCTTCTCTAGTGCAGCATCCAGATTACATTGCAAACTGGTCCGCACACTGGTTTCAGCCTGGCAGTGCCCTGAACAGAGGACCCCGCTAAGCCATGCTCAGCTCTTTGAGCTGTAAACACAGTACGATGATAAGTCAGTGTTGTGGCCTGCAATTCAGACTGTGGTAATCTCTTACAGAGCAATGGAAAGCAAATACAGGCGACCTCTCACAGCCTGAAGCACTTGGAGTGTGTGGAGAGACAGCCTCAGCTAAATTCAAAATTCATTTAGGAACTTTCTAGATAACTTATACATGAGTAATTATGAGTTTGCATTGGTGTTTTATTTATTTTAATTCTGTAGGTTACATAATTTTGTTAATATTTAATCTGATGTAAGGAAGCAGTCATGGTTTAGGGCAGTGGTCGGCAAACTCATTAGTCAACAGAGCCAAATATCAACAGTACAATGATTGAAATTTCTTTTGAGAGCCAAATTTTTAAAGTTAAACTATATAAGTAAGGTGCATTGTTATTAACTTA
>NW_006292999.1:86043-88184 GCF_000327345.1 Myotis davidii | reverse complement strand
ATATATTTACTGATATACATTTCCAGTCATTAGGAATATAATATTCACAATACTGACACAGGTATCAGCCATGGCTTGGTATTGTAACTTTTTCTTTCTGTGCTAAATAGTTGTTAATATATTGACAGTTACTATTTTTACTTTTATTCCGTCACATGTGTCTAGCTAGTAGATCTTGTAAATTAAGTAAATTAAGGGAGGTCACTTTATTAATGGAAAAGAATCCAGACTAACCTAAACCATTCCATGAGATTACAGAGGAAATTTTAGGGTTGCGAAAGTCCCACACCATTTCCTAAACACAATTGCCTAATTTGTTGGTGGGCCTCCTGTATTAATTACCTCTTTTTTCATTTATGCCAGAAGTGTATTGATCTAATCTTCGATTCTCTCTCAGGGGCTCCTTGAACTCATTCTTGATTCTGTCAAGCCCTCCTCAATCATATAATTGGTTCCTATGTGCTTGGTGGTGGGTAAGCCCCCCATAGGATGGTCCAGGTATATTTTACCCTCGGGGATCTGTAGCCACATAAGCCTTCCTTACATTTTGTCATTTTCATGCTGCATAAAAATAACACATTTTTTCAGTTCAAGTTTGGGGAAACCAACCACATTCACTTATTTTGAAGCAAATTGAAATATTCACCTGTATTAGTATTGTCATCACTTTACAGAGAAAGTGAGAGGTTGAGAGAGAATATATATGCTGCTAATATTTGAAACGTGTAATGAAAACCCAGTAATAAACAAACTATCTCTTAGAAGTTTATATAGAATATAATGGATGAGTTAGGTAGTTAACGATTTATATGAGAAGTTTAATCCATATGATCACAGAATAGTCATGTGGTTAATATTTATTGGACAAGCTCTACTGGAATCTGACTGCAAATCTATAATAATACAAGCGTAATATGCTAAGTAGACTGGACGACCTTCCAGATGAAGCAGGGACTGTGAGGAAGCCCGGGTCCCGGGTGCCAGAGGGAAGCTGGTGCCAGCAGCCGGGTGAAGGAAGACGTATTCTTGCACGAATTTTGTGCATCGGGCCTCTAGTAACTTATATTTGGGACAGATTAAATTCCCTCACTGAGACTGTCCGAA
This sequence comes from Myotis davidii, assembly GCF_000327345.1. Taxonomy (NCBI): domain Eukaryota; kingdom Metazoa; phylum Chordata; class Mammalia; order Chiroptera; family Vespertilionidae; genus Myotis; species Myotis davidii. The sequence continues at coordinate 87,080 of NW_006292999.1, read as the reverse complement.
GTTTACAGATCAGGTCATCTCTTTACACACGTGGCAAATAAAGCTAATTGTCAGGATGAAGACTACACTTTCTCTTTTGAGATTCAACTACTCCTTTTATTCACAAAAATACCTATTTCACAAATAACAGTTGTTGGCTAATAAATAATCAATGCCCAGGAAAGAAGGGTTTTGTTCTTGCTGCTGCTGCTACTGTTGTTGAATCTTACTAAAGTTCTGTTTGCCCCTGAACTCCAGAGCCAAGAATCATGTAAGAAGGTGCAATAAATTTGAACATAAATGCTCAGAACCCTTGGTAAAGAAGCGATTTGTCAATCCATTACTAGACTAAAGATCAACCTGCTCTGAAGAAGCAGCCTTCTTAGGAAAATGACACCTTGGCTTCCATGCACCTCACCTTGTGGCAGCAGGAAAAAAAAATCATTCATTTTATTTAAAGGATTCACACTAAAAACTCTCATCCCTTGCACTAAATTCTGTCTTAAAGCATAAACTTAAAGGACACAGAACAAGGCCCTATATCCTCAGAATATTTCAAACCTAATTTCCTAAGAAGATTAAAACATTATATATATTTAATATATATAAAATACATATATTGTCTTATGTATAAATATAATAAGACCAGTGGGTGGCTCAAGAGCCGCAGTTTGCTGACCACTGGTTAGGGAAATGAGAGTAAAATATTCCTTAACAGACAACTCTGTGGAGAGAGATGCACTTTTTGGTTTACTATTATGTAAATGACAGCATTGCCATGTGATGAGAATTACCCCGGAGTCTAGACGCGAGATTTCCTAAAGTCTTCCCAAGCTTTATGGAATGTTATTTAGATACTATCAAAATCCTATATATGATTTTCTCATCTCGACTGATGCATATGTAACAAGGTTTGTAATTAATTATATAAACAGTTTAAAAACAGTCCCTGCATGTTACAATGCCTTCATATTATTTGAAACATTTTTGAATCCTTGATAATGTTTCATTATAAATTTTGATTTAATTATTATGTATTTTAAATGTGTGATTTTATG
>NW_006292999.1:67022-84479 GCF_000327345.1 Myotis davidii | reverse complement strand
GCTGCCAACACTGCACCCACCATGTTCTGTGCAGCCCTCCTGGTGGTCAGCGCATGTCATAGTGAGTGGTCGAACTCCCGGTTGAGGGGACAATTTGCATATTAGTCTTTTATTATATGGGATATTTTTTAGAAAGTGGTATTTGACACTTTTTTTATCTAGAACAGTGGTTCTCAACCTTGGCTGCACATTAGAATCACCTGGGAATCTTTTAAAATCCTGATTTCTGGACCTCACCCTCTGGAAATTCTGCTCCTTTGTTATGGGGTGGGGCCACAACATTAGTAACAAAGAAACAGAATTTCTGGAGGATGAGGCCCAGAAATCAGGATTTTAAAAAGATTCCCAGGTGACTCTAATGTGTAGCCAAGATTGAGAACCACTGATCTAGAATATCATAATAATAAATAAGATGCATAAGCATCACTGAAACAATAGAAAAGAGCCAGTGGCCAGAGTTGAAATTACTATTGGATCACTTTAAGTTTCCCTCCCCTACATGCCTGCAGCTGACCCTGCACATGCTCAGATGATACACAGGCACCATTGAGAGCTTGGCAGCATGCCTTTGTTCTCTTTAGTCTCTGCACTGATTCCTTATTAATATATTTAAAGACATTATTAATTTTCATCCTCTTGAGTCCAGCTAGATGAGCACTTAGTGAACTGAATTAAGAAACAGTTTATTTATACAAACCTAAAAATTTCCACTTCGCTCAGAAATGATCCATCTGGGCTGATTGAAACTGGAGACTTATGTTTGGAAACTTTCTGCAAAATGTTCTCTCAGAATTCTTTAATACAAAGCCCAAGAAGCTTATTTAGACTTTGGGCTGACTTGAGCACTCTCAATTAGAGACCTTCAGGGACTAACTAGTTTTTTTGTTACCATTTCTAGCCCACTCCCTCACCCCTCCGCCTGCTCCCCACCACCACACAGGCCTTTACCTTTGTCTGTGCCCATGAGTTACTCAAGTATGCATACAAGTTCTTTGGCTGATCTCTTCCCACCTCACCCACCCCCCATCTTCATCTTCCCTCTGAGATTCCACAGTCTGTTGTAGGTTTAATCTTGGCTGCAATAGTGCTGACCGAGGTGAGGTGGGGAGGGTGTGTGTGTAAAGCATGGTGGTTTGTTTCTGCTTGATGGTGGTGTGGAAGTGAGCAGACTATAAAACATTCAGTTCTGTTTTTTGCTTTCTTTTCTTATATACCAAAAAGGGGGGGGGGGGGAAATCCTGCTGTGTTTTTCTTACATGTTGTCCTTCTGAAACATTGTATTGTAATACAATATTTCTATTTTAGCTTTAGAAAGCTGTTAAAAATATTTGTACATGGACACAGGCAACAGTGTGGTTAATGCAGAGTGGGGGAAGAGGGATGGGTAGGCATGGAAGAAGGTATGGGGGATGAATGGTGATAGAAAAAATAAAATAAATGATTGTTGTAGATCAAATAATGATATCTTAATGTTGAGGATCGCAGTATCTATTTTGAAATATATAATTAGTCAGTAATTTATTAAGCTTTTCATATATTTTATAAAATATAATGGTCACTATTATAGACTATAGACAAATGAAAATTCATTCATTGAAACAGCTTGTCTCAGATGGTCTTAGATAGGCTATAGCTTAAGACATTTTTATACTGCATTTTAAAAAATATATCTTTATTAATTTCTGAGAGTATGGGAGAGGGAGAGAAAAATAGAAACATCAATGATGACAGAAAACCATTGATTGGCTACTTCCTGCAGGCCCCCCAATGGGGATTGAGCCTGAAACCTGGGCATGTGCTCCTGATTCATAGGTTGATGCTCAACCACTGAGCCATGCCAGTCTGGCTATACTGTAATTTTAAAAATATTTTTATTCAATTTTTAGAGAGCAAGGGAGGAAGAGGGAGAAGGAGAAACAACCATGTGAGAGAGATGCATCAATCAGCTGCCTCCTGCAGGCCCCACACCGGGGATCCAGCACGTAATCTGGGAATGTGCTCTGACCTAAATCAAAGAGGCAATCCCCACGTATACTGGACGACCCCCAACAAAACTGAGCCACCCCAGCCAGGGCTAGCTTAAGATTTACAGGGAGCCAAACTTGGATTGAGTGTATTTTCCTACAAACATTAATTATATAACTTTGGGCAAATTATTTCATTCTGTGATCCACAGGGTTCCATCTGAAAAATTAAGATAATAATCATGAGATCACATTAATCCTTACAATAGAATATTTTAAACATAGCAGGTAAATGGAAGCTATTACTTTGAATTTGGATCTGCAAATGCATTGCCTTTTTCCCCTTTTAATATTAATTTGCATTAGTTTTACATGTACAAGATAACTATTCAATATTTATATACATTGTGAAATGATCAGAGGTTTAGTTAATATCCATCATTATGCATAGTCGCAAAATTTTTTAAAAAACCTTTTCTTGTGATGAGAACTTTTAAAATGTACTACCCTCTTAGCAGCTTTCAAATAAATATGCAACACAGTATTATTAATTATCATCACTATGCTGGACACTGCATCCCCATGGCGTAGCATGCTTAATGTACTGCCTGCCACTTAGTCAACATATAATAAATGGTAACTGGTATCATCACCATTAGAGTACGTATATATGTTCTTTGGGTATAAATTTTAAAGGTAGATTCCACTATGGCTTATTCGCCTCCAGATGTTTAAACTTATTTTATTTTCCTTTGGAACATTAACTCAAAGGACACTGCTGTGTATTTCTGAAACATTTATTTCTGACTACTTTTCCGCAGGTGAAAGTGACATTTATTTGATGTATTCAGAGCATCTGTGAATATATGTGAGGCTGCAACTGCCTTTACATTTCCCTTCCCTTTATTTCTCTTTGGGAGGAGATAAATTGATTATGTTGCCTTGAACAAATTGGACCAGGGACACCTTCGTTTGGTTCAGAGATTACATTATATTTTGGAATTGGAGAGGACCCAGAGGTTTTCCTGCTTGTTATTTTTGGCATTCATTATGTTATGCTCATCAGATCTCTCTGAGCAAATGCGCACATTGATTAAAACAACAACATGATTAAAGCAATACATCAAGTGACACTCTCCAAACAATTTGAAAACCCCAAAGAACGTTTTTCCTCAAGCTAGACAAGTACACTCACGTTTAGTATTCATTTTATAGTGTTGGCAAGAGTAGGAAGCAGTTTCAAATGGCCAAGGCACAATGATGTATTTGAGAAATAGCTAATTTTTCTCCTTTTCCTTAAGGGTGATATTCACATAAATTGGGTGCTGGTTCCCACCACAATTCCTAAAATTGTTATTACTTGAATTATTCCATGATCATCAATGGTGATTATTGCACTGTGTAGCTTAGGGCCCATTAGGGTAAGGAAAAACCAAAGAGGATAGTCAGCATAGTTAATAGTTATAATAATATATGTAAATTTTATGCAGTATTATTATTATAGCTAGATGACTAAAAAGCCTATAATATAAAAATGTAGACTTTTATACTGATAGTATTATTCCACAATGTGTATTCTAAAAAATGCATAATATCCTAGGAAAAAAGGGAAACGAAAGAAAGAATCTGTTAAGTTACTGGTAAATGTCAATAGTAATCCAATTGAGATGAAGTTAAGTGGATGAGAGAAGCTCAGTTTTGGACACAGAATGAACGGTGGATTTTGATGAGAAACATCATTTTTATACTCATTAATTGGATTTATATTAATTTTATAACCATTAAAAGGAAAAATTCATTTGAAAGAAACATCATCTGGTAGTTCTGTATCAAATTGTTTTGAGTATAATATTTAAAGAGTTCTTGAACCAGTGTATGATGTGAATGGATAAGCAGAAGCTGAGGCCAGATGGGAAAGGCAGGACTAAGAAGGAAATTGGGGTTGGTTATGCTGCCGCCAGGGATAAGAAAGAATATTTTTAATGATGGGGAAGAATTTCAGTAACTCCGCTGCACATGTATTAAAAATGAAATGATGCTATTTAAAATTTTAGCACACAGTGCCTGAACAGACAAAAAAGGATAAAGAGGTATCAAAGAGTCTTTCAAAAGAGGCTAAATGTAATATTCATTTTTTCTAATTTTTTTATTATTTATTATTTATTATTTATTTATTAAGGTATTACTATGTGTCCTTCCCCCCAATTGCCCCCCAACCCCCATGCCCTCACCCTCCCTGATGTCTGTGTCCATTGGTTAGGCTTAAATGCATGCATAGAAGTCCTTTGGTTAATCTTAATTTTGACATAGACTGAAGGCATGGATAATCATTGTAAGGATAACGTAGCTTTCTTTTATGACAATTGCCTCCTGTCTATGGGTTCTTTCCATTCTGCCTGCAATATACTCCCCAGAGCATCCTGTCTGGCTAGTTGCATCTTGTCTATAACAAAGTCTGATTTTATTTTTAGAGTTCATCTTACTATTAATCTTTTTAAAATATATTTTTATTGATTTCTGAGAGAAAATGGGAGGAGAGGTAGAAACATCAATGAGAGAGGAACATCTATCAGCTGCCTCCTGCACGCCCCCTACTGGGGATGGAGCCTGCAGCATGGACATACTTCCTGATCTGGAATTGAACCATGAACTCCTGGTTTATGGGTCGGCATTCAACCACTGAGCAACACTGGCTGGGCTAATCTTTTCTTTTTTACATGTTTGTTTATTTTTTATCTCCCTTCCCTTGAAGGGTCTGAGCAGATCACTCTCTCAGCTGTGACTAGAACAGTATTGAATAAAAAGGAAGTGGTTAATACACTTTCTTATTAATGATTTGTTTGGGAGGGGTAAATTGTATCAGTGGAAATACCTGTTACTCTTGGGGGCAGTGTTGATTAGAAAGATGATAGAACACGTTGTTTACAAAGATAGGTGATACAATTTCTCTTCATAGCTGGAAAACACAAGTCTGCCCTCAATTCATAATAAAAAAACAGCCAACATTGTGTACTTTTGTGTTTGTGGCTTGCTTTATTATGTTCCTTGGCTTAGGTATGTCCTTCAACCTTCTCTACACCTACCAAATCCTCTTTCTCAGCTATTTGTCAACTCAAAAGGTTACTGCTGGTGGGACTGTAAACTGGTACAGTCACTATGAAAAACAGTATGGAGGTTCCTCAACAAATTAAGAATAGAGTTACTAAATGACCAACAACCCTTCTTCTGGGTATCTACTCCAAAATTTTGAAAACATTTGTTCACAAAGATATGCACACCCCTATGTTCACTGCAGCATTATTCATGGTGGCCAAGACACGGAAACGTCTAAAGTGTCCTTTGATAGATGATTGGATAAAGATGTACATATATACAGTGGGATGCTACTCATCTGTACAAAACATGGATGGATCTTGAAAATATCATGCTAAGTGAAATAAGTCAGAAAAAGCTAAGAAACATATGATTTTACTTATATATGGGACATAAAACTGAAACTCATAGACACAGACAACAGTCTGGGGGTTACCACAGTGAAGGGGTACAAGGGAGTAGTAATGGGTAAAGGGGGACAAATATATGGTGACAGAAGATGGTTTGACTTTGGGTGGTGGCACGTAGTACAATAGGCATGTATCATAAAAATGTACTGTTGAAAACTTTATTATCTTATGAATCAGTGTCACCACAATTCATTTCATTTATAAAAAGGTAACTGCACAATAGAATCGTCTACATCACTTCAATCAGAATTAATAGTACGTTTCTAGTCACATCTCTGTAATATGATAATCTGCTTGTGTTATAATTAACATGGCCTTTATTCTGCAATATACATTAGCTGTTTACATGGATAACTTCCTCGTTGCACAGCAATCTAATTAGGGGAATAAACTGCATTATTTATCTTTAAATTATTGACTGTCCCTAGAGAGTACCCAGCACCTGCTATGTTCTGAATTAATAAAATTAAAGATATTAAACTAAGGTTAAGAGTTATTTTCAAAGTTATATGAAAAATAACTAGAAAATGCAAGTGTTTATAGTGTCTTTTGACTAATGAGTAAGGAGTTATAGCATATGGCATAATTTATATTTCCAGGATGTCCTGTCTCAGTCTACATTTTCAAGTACAATGGCGGTAGGGATAGAGTTGAAATCTATCTATTGTGAGAAGGGAAATTCAAGGAGCTCTTTCATGCAGTATAAATGGAATAAAATTGGTAAAACAGTATTGAGGGCAATTTGACAATATTAAAGGTTTGAAAATTAGGCATGCACCTTGACTAAGCAGCCCTTTTCTAGAGATTTATTCCAGGGAGATAAAAGGAATAGTAAAAAATGTAACTATAAAAAATTTACCATTCAATTGTCTATAAAATGAAAAAATGTGGCAAACCAAATTTCTTAAAATGAGGGCTTGGTTGTTAAGCTTTTGTTGTGTAACAGCATGGGCCATGAAGCCAGACTGCCTAACTAAACTCTGGCTTGGTCACCTACTAACTCTGTGAACTTGGGTGAGTCACTTAACCTTTCTGTGCCTGTTTTCTTGGTAAAATATGAATGAGAATAGTGCACATTTTGTAAGGCTGCTGTGAGAATTAAATACACTAATATTGATACAATATTTACAATAATGCCTGTTTTGTAGTATAAGCTAAACATTAAGCTATGCTAAATATTTGATACATCCATAGAAGTAAATTTTGCGGGAATGTTAATAGTGGCTACCACTAAATTGTGGGTCCGTAGATGATTTTAGGTTTCTATTTTCTGTTTATTCATCTGTTCTAAATTCTCTTTTAAATTTAGGTACTACTTTTGCACTCAACAGAACAAACCTTATTTTAAATAAGCATCTTAATGTCAGCTTCTCAAACACTGAGTGCCAATGTTTAGGAAGCAAGAAACAATTCTACACATGAATATTTATAGTAAGAAGATTGTTGTTAGTCAACCTCCTTGCAAACTGCAGCAACTTTTTAGCATGACTTCAAAGTAGCTATCCTTTCCAGAGGTTATTAAGTTTTGGCATCCTGTAGATAATCTTTCAATTTGCTTGACCTTGCTGAGAAGAGGTAGCTGAGAACAGGGACCATCATGGTGTTAATTCATCACTGGAAACATGAAAGATTCCCTCCTATTCTTCACACATTATTTCAGTGTGTTTTGACAGAGGGAATGATTATTTTGCTTGGGTTAGACAGCCAGGCACAATAACACTCAGGAGGGTGGCTATATTTTTTGACATCTGTACAATTTGGAGGGGATACTACCTCCTTTTCATTATTTATTTTTTCAATATGTCGGGGGGGAAATATGACCAGGGGAACATTGCGTATGTGCATCCCCCTCAGTCTGAGCCTCTTAGCTAAACATTGCTGTATCCCGAGGCACTATAATTTCTGAGAGAGCTTTCACCTTTCTATCTCTGCAACTTCATGGGTAACAGCCAGTGTTTAATGAAAATATTTTTCAGGTAGCTTCTACCTGCTTTTCAGACTCTCATTTGATGTCTCCACTGCATACTTTCCCCTTCTGCTTCTTTCCCTGATGTATATTAAGACATTTCAGAATTGATAGCTTCGGGGAATAAATTGTAGTTGGCATTGCCAACACAAATATTGCACAAGCCAAAGTGAAAGAGAAGGCAACCTTGATCCAAGGCTATTGGAATGGGAGAGAGGGGCGAGCGCTAGGTCTATACTCAGTTCTACTGAAACAAATGTGGGAAGCTTTTAAGACACTGGGATCAAGGAGACATCAGGGCTATCTGCGTTTGCTAATGAGCTTTACAGGAGAAAAAGTAAACATTCTCATATGTGCTTGAGAGGAGGTAGTTTTGCAACTTGGAACAAGGCCCCCTTCCACAGAGATAGGGGGATAGGTGCCTTATCTCCCTTAATGACCATATTTCAAAGAAATGACTCCCAGGTCCTTGAGAAGAGAAAGACAGCCCTGAGTTGTAAAAGTGCAAAGAGGATTTTTAAAGATTTACATGTCAAAGGGGCAGAGAAAGAATTTATAATTAAAAGTTTTCCTAAAGTAAATGTTCTAAAAAGGGAAGGCCGGGGGCTAGATTCAGGAAGAAACCTGCCTGAAATTTAGTCTAACTGAGGAGAATGTGGAAGCTGTCTTGAACAGTAGTTGATAACATTCAGTATAGTATTGTGTTCTTTCTATCTCATATGAATGAGAGAAAATGAATCCAAAATTTTATTTATTGTTTATATTAATTTTAGCATAAACTATCTTACTGATGTCTCATTTCACATGTCCCGATATATCTATTATCTTCAGCCTTAATTTACAGTGAAGCATCCTTAAAAGCAGAAAAGGGAAATTTCCACAACTCATACTCATCACAGAGCTGGCAATTAAGTTCAAGTGTCATGAACCCATATGTGGCCATTGCTTATTAAGCTCTGAAGTAGTTTTCAATGACGAGGCAGTAGGCTAACACTTGGCACTATAGTAGTGAACAAAACCAGTGCGAAGCCTGGTGCCCAGAACATGAAGACCCTAAGCAAACCTCTACAATAGGAGGGACAAACAACACAACCCCTTTAAAAAACTCAAAGTTATTTTGGCATACACTTGTGGCAGTGCGAGTCAAATAGCTGTGTGATTTATAAAAACGTTATAAAGGATAAGGCTTATTGATAGAGTTATTGTCCTACAATTGCTTAATTCATTTATTGTCAGGAACAAAGCTTAGACAGTCGATTTTATATTTTTCTTGGATTTCCAATGGAAATCAATCTAAGAAACTAACCAAATATCACAGATGAATTTTTGTTCTTACAACTTTGGAAGACCTTGGCATTCTTAATTTTGTTGCTATTTTTTTTTTTACAAAAAGTAATCATGCCTGATTAAAATAATTTTATTACCCACAGTCTTGCAAACAACTCTGTAATGCTTGAAGGAAATAGATCCGCTCTTATTTTGTCTGGTTACTTCATGCCTTGGACAGTGCTGAAAAGAGCCTCTGTTACTCTGGTAGGTTAGGTTCCTCTAGTGTGCTCTTGGGAAGGCAAAGAAAGGGACATGAGTGGGCAGAGTAAGAATTTGGGCTGAGATGCAGGAGCTAGGAAGCTGGACTGGCACCTCAACGTCGCCCTGTGTTGTGTTGAGGGGACTGGGTGTTTGTACATTCGAGTAGATCAGTCATTGGATGCCAGCTTTCCTCGGGGCACAGGGTATGACACGGGGCTAGACAGCTTCTGGAGCCACAGGCCCTTGTTAAAGAGGGATGACAGCTGAAAGCTGTCAGTTGGAAGTAGCTTTCAGAAACATATTTCAGTCATGAATAGGAATTGGGATGATGTATCACGGAAGCCGGTGCAGTTAAATTTCTTAGATATATAGATACTGCCGTACATGCGAAGAAAAATCTACAGAAATATGAAAAATATGTTGTTTCAATTCTTGGAGTCATGTGGAACTTTAGAATTCATTACATACTTTTTAAATAGTACATATGATTTTACAGTCATGTGATTTTTGTATGAATATTAATATGGATATAGTGAACTAATATTCATCTTAATTGGGATAGTCTACTAATGAATGTGTATGGGAAATGTACATTTTAGGAACATTGGGCAAACAAAATATTATTAAAATGCTACCTATTTGTGAAAAATCTTAAGAATGGGTGCTTTTCCTTTAATGAACCTTTTACTTTTTCAGAGATCATTAATTTGGTTTAGTAGGACATGACAATATTATGGGACTAAATTGTGTGCCCCTCAAATCCATATGTAGAAGCCTTAACTCCCATTGTAAGTGTGTTTATATTAATAACCTCTAAGGAGGTAACTCATGTTAAATGAAGTCATAATGGTAGGGTCCTACACCAGAAGGATGGTATCCTTATAAGAAGAAGAGACATAAAGAGTGCATGCGCAGAGAGAAGCCTTGTGAGGACACAGAAGGTGGCCATCTGCCAGCCAAAGAGAGTGGCCTCAGGATAAATCAACCTTCTAGCACCTTGATCTTGGACTTCAAGCCTCTAGAACTCTAAGAAAATAAATTTCTGTTGTTTAAACGACCCAGTTTATAGTATGTTGTTACAGCAGTCCAAGTAGAATAATACAATGTATCATCTTATGTTGATAGCATAATACTACTTGTCTGGTAATATCACTAGAATTTTAGAAACCACTGCTTCAGAGATAAGCCTCTGTCTAAGTGTGGAACAGGTAAGTGCATATATACAGGGTGTCCTAAAAATGCATACATATACGGTGAACAATTATAAAGGCAGTGTTTATTATAATATATTTCATTTTCAAAACTGAGTTATCAGTGTTAAAGTGTGTATACATTTTTGGGGGACACCCTGTATAGCGTTTATAGAGTTTTATAGTTTAATTTATCTGTGCTCTTGGATTTATGTATGTACAAGGTTAAAGCAACCCAGAAGACATAAATTATCAGCTATTTGTAGAACCTTTTTTTATTTTCTAAAAAGCCCAAATACTTTCTTACCTTAGCTTTTAACTTGGAAAACAGAAGTAAAGAAGTTGTGTTAAAGCTTATAATCTCTGTCTATCTAGATCTTTTTTTTGAGAAGTAATCATAAATTGTGAGGGGATATAATCAACATGGGGAGAACATTAGATTGAAATCGTAATGCCTAGGATTAAATGTGGACTGTGCCTGAGCTAGCTACTAAGATTAGAAAACTACAGTTTCTCTTAAGAAAACTCCAAGGTCCTAGCCGACTCTATGTTAACTTCAATGAGTGAAAAAGGCTTACTGTGTTAGTTAATAAGATTTACTGTGTTCGTTAAATGACCAAGATACTCTGGAGACCCCTTAACATATGTGTCTTCATTTGATTATTATAATTCTATTTCATAATTTATCTTATTTTATAGATGGAAAAAACCCCGAAGCTTAGAGAGTTTAAGTAACCTTATCAATATTATATGGCAAATAGTTGGTGGAGCTTTCCTTCATTTCTAGGCAATTTGTTTTCATAGCCTATGTTGGTAACCATTCTCCCATGCTGTGTGACCTGACAGTAATAGTGATAGTAAAATAACAATAACACATTTTACTGTTGTTATGGTTATTATTTTAAAATATTAAATTTAGTCCTGGCTGGTGTGGCTCAGTTGGTTGGGCATCATCCCATGTATAGAAAGATTGCTGGTTTGAGTCCATCAGGGCACATGCCTAGGTTGCAGGCTCAATCCCCAGCAGGAGGCAGCCAGCTGATGTTTCACTCTCACATTGATGTTTCCTCTCTCTTCCTCTCCCTTCCTCTCTCTCTAAAAGTCCATTTTAAAAAATCTTTACAATAACATTCATTTTAAGTTATCTACATAAATCAAGAGTGGTTTATTTAGAGAAGTGAGACTAATCTGGCTTGGATAGTCTAGAACAGTGGTTCTCAACCTGTGGGTCGTGACCCCTTTGGGGGTCGAACGACCCTTTCACAGGGGTCGCCTAAGGCCATCGGAAAACACATATAATTACATATTGTTTTTGTGATTAATCGCTATGCTTTAATTATGTTCAATTTGTAACAATGAAAATACATCCTGCATATCAGATATTTACATAACGATTCATAACAGTAGCAAAATTACAGTTATGAAATAGCAACGAAAATAATTTTATGGTTGGGGGTCACCACAACATGCGGAACTATATTAAAGGGTCGCGGCATTAGGAAGGTTGAGAACCACTGGTCTAGAAGTATGAGAACTCCAGGCACAAGCACAGCTCCTGGAACGTGAGTCATAGGTACCTGAGAAAATGTCATAAGTCCACAGAGGTCTTTTTTCAGTCTCTAGGAGCAAAGAAGGTCAGACTTAGCTGTGGAAAGAGAGGTGAAGAGTCACGTGAGTTTCTCTGGCCCAAGGCAGGTGACAAAGTTGTCTGACAATAGTGTTGGTCTTACAGACCAACATCATTATTTGTATAGAGCAGTGGTTCTCAACCTTCCTAATGCCGCAACCCTTTAATACCCTTTAATACAGTTCCTCATGTTGTGGTGACCCCCAATGTCATTGTTAGGCGACCCCTGTGAAAGGGTCGTTCAACCCCAACGGTGTCGAGACCCACAGGTTGAGAACCACTGGTCTAGAGCAAGCGCGTCCTTGGAAAGCACAATCCATCTTAAGCCCAAGATAGATTTTTGGAAACTAAACGTAATGAAGTAAAGGTTTTCAGTGTAAAATTCAAAGATGTTGCTTTGGGATTCATCTGGTGGTTTATTTCAGGATGTGAGCTAGAAACACATTGCCAAACTCCCTCAAAAAGCAAAGACGGAACAATAGAGCTTCTTTAGAACTGGAAAAACACAGAAGCTCCAGTTGGTTTTCTGTCTCTTCTCAAGGGATTCGTTTAGCCATATTGTAATCAATACCATCAGACAGTTCAGAGCTTGCTGAAGAGGACTGATTAAACGGTGCATGTTTTTTAATGAAAACCCACCTATCCAAAAGGATAACACAATATGGCGGCAATAAAACTTGTAAAGATATTTTAAAGGTAAAGAATAAAAGTTTAATCTCATGTAGGAAATTAAAACCCAACAATGAATGTGGTCTACTAAATGGCACCCAGGTTTTTCAATTAGGAATCTAGGGTAGTTATTGACGGGCAGTTATTTTTGGCTCAGTGGACACAATATTCTGCGCTCATAAAATGTGTTTAATCTGAGGAGCCCCAAGATCTTTGCACTGAGGAATTCAACGGTGCAACCTATCAAACAATATGCAGCGCTTCATCTCTTATTTGTCCTCACTACCAAAGCGCTGAAAGATCAAGTGGCTTGTTAAAGGTCGCTTGGAGGTCTTTGTTTTAATTCAGATGAAAAGAACTTCAACTTCACAGGACAGTCACGAGCAGGCAGCTGGGGGTTGTGATCAAATACCAGACAATTACTTAAGGCCACATTATGAAACGATCTAAATGGAAATCTAAGTTGGGTAGACTTTAATAGTTAATGAGAGACCTTTGAAAATGTATTAGCAGTGAGAGTGACCTGTTTAAAACGGAGCTTTAGGAAGAGTAGAACAGCAGAAACGCACAGTTAGGACCAGGTGCCAGGGAGACCGATGAGGAGAAGCGTAATATTCCCCATGAGAGAGATGGAACCTGGTGTAGGATCATGGGAATGGAATAAAAGTAACATATTGCTAAATACATGAACATGTAAATAATTTTATATGTACTTAATATAGTATTTATATGCTGCATAGATTTTGATTAAGATGTATATTCATCAAAACGTGTGAACCTATAGCACCCAGGCAACATGGTTGCTTTAGAGAGCTGCTTGCGAATAAAAACAGGCCAGTGAGACACTCGTTTCGGAAATTCAGTGGAGCAGTGGAAGAGAGGCCCGTTTTTTGGTAGAATTGTTGTGAGGATAAAGTGTCACGTGTGGAGCTGTGGCTGGACAGTGTGCCACTGACAATGGAAGACCCCACTTCAAGGAGCCAGCATGAAAAGTAAGAGGAAGGTTCCAGTTAAGCCTTCAGCCCTGGGTTCACCTCTGTGTTCCTGAAGCTGCATCATCTGGACATGAAGGCTATGTGAGCACATGATGGTCACTGTTTACTCAAACTGTTACCGAACTCAAGGGGTTTGGCACTTGTGTTCTAGTCAATAATGAGATGTTGTCGTTAGGTAGTTTTATCTACTTGCTGCAAGTAAAGGAGATTGGGGATTCACATCCAAAACTATGTCTCCTCAGAGGGAGGCTTTCCCGTTGCTTGTATACTCTATTTGGTTAATAACATGTTGGTTTCTTCTTTGCAGTTGGCTAAACTTATCTAGTTGGTTTCCCATCAAGCTCATCAGGTTATTGGCGGGTGTGCAGAAGACTGTGCTACATTTTACCAGATGACAAGAATAGCATTTAGTAAGAACTGCCCAAACCTGGATACTCTTGTCCTATCAAACATAAGCATCTTTAGTGGAGTTTTCAGTCACCGACAAGTGAAAAGAAATCATTTTTAAGCAAGTCATAAAATCCAAAGGAATAGGTCACAGTGCTCGGCAAACTCATTAGTCAACAGTGCCAAATATCAACAGTACTTCTTCAAAATAGACTCGCCCAGGCCGAAAACCGACTTCTGCGCATGGGCCACGAAATTTCAATCGCACTGTTGGTGAGCCCGTACGTGGTATTTTGTGGAAGAGCCACACTCAAGGGGCCAAAAAGCCGCATGTGGCTCGCAAGCTGCAGTTTGCCGACCACGGGATAGGATATTGAGAAATAGGTGGTGGGGTTTTAATCAGCAATTTTATAAGCTACAGAGGAAAAAATGCCATTGGTAGTTGTTGTGATGTTGGTATCATAAATACCAAATTGAAAAACTTGTTAATTTGATACTTGTGATGTTTTTAGTACAGATTCAGTAGAATAGCAGTGTTCACAGGAAAATCTTAAGCCAGGTGGAGAAGGTCCAGCCCGCAGGCTATATTTTGAAATCATTCGGTCTGGCCCTGCCAAGGCATTAGGGGTAAGTTACTTAAATGTTTGACCAATTTTTAAGTTGACAATTCTGTATGGCCCGCATATGATATTATAACTATGCAAATGGCCTTGGCAGAAAACCAAAATCCCTATTCTTGGGGTATGGGCTTAACAAAAAATAAAAACTCATAGACACAGACAACAACATGCTGATTACCAGAGAGAAGGGGGTGGGAGGAGGTAGAAGAAGGCATAGGGGAGTAAATGGTGATGGAATGAGACCTGACTTGGGGTGGTGAACACATAATACAATATACAGATGATGTATTATAGAGTTTTACACCTAGAACCTATGTAGTGGTATTAACCAATGTCACCCCAATAAATTAATTTTTTTAAAATATATTTTATTGATTTTTTTTATAGAGAGGAAGGGAGAGGGATAAAGAACTAGAAACATTGGTGAGAGAGAAACAACGACCAGCTGCCTCCTGCCTGCCTCCCACTGGGGATGTGCCCGCAACCAAGGCACACGCCCCTGACCGGAATAGAACGTGGGACCCTTGAGTCTGCAGGCCGACGCTCTATCCACTGAGCCAAACCGGTCAGGGCCTAATAAATTAAATTTTTAAAAAAGAGTCAATGTAAGTCTATAAAGTAGATGAGAATAAGTTGCATCTGCAGGCAATTTTTTTTTTTTTAGGTGTTAGGTGAAGACTGGGAGGAGAAACACCAGCTGGAGAACCAGTGTGGTTGCGAGGCTCACTTAGGGAACAGGGCGCCGGAATGTTGGGAGGTAGAGGCCTCCCTGAAGTCAGAGGCAAAGTAGAGAAAGGCTAACAACCCTCAGCCCAACCAGTGGCCGTTAGATCAGTAGTGTGAGCAAAAGAGGAAGGTATAAAGGCATCTAGCATAAGGGCATGTATTATGGCATTATTTATAATAGAAGTCTCTCAAAAGAAGCTAGTGGGAATATAAATAATTATAACAAAGTAAATTGAAAAGATTTAGCAATATATAAAATATTCATAATAAAAGATTAAGTGAAAAGGTGTGATGCATAACACTATGAAATATATAAGAATATATTTTCTATAACTATATTATCTGTACTAATGTAATTTTTAAAAGCAAAAGGATATATGAGAGGCAAAAAAGGGGGAAATGAGATAAAATGTATTAAAAAATGTCACATTCCAGAGGGGAAAAGTTGGGAACATTAAATAAGATGTCAAGTCATCCACCTGTCATTTATCAAACCTATGCAGTGGTTAACAGGAGCCAGACACTATTCTACCTGTTATATAAATATTAATTATTTTAATCCTCATCTCAACTCAAGTGGACAACATTATTATCAACTTGAAGATGAGGAAATTGATTCAACAGAAAGGAGAATTAACATAATTAACATAGCTCAGTAAACCAGTCTGGCTTCAGAGTCTGTGAATTTAAACCACTAGTGTTTTACAAGGTTGCTTTTGTTTCTTTGTTTTTTGTTTTGTTTTTTGAATAGTGGCAGCTATCAGTATAAAAATATATATTGCTCTTACACTACTGATTCCTCAATTAAACTCTTTTATAGGAAAAAATCCTGTGGATTTCTCTAAGTTATTATCCTCTTTCACATAAAAGCCATCTTTCTCTCACCTAGACTCTTTTGATTATTAAATTGAGAAGATTGAGTAAAAAAAACAGATTAAATCTGGATCATATGAAATATGATTTCATGTGATGCACTATCAATATTATAGAATAGATGCCATGATGTGATGAAAATTACCTGGAATAGTAGATGTGTTTCTGGATATTATTCTTAATCTACCACTGGCGATCTAAGGGATATTAATAGATGAATGTCTCAATATCTCTAGACCTCTAAAATAAGGGGATAGATATATCAGTTTATGTTTTTTTTTATCAGATTTGGAAAAATGTTGGCCATTACTTTTTAATTTTTTTTTCTGACCCTCTTCACCATTTCCCAGCTTCCATTCACAATCCAATTATACTTATATGAGCTTAATGTTCTCCCACAGTACTCTGATGCTGTTAATTTTTTTCCCTTTATCTTTACTTTTGGCTATTTTCCATTGCTATTTCTACTATTCACTAATCTCTGAAATTGTAATTTACAGCTCTAAAAATTCAATTTGGTGTGTGTGTGTGTGTGTGTGTGTGTGTGTGTGTGTGTTGTTAAATTCTATGCCTGTCCCTAACTAATATATTCAGCCTTTCTTCTAGCAAACATTTGGAATACATATTGAATTCAGGTGTAATAATTGTTTTAATGTACTTTTCTTCTAATTATAGAACTCGGGTCCATTCTAGATCAGTTTTGTTTGTTAACTTTTCTCTTTAGTGTGGGTTGTATTTTCCTGCCTTTTTTTCTTCTTTTTTTGAATGCCTGATAAATTTGATTGAATGCCTGACATTGTGATTTGTGTGGAAAATATTTCTATATTCTTATAATTGCTTTGATCTTTCTTCTGGGTTGTAGGTAGGTTACTTGGAAATAGTTTTATTCTTTCTGGTCTTCTTTATAATCTTTGATAGATGGTAGTAGAACACCATTTAATCTAAGCCTAATTTACCTATTCTGTTGAATAACCAAAATAACTGAAAGTCTAGTTGTTTAGAAATTTTAGAATTTTTTTCTGAGTTTATTGCTCATTTATTTTTTTTATTTTGTATTTTAATTATGGTTGATATTCAATATTATTTTGTATTAGTTTCAAGTGGTTGGAAAATCATATACTTTATAAAGTGTTCTTCCTGCTATTTCTGCTACCACCCGACACCATACATAGTTATTACAATACTATTGAGTATCTTCCCTATGTTGTATGTTACATCCCCATGACTATTTTATAACTACCAATTATATTTCTTTTTTTTAAAATTTTATTTTTTATTACAAAGGGTATTACATATGTGTCCATTTTTTCCCCCCATCCAAGAGTGTCCCATAGCCTCCCATATCCCCGAGTCTCTTATGACCGTTGGTTATGCTTATCTGCCTGCCAACAACTCTGTTGATTTCTT
>NW_006292999.1:47817-61548 GCF_000327345.1 Myotis davidii | reverse complement strand
GTCCCATGAACAGGATGCGGCGAGAACAAACAAACAAACGCCAGCCGCGGAAACGGGGAAGGCTTGGTTTCTGTAAACTCTTCTTTTACGGGCACTGTGTGGTCAGGTCAGCTCTTCAGGCTGCCCCCTTTAGGCTCAGTCCTCCGTGATCACAGAACCCAGCTCTCAAATCCCCCGGCGGTGCCAGGAATCCCGCGGATCTCCTTTCCCCAGTCAGGGGCTGTGCCTGTCCCAAGGGACACGGCTGTCTGCCACGCGGTCTCCCTCCGACCGTCTGGGCTCAGAGGTCTGGCAAACTTTCCTGCCCAAATCCCTGTTTTTTTTTTACCTTTCCAGGGGAGTTCTGCCCTTCCCGGCTGCAAACCGTCTCACCAGCTGAGCACTTTCGCCAATTCGGGGTGGGTGTTATTAGTTTCAGCTGCTCACTCCATTTGCTCCGGGACACGACCTGGGACGCGTCTGTCTATATCGCCGCCATCTTCTTTCTCCCTATATTTCTTTATCTCTTCACCTTTATACCCAGTCCCCCAATCCTCCTCCCTTCTGGCAACCATCAACGTGTTCTTTTCCATTTGTTCATTTATATTGTTCTTTAGATTACACACATATGTGAAATTCTATGGTATTTGTCTTTATCTAACTGACATATTTCACCTAACTTGGTAATATTTTTTTCGTATGGAATTTATGCACCGCTTTGCTCATTGCAGCATCATTTACAATAGCCAATATATAGTTGCAACCCAAGTGCCCATCAATAGTGGAGCGAATAAAAAGTCAGTGGCATATCTATTGCTCATTTAAATCCCCGTTTTCACACATTCCTTTTGAGTTGGACACTGTAGCAACATTTAAAATTTTCTTCAGGCAGCTACTGCTATACTTTTCCCTTATTTTTCTATCTTGCAGATAATATCAGAGTTGCTAAAATCTTAATTAAATCAAAGTTATGATTTATAAACTTATAAAACAATGTGATTATAAAGTTATTGATTTGAGAAACAAATGTAATCCTGTTGCAATAGTACACTCATCACATATTTTTTCAGTAGCACATATCTAGCTTCCCACATCAAAACATTGAATTCATTTTGATTTTCTCACGGAATTGTTTTTCTTTCCACTGTGTTCACAGAGTGACAGATTGTGTTGTTGTTTCAAAATATATGTATGTAAAAGCATATTTTGACTAAAATTCTAGCTTTACTTTAAATTAAAGTAAACTTTTAAAGTAGCAACTTGACACATGAATTTTTTTCAGGCTTTCTGGAATTGAGTTTAGAGGTAACTCTGATGTCTTGCCCTGTACTTTCCCTTCTTTACATTTTCTAGGGAGTGTCTGTATTTTGTCTTGTTATATACACTATTTTCATGTACACTTGTCAGATGATTTTTCTGAACACATATCAATTAAAAGGCATCACAAAGTGAAATAAAGCGTTTTCATAAAAACAACAAAGTAACTGCAAATTTCACCACATTAAAACATAACTAATAAAGTTTTATATTGTTTAAATATGTCCCTTACTCAATTGCCTATTACATTTATTTTTCCTTTAAATGGAAAAACAGCACATTTTTACAAATACCATTCTATGTTTACAGGAAAAGAAAACATAAAGAACTGTGCACTTTTTAAAAACTCCTCCTCCTAATTCAAGTAATTTAGTAGCATGAGTCCCAGAAGTGCTTTAAGCACATGTTGAATTTTGCTCAGAAATGGAAACACATATAATGAATGAACATTTAATGTCTAAAGGGAAGAAGGACACTCTAAGCAACTTCTGACAGAAGAAATTTAAAAAACAAATGTACATGTTTATGGCGCTAAATAGTGCATTGAGAGTTCATTACCGACTGTTAAGTTCAGCGTTTCTCCTCTGAGAGAGACTGGGAGAAGGAAGCAAATGCCTACCTTCTCACTGTTCATAGAACAAAGCTATGTGAAGTTTTCTTAATTTACTTTCCTCTATCATAGCCTTAAACTTGAAAAAAATAGCAATTTTCACCTCTTCAGCTATAAAAAATATAAGACAATTAATTTCAAACATGGTGTTTTTAAAATAACACACATGGAGGGTTGTGGGGGCCTCAGAATATGCAGGATGTTCAAGGCCAAGGCTCATTTGCCAGAGGCAGATGCAACAGCAAGGACACAGCTATCTTACTCTATTGCACTGCGTATGTGTGCCCTTCCATAACCCAGAGGCTGATGTCACTATCTGGGCAAGAAGCCTCTTTGTCTAAGTTGGTATAAAGTATGTTACTGACCAGCCAGTACCCGGTCAGTAGGGAAGATGAATTGTTCACCAGCAGGTCGCTGGCTCCTATACCGGCTCCTTTGTTGTAGGCTGCTTTATGTAGCTCCTGTGTTGGAGGCTACTTTATAGGATAGATGCAATGCTAACCAGCTGGTGTGTGGCTGCCTGCTGCATGGGACTGCTCTGAGGAACTGTTGTGCCTGATGGCTCCTTGGTAGCAATGGTCACTTGAGCTACAATAAAGACTCTCTTACCCAGGCTTCTCATGTCTTCTCTAATACCCAGCGTCCATGAAGGTCCAGTTCTTGGGAGAGAAGGACCTGTGAACCCAAGGGTAGAAAAAGATAAACATAAAGGGACATTTTGTCAGCCACGGAACTTTTCAGAGCTTCATGAAAACAAAGCAGGACAAGACAAAGCAAAATAGAATATCAGTGTAAAGATTCAGGATCATAACCGCGTTCCTGTGCCTGGCATTTCTTAACAGGAAATACAACTTGCTGTGTAGAGAGCAGTAAGAAAACATTTAGAGAGAACAACCAGAATGGCAAAAAAATTAAATAAATAAAAATCTAAAAGCCATCATTTGGAAAAATGGGTTACTGCAGTGCTTGTGAAATTTTGCTAACACATATGTATTTATCCATATTAAAGAAAAAATATTCTCAAAGACCCCAGGGATTCAACTTAGGTTTCTATTTTGTTACCTAAATAAAAGGTAAAGCTATGACATATAATTTTGTATAACTGAACCTGCAAATTTGGCAGAAAAATAATACACATTTATTGTCCTTGAAACAACTTTTTTCCTCAAGCAATTATTTCTGAGAAATAGCTAATAATTTAATCTAGCCAATTCAAGAACAACTTGTTCAAATTAATTATGAACTAAAAACAAAACCTGAATTTATCTCTCACTTGTTCCCCTATGTTTCAAACAAGAGATTTTATATCAGAATTCTCATACCTTTTGGTGAGTAGGATCTTGCTCCCCAAATTACCAGTTAAATAATTTCTGTCTTATTGTACGTTATTCCAAAATACTAAGGACCATCACTGTGGGAAGGTAGAGGGAGGGTTTGGGCTGGAAAGAGGCATGTTAAAAATGTTAGCAATGTTTCTTTGTTGTAGGGATAGTATTTACCCTACTATATAAAAACTTCAGAAAATATGCTATCTCCATCTATATGTCTGTCTGTCTACCTACCTATTTGCCTATCTATGTAGTTACCTATTTATTATCATTTGTCTGTGTGGCAATCTATGCTTGCTTTGTGTAAGTAGTATTTGAGAGAAATCCAATGTTTAAAAATTGTATTTAATACTTTAAATTACACTCATGGATTCTCTACATTTATAGGCCTATCTAAGCTCTTTATTTTATCCATTATTTCAATAATGCCTATTAAAAAATGGTCATATTACTATTATTTATTATTACCAATAATAATTTTTGTATAGTATAAAATTTTACTAGAATATTCCATTTTATTTTATATTCATATTTTAACCATATTAACACCTAGTTAGATTTAACTCAGATGTTTAACTAACACAGTGCCAACCATAAGCTTGTTAAGTTGAGTCCTGTATCTCCTTGGCATCCCTTGAGGTTTTTATGGACACTTCCTTTGTTTCTGGCATCATAAGATGCTCTGGTTCATCTTATATATATACTGCCCCGGTCCTAGAGTCAGTCACTTCTCCAAGAAGCTTTGGTTCTTTTCACTGAACAATAATATTAAAAATCATAATGTGGGTATTTGGGTGCTCTTTATTACTGGGGTGTTATTGCTTTTTGGCAATCAGTTGCTAGGACAAAGAATGTATATATAGTAACTCATGTATATACATATATCTGCATAATCATTTATATATGTATCCATCTATTTCTATATTAAGTTAATCGTGAGTTCATAGTGATTTTTCTGATTCTAACCCATTATCACATTGATAATTCTGTCCTCCTCTTGCTATAAGCTCCCACTCCAGCAGTGAAGAACCTGGCTCTAACCACCCCACATCCATTTACTTAATTGTTCACTTCTGCTGTACATGCATAGCAATTTCAGAATTTTTAACTCTTACCTCCATGAGAAATAACTTTATCAACTCAACTAGAGTACTGTGATTACATAGTGTTCTAATTGCATTTAATCTTAAAAATTCCACTCACTTCCAAAATTACTTAGGCCAGCTTCTTTCCCCCTACCTCCTTCAGTGAGATTGTTTGAGACATTTGTAATACAGTTAAATTTTTTTTGGCGTTATCCTACCTTCCATCCTGTAATCAACTGACCTCCAAAATGATTTTTTAAATTGCATACATTAAGGGTCAATCTTTCTGCTATGAAGTTCTATAACTTTTACAAATTCATGTTGTTCATGTATACAACAATTACAGTCTTATACACAATAGTTTCATTGCCACATAATTGCAATATGCTTTACCTACTTAACACCTTCCATTCCAAATCTGGGCAACCACTGATATGTTCACCATCTCTATAGTTTTGACTTTTCCATAGTGACATATGGATTCATACAGTAAGTAGCTTTTTCCAATTGGCTACTTCCAATGAGCAATGTACATTTAAGATTTATCACTTTTCATGGCTTATTAGATCATTCCTTTTTTATTGCTGAATAATATTCTATTTATGCATACTTGTTTATCCAGTGCCCTATTGAAGGAAATATTGATTGATTCAACTTCTTGTCAAAGTTGAATAAAACTGCTGTAAATATTTATGTGCACGTTTTGTCATGATTTAATATTGAACTAATTTGGGAAAATATCTAGGAGTATTTCTGCCAGATTGTATGATGGGATTATGTTTAACTTTGCAAGAAATTTCTGTCTTTTAATGGAGATGTATTTTTATTTTTACAATTACAGCATCATAATGAGAGTTCCTGTTGCACAGTATCCTTGAAAACAAATAGCATTGTCTTTTTTTTTTTTAACCATCCAGCAAGTGTGCATTGGTAGCTCATTGTTGTAATAATTTGCATTTCACTAATGACAAATGATAGTTAGCATCTGTTCATATGTTTATTTGAGATTTGCATGTCTTCTTTGATGAAATGTTTATTCAGATCTTTTGCCCATTTTTTAATTGAGTTGTTTTCTTATTGAGATTTAAGAGTTATTTGCATATTTTAAGTATATGTCTTTAATGAAATATGTGTTTTGCAAATATTTCCTCCTAGTCTTGGCTCATCTTCCATTTTGTTAACAGTTATTTTTAAAGAATATATATTTTTATTGATTTCAGAGAAAATGGGAGAGGGAGAGAGAGATAGAAACATGAATGGTGAGAGAAAATCATTGACCAGTTGCCTCCTGCACACCCCCTACCGAGGATCGAGCTTGCAACCCCTGGAATGTGCCTTAACTGGGATTTGAACTGTGGCCTCCTGGTTCATAGGTCGATGCTCAACCACTGAGCAACTGGCTGGGCAGCAGTGTGTTTCACAGAGCAAAGTTTTTAATTTTACTACAGTCCATCTTACCAATTTTGTTTCCTAGATCATGCTTTTGATGTTATATCCAAAAAATCATCACCAAATGTAGGGTTACAGAGAAATTCTCTTATATTTTCTTCTAGAAATCATGTAGTTTTGATTTTATATTTAGTCTGTGATCCATTTTTATTCTACTTTATTGGGAATTTGTGGCCTGTGTCTGGACTCATGTTTTTGCATGCAGATGTCCAGTTGTTCTGCTACCATTAGTTGAAAGACTCTATTGAATGCCCTTTGTGCCCTTGTCAAAGACCAACTGGCAATATTTGAGTGGGATTATTTCAAAACTCCCTATATTCTTCCATTTATGTATGTATCTATTTGTTTTTTAACCAATACCACACAGTCTTCGTTACTATAGCTTTTACTGTATGATGTCTGAAAATTGGCTAGTATAAATTCTTCACATATTTTTTCCTAGGTCTTTCACCTTTCCATATAAACTTTAGAATCAGTATTTTAATATGTACAAAAAATGTGTTGAAATTTTGTTGTTTTTCAACCACAAATGAGTATTGAGTTTCACCAAGTGCTTTTCTGTCATCCATTGGAATGCTCACATAATTTTATTCTGTAGCCTGCTGATGTGGTTTACAGTGAATGCTTTTAAGATGCAAAACTTGCCTTTCAAACTGGGAATAAATCAGCTTGATTGGGATGGCAGTGAATCTATAGATAAAATTAGGAAGAATTATTAACAAAAGTGAGTCTTCCAATCCATGAACACAGACTATCTTTCCATTTATCACTTAGATGTTATTTGATTTCTTTCAGCAGTGTTTCGGTTTTCTGTATGCATATTCTGTACATATTTAGTTAGATTTATAGCTATTTCATTATTTTGGCTCTAAGTGGTATTTTATTATTTCAAATCTCAATGTTTCCTTGCTGATTGTTATGGAGAGAATGTTTGTATCCGCAAAATTCATATTCTGAAGTCCCCAACCCCAATGAGACTTTATTTGGAGCTAGGCCCTTAGTGGAGATATTTAAGGTTACATGAGGTCATAAGGATGGAATCTTGATTTAATAAGATTAATGTCCTTAAAAGAAGAGACACCTAAGAACTCACACTCACTTGAATGCTCTCGCTCTCTCCCTACCTCTCCCTCCCTCTCTCCCTTTCTCTTTTCTTCTCTCTCTCTCTCCCTCCCCCAGTCCCCTCCCTACTTCTCTGCCATATGAATACCCAACATGAAGGGGGACTTTTGCAAGTCAGAAAGAGGGCTCTCACTAGGACCTGACCATCCTGAATCTCAGACTTCCAATCTCCATTCAGAAAAAAATTTCTGTTATCTAAGCCACCCTAGTCTATTGTATTTTTTAAAAATATATTTTATTTATTTTTTACAGAGAGGAAGGGAGGAGAGGTATAGAGAGTTAGAAACATCTATGAGAGAGAAACATCGATCAGCTACCTCCTGCACACTCCCTACTGGGGATGTGCCTGCAACCAAGGTATATGTCCTTGACCGGAATCGAACCTGGGACCCTTCAGTCCGCAGGCCGATGCTCTGTCCACTGAGCCAAGCCAGTTAGGACTCTATTGTATTTTTTTAAGGCAGCCTGAGGTGACTACTGGTGAGTAGGAAAACAAGTGGCTTTTGTGTATTGGCCTGGTATGCTGAGGACTTGGACCCTTGATTTTTTTTTTTTTTTTTTTTGTAGATTCATTGGGATTTTCCACATGTACAAGCATGTCATTTGCACATAAATAGTTTCATTTCTCCATTTACAACTTGGATATTTTGTTTCTTTTTTTATTGCACTTGCTAGAATTATAGTACATTGTTGAAATAAAAGTGGTGAGAACATACCATTTTTATTTTTTGATCCTAATCTCAGGGGAAAGACATTAACTTTCTTATCATTAAGTATGATGTTAACTGTAGATTTATTTATTTTTCTTTGGTAAATGTTCTTTATTAAGTTGAGGAAGTCCTCTCACATTGTTAGTTTGCTGAAGGTTATATCACAGAAGGGCATTGGGTTTTGTCAAATAATTGCTGGATCAATTGTATGATCACCTAATATTTTTTTCTTTAGTTTGATGATGTGGTGGTGTAATGTGAGTGATTTTCAAAAGTGAAACGGGTCTTGCATACCTATAATAAAACATACTGTTTGTGCCATGTAATTCTTCCCATACCACATTAAATATCTGTTAGTGGTCCCCTACATTGCTGGATTAAATTTGCTATTTTTTTTGATGATTTTTGTAGCTACAATTCAGTAGAGCTACAAATTAGTCCATAGGTTTGTTTGTTTGTTTTCCTTGTAAGATACTTAACTCATTTTAACTTTAAAGTAATATTACCCTAGAATATCTTTTTGGAAAATTGATGCATTTATCATTATGTAATGCCCTTTTATCCTTGATAATCTTATTTGTATTGAAGTCAGCTTTCTGTCATCGATTAGAGCTATTTTGAATGAGGTAGCAAGTGTTCCTCTGTTGCTAACTTCTGGAAGAAATTAGAAAATTGCTACCATTTCTTTCTTAAATATTTGGTAGAATTAATCAGAACCATGTGGGTTGTTTGCTGTTTTGCTTTTTATTTGGAAAGTTATTATTTTTTAATTCAGTTTGTTTAATAATATAGGTATGGTATGATTATCTATTGCTTTTAGTGAAGTTTTTGTATTTCTAGCAATTGGATCATCTTACATGTTATTAAATTTATGGGTACTGTATTTAGTTTTGATACTTTGTAATTAGCTACATACTCATTTAAAATGATGTCTTCTTAGAGAAATCGTACATTTTTATAATTTAATTCTTCTTTTAGCCCTGATAATCTTTCCTGTTCTGAAGTTTCCTTTGTGGCCTTTATATAGCCATTTCTTCTTTCTATTTTTTAAATTGATTTAAATTTTTTTATTGATTAAGTTATTACATATGTGTTCTTCTTTCTTTTGATTAGTGTTAGCATGGTATTTCTTTTTAGAAATTTTAATCTATTTGAATATATTTAAAATTGATTTATATTAGTTAACATATGTTTGATTTTTTTTAAGTCTGTTCTTATACTCTCTGACTTTAATTGGTGTATTTAAAATATTCATATTTAAAGTGAGTACTTTTATAGTTATTAATATTCATAATGTCTGTATTAAACAGTTATTTTAAATCCACTTTCTGATAATCCAAGGTCTATGGCATATGTGAATGTGGTTCTGATAAATGCTTTGCTCTTTAGATGTTTCTGTCCATTTGGCATGCATTGTAATTATTTCTGTTGAAACAAAAAATAGACTTGTTTTATCAGATACTGGTGATATCTGATAGGCTTTATATGAAATAGGCTTCTAGGGTTTGGGTTCATTTTATTATTTAATGCTGTCAGACATTACAGAGTGTCAAATTCTTCTGGTGTTTTTTATTTTTTCTTATCTCTTGACCCTGACTACTCTAAGAGCTCCTTTTCAGAGAATGTTTATGTCTTGCAGCTCATTCCATTATAATCTACTGTTATTATATGGGAGACTATTTCTCTTTTATTTTTTATTTTTAAAAATTGATTTTTAGAGAAAGAGAAAGGGAGATAGAGAGAGAGAGAGAATCATCAGTGTGAGAGTGAAACATCAGTCAGATGCCTCCTGCAGGCCCCGTACCTGAGATCAAGCCCACAACCCGGACATGTGCCCAGACCAGGGATCTAAACAGCAACCTTTCTGTGCACAGGATGATGCCCAAGCAACTGATGCTGGCCAGGGCTCAGAGTCTGTTTCTTTTATAGTAAAATAAATAGGACTGCTCTGTAATCTTCAGATTAAATCTTAGTGTTTAAATAACCCTGTGTCTTGGGCCTGTAATCTTCACAAATATACCAGACTGGGATAGGAGAAATGCCCTGCTGCCAGATGAAATTAGGGCCCAATAAAGTGTTTTTTTCCTGAAGGGTAGGCCTCTTTTATAGAGAAGGCTGTAGCAGGGGTGGGCAAACTTTTTGACTGGAGGGCCACAATGGGTTCTTAAACTGGACCTGAGGGGCAGAACAAAAGCATGGATGGAGTGTTTGTGTGAACTAATATGAATTCAAAGTAAACATCATTACATAAAATGGTACGGTCTTTTTTTTTCAATAGTTTTATTCATTTCAAACTGGCCAGATCTGGCCTGGGGGCTGTAGTTTGCCCAGGGCTGCGTCTAGGGCATTTCGCAATGATTACTCTTCCCTTCCCCCGCCAGAGGTATGAGGGAACTTTTTCAAACCTTCCTAGAACCCGCTGGGCTTGCTGAGGACTAACCCATTAGGAAGCACGCAGCCGTCCTAGATTATGGTTTGCAGGGCTTTCTCACTCACATGCTGGTCTACACTGGCCCTCAGGGATTTATGAAACTTATTATTTAAAGGTTCCAATCCTTTTCTCCCCCAGGAGTTTCTGCTCCAGCCTAGCATATTTGGCTGTAATGATCTAGATCAGAGGTTCTCAACCTGTGGGTCGCGACCCCTTTGGAGGTCAAACGACCCTTTCACAGGGGTCACCTAGATACATCCTGCATATCAGATATTTACATTACAATTCATAACAGTAGCAACATTACAGTTATGAAGTAGCAGCGGAAATAAATTTATGGTTGGGGGTCACCACAACATGAGGAACTGTATTAAAGGGTCAGAGCATTAGGAAGGTTGAGAACCACTGCTCTAGCTCAACCTGTGTCTTCAGATTTGGGGGTGGTAGTTTGGCCTATAACCTTAGAGTTTTAATGGTTTCAAAACATTATTGAATTTCAGTTTGTCCGGCATTTTCTTATTGTAAGGGTATGAATGAAAACTTTTAAGGTGTTTAGATGATGGAATTAGCACTAGAAATCCTTTGCTTATAATTTTTCGTTTTTACTTTGTATAAAGATATTGGTAGGCCATATTAGCAATTTTCACCTAATAGGATTTATAACCCAAGAGACTGTTTAAAAATAATATATAATGTTTTTTAAAGAACATTTGCAGTTGCTCAACTATGTATTTAGTATCCACTGATTCAAAAAATCCACATTGAAGTAGGATTTTCTATTTATCTTTTATTTAGCCTGTAATGATTCTTATATGTAAATAATTTGAAATTATTTTTTATTTGACTTGAGTATATTAATATAAGATTTTTGAAGCTACGGAAGCAATCATACATTGGTTAGGGCCATATTAAGAAAACTTATAATTTAAGATGTATTAATAGTTAATTAATTTCTGATTCTCATATATTTTTATGGAAACTCTATTTCTTCTCTTGTCACACTGATTTTTCATAGCTCACGATGCCCTGGGAATCAATAAATTTTTTATTAAGGAAATTAGAAATAGTAGCCAAACATGTAATTTAGCACACACCCCTCCCGTTCCCCATTAGAGCAGAATCATCTTGAAATGATAGAATCTTTCATGTTTTAAAGAATATCAAGAAAATATTAGAGGAGCAAGCATGAAAGAACTGTTTGGATTATCTTCCCATGTTTCTTGAATAATTTCTTAGTTAAAGATCTCCATTTTTACTTAGATTTGAAAGAAAAAAGTAGTTCAAGTGTATTACAGCCCAGGGGAAATGGCTATGAAATAATTTAAAGAGTAAACCCATCTCTTTCTCAGCTCCTAAGGAAATGTTTAATGGATTTTCAGTGGAAGTTTCATAACACTGCACAGTAGGGAATCAGTTTTCATCTGAATGCAAAGAAAGAAAATGACTCTGATCCCAAAGAGGTTAAAATGCCTTTCCCTTTACTACCATAGAGAGAAAAAATATATTGTTAATGAGTGAAAAGGGATTGTGGGAGAGGAAATAAAGCTGTAAAACCACATAGAAATGTAAGGCATAGCCCGCAGTTGAGAGAGCTATGAAATAGAGAAAGGGAGAGAATGGAAATATGAAAAAGCGAATATAAATCCTGCTATCATTCCACTAACAAGCAATGCAGGGAACCAAATGAAGATTTTACATAACAATTTGCAAGGAAACAAGTCTTACTCATATTTCATTATGTAACAATATAATCCAATAAACTACGTTAAGCAAGATATTTTTATGTAAAAATTAACTTTTTTGTTGTTAATCCTTACCATAGGATATTCCCCCCCCCCATTGTTTTAGAAGGAGTAGAGATGGGAGGGTGGAGAGAGAAAGAGGTTAGAGAGACACATCGATTGGTTGCCTTTCACACATCCCCCCAAAGAGGTTCAGAGGTAGAACCTGCAACCCAGGTACCTGCCCTTGACCAGGAATTGAAGCTGAGACCCTTCACTGTATGGGTTGATGCTCTAACCACTTATCAATACTGGACAAGGCAAAATTAACTTTTTATAATTATTATTATCAAGTATATGCATATAGCACAAAGAGTCATAGGAAAAAAGAAGTATGAATTATCCTGCTAGATTTTGAGCATTCTGGGGGAAAAAAATTAGGTCAAAGCAAAAATATACTCTTGACCAAGCTCTATATGTTTCATTTTTCTATACACAGGGGCAAGAAATAATTATGGTATCAGAACTCAGTGGATAGTAAGAAGCTAGGAAAATTCCTGGGCAAGTGAAGTGGGGAAACTGAGACAAGAAAATTAAAGCCAAACAGTTTGGGCATCTGGCAGCCAGCTTGTGAATTGCAAAATCTTATCTTCTCCGACCAAGGACACTTGAGAGCAAATGGTTTATACCTTCCCTCCTTAATGCATAGCTAAAATCACCCTGGCCTGGGAAAATAGAGAACGAAGACCCAATTAATGCCTTTTATGCCAAGGACAGATGAAGTCTGGGGGACAAATAACAAAAAACCAAAAGCATTTGGGTAGTATTACTAAGCAGGATGGATAGCTATTAGGACAGGAGGATTGGAAGGAAGAAAAGGGGGGAGTTTACCTTATCCACTGGTCAAAGAAGTCAGCAATCTTGGAACTTGCTAAGGTAAGATTGCCAGATGTTCTAATAAATTCTGGGAAAAGCTGCAACAATGTAAAAGGGGGACCTTGAAATCTAGTCTTTGTGGCAGAGGAGCCTTGAAACCTATAGGAGGAAAAAGTATAAAACCCTTGAATCCCACCAGGCAGGGCACTCAGACTAGCTAAGTTGTTCCCTTGTGCTTTCGGCCTAGTGTATTCTTTAAAAATTCACTTGCTTTGCTTCCTTAATAAATTTGCTTGCTTTGCTTCAACACTGCTTTCCGTCACTTGTCTGAATTCTTTCTCACAAGTGTGATGAGAGCCAAAGAAGGGTTAGCCCCCTTCCACTCAGGCATCTTCACTACATAAGCATTGAAATTTACGGTCTCTAAGTATGTTTAGTAAAAGCACATGGCTCTAAAGTAACAGTAAGGTTTCAATCATCTTCAAAAAATCATTTTATTTTAAAATTTTATTTATTTTAATTTTGATCAAAAAAGTTTTTACTTATATAGATAATTTAGCTATGTGAAACTCCCATGATATTTGAGTCACAATTTTGGCATTTGGAAGTAATTAGGACATGTATATTATGAATTTCACTATGAATATGGAGTTAATGGAAATATAAAGAAGCACAAATCACCACCAAATTTTAAATAACATTGCAACAAATTTACTGGGAAGCAGACATAATATAGACCTGTAGAGTTCAAGACTAGATAAGCCTTAACATTTAACCCACATTATACTTTTTATTATATTTCTGTAATCTGTTCTATGTATGGCCTTGGAGTCAAAGAAAACAGAATCTATGGGTAACTTTAGGAATATTTCTAAAAAGGAATATTTTAAAAACAGTGCTATTTAATTCTGATCCATGTGGCTCAGTTGGTTGAGCATTTTCCCATTCACCAATAGGTCACTGGTTTGATTCCAGGTCAGTGCACATATCTCTACTTATTTGTATTCCTAAGGGTACATTTCAAGAAAGAATGCTAAGCTGACAGGAACCTAACCCGAGGTAGAATATCCAAATTATGGTGGAAATAGTTGATTGGTGATATA
>NW_006292999.1:27997-47756 GCF_000327345.1 Myotis davidii | reverse complement strand
GAGAGATAGAAACATCAATGATGAGAGAGAATTATTGATTGGCTGCCTCCTGCATGCCCCTTTCTGGGGATCCAGCCTGCAACTTGGACATGTGCCCTTGATTGGAATCGAACCCGGGACCCTTCAGTCTACAGGCCAACACTCTATCCACTGAGCCAAACCAGCCAGGGCTGTTTTGGTACATTTTGAAGAATTATAGAGTAAGCCTATTTTATAATATTGAAATATTTAAAGCAAGCTATGCTATTATGATATTTGGATTGATATATGTCAAGCTTCTCTAAGTATTAACCATTTAGGAAACTATCCTTTGTAGAGATCATGAAGAAAACAGTTATTCAGCCACATCCTATTAATTCATATAATTTACACAGTTTGGGAGAGGGGAGAACTGCCCTTCTCTACTCTGCATTAGTTCTTATGGCTGGACTAGTAATAAACACAAAACTAGATGAACTAGATTTAAAAAAATTCAATACATGCACATGGAAGAATCAAAATATGATGCACATATTGTAAAATGAGGCTCAAAATGTGATTGAACTAGGCACTTTTTTATGCACCTTTTTTATACTTTTTAGACAAAAACAATTTATGAGTTTGACAAGACACCAAAAATTAGGCCTCATTAGAAAGGAATCTATGCAGAGTTTCGTCTTAGGTGGTAAATTAGTAAAGGCATTACGAGGTTTGTTGACATGGGCTCTTTTGACTCTTAATTTGTTAAACTCTTGTGATAATGTTGTCTCTCAGTTTTGAGGAGCAGGGACCACATCTGTCACATGGAGATTTCCTACATGCATCTGCAGTGGTTCTCAACCTGTGGGTTGCGACCCCTTTGGGGGTCGAATGACTCTTTCACAGGGGTCGCCTAAGACCATCGGAAAACACATATATAATTACATATTGTTTTTATGATTAATCACAATGCTTTAATTATTTATGTTCAATGTGTAACAATGAAATTGGGGGTCACCACAATATGAGGAACTGTATTAAAGGGTCGCTGCATTAGGAAGGTTGAGAACCACTACTCTAATTGCATGGTTCCATTGGAAACTAGCTCCCATCCTAGTGGAGTCTAAAAGTCACCTCATTAACTTAACAAAAGACACTTTAATCGCTGTCAACACTGAGGGTTTGGGGAGCTCTAGGCCCAGAACTGTGGAGGAAGACTGAATACATCTGAGACAAGCATTTTGGTGATATGAATGATCAAATTTATATTTCTTATAAATCACAGTATTGCATCTCTCTAAAATCCATAACATTACATGATTATCTGACATCAGAACTTATAATCAATACTTACTGGGGCACCTCTCCTCAGAGTAAAGAACAACAAATATATACATATTACGTATAAGAACAAGTGATTCCCCTTTTCTTTGCGGTGGTCTTCCACCAGATGAGAAGCAACTGATAATTAAACCCCCAAATTGTTGGCTCTTCTGATTTCAACAGTTTCTCTATGTCAGGACACTCCTTTTTTTCTTGTGAGAACACAGTGAACACAGTGGTAAAGGGACCCTCCATGAACAAGAAATCAGGTTCTCACCAGACACTGAATCTGCTGGCACCTGGATCTTGAACGTCCCACCCTGCAGAACCAGGAGAAATAAATTTCTGTCTTATACGCTACCCACTGGTGGTATTCTGGCATCACAGCCTGCACAGACTAAGATACTCCTCAAACGATTTTTAGGATCCAGGAATTTTGGGAATGCCACTAATATTTAATAATCTCATTCCAAAGGCCTCCTCTCTTCTTTCTCTCAAGTTGAATCCTACATTTTCCTCAAGGCCCATTAAAGTTTTATATTTTCCACAACACAGATTCTGTCATACCCTCTAATACTTTCGTTTTTATGGTGCCTTTAATTGGCCATGGCATGCATGCATCATATCCCAGGACTCCTAGTAAACTGTAAATTTATATTTCTTCTGCCTCCTACTTTGTGCTCAGTATATTACATATACAGGGTGTCCCCCAAAAATGTATACATCTTTTAACAGCCGATAGCTCAATTTTGAAAGTGAAATGTATTTTAATAAACACTGCCTTTATAACGATTCAAAGTTTGTGTATACATTTTTTTAGGGACACACTTTATATAAAACACTTGTTAAATGCTTGCTAGTTTGATTTAATTTCAGGATGATAGTCTAATCATATGCAATGATTTACCATGAAGTTTTAGCACCAAAGACATTTGAGATTGAAGAGTTACTCATGAAAATGTACTGTATTCTGGTGACTTCATAATTTTACAATATGAAATCTTCTAATGGACCTGCCCTCATTCTCCCTGGAGTCCTTTGATGCCTACAGATGCACTGCCCTGCTTTTGCTGAGAGACGCTTTGCTGCCAATAGACCCTCCGTTATCTTTTCTCTCAAAGCAATAGAAATATCGTTCTCTCCTTTCTGCAGTCATGTCCAAATAGTCAAGGCACAACCACAGTGCTCTCTTCTCCTAGAGGTGTAATTTAAATTCTGGGATACTCACCATGAGAAATTAGAATGCCTTTTGCTTTGTTTATAAAACCTGACAGCCTAATTCCAAAGACTTTGGAGATTTAATTAATGAGGAGGGAATCATCCCTTCAACATTAAAAAGAAAATCGGTAATTTGGCCTATTTGAATAAGCAGAGTGAAATGTCAAATTATTTTAGGCCAATAGACAGAATTTTTTTGTAACTTTTATGATGTAAATGTGTCATTATAATGTCAAAACTTCTGCTCTATTAAGCCTGCATGTAACTGATCCAATACAAATTGCCGTGGCACTAAATTGTATTGTTGTCTTGCTGCAGAGATAAGCTTGGCTGTGGAAAGTGGGCCATGGTCCATCAGCTACAAAATAAAGATATTTGGGAAGTCAAGTGACCCAGCTACTTACCACTCCTGGAATTGCTTGCATGTAGCAGCAGCTCTGAGGTGTCCCTGCTTAAACCTGAGTAACAGGAGTAGAGGGATTTAAATTGGAACTGACAGTCAGGTTTTGTATGGTGATTCTCTATTTGTTCCAGCTTCTCTTTTTGCTCAACTTTCAGGTATATACAGGGTCTTCACTAAACACATTCTAAGCTGCAAATTCTGTAGGGTCAAATGCGTGACCCAGACAGCAAATGATAATGTTGACAATTGTGATTTCCACAAGATGCTGTATTCACACTACTTTCCAGAGAATATGTATTTTCTGTCCAATTGCCTGTATTGATTAATAGCTATAAATCATTTAATAGCTCACATTTTAATACTGTGTGTAAGCATCTGCAATGATAGATAATTCTGATAGATATCACAAAGACTTTAGTTTGTAAGTCATGGCAACTTTTTTTAAATGTGTTTTTTATTGATTTCAGAGAGGAAGGGAAAAGGAGAGAGAGATAGAAACAGTAATGATGAGAGAGAATCATTGATCATCTGCCTCCTGTATGTCCTACACAGAGGATTTAGCTCGCAACCCAGAGAAATATCCTGACCATATTTTATTTCAGCTGGGAATTGAACCTTGACCTCCTGGTTTATAGGTTGACACTCACCACTGAGCCACTCTGGCTGGGAAACCATGGTAACTTTTTTACAAATATATATTTATTGAATATAGAAAAGCAAGAACACTTAGGATTATGAGAGGCAGAAATACTTTGTTTTTATAAATGGTCAAATGAAATATAAACACGTAGCTAAGGTAAGACAATGTTGAAAATAACTTTTCAAGTAAATTAAAAAATTAAACTGAAGTAGAAAGATTATGCATATTGTTTAATACTTAAAAGGACAGCATAAAAAAAGAAACAAATAATAGGAAAGTACATTTCAGCTCATAAAAAGGACAATGCTCTTATGTTTATTTACAATTACTTCAACATTGAGTTGGCTGTTGGATAGGTAGTGAATCTTACATCTCTAGAGTTATTAAAACAAAGAAATGGTATTAAAGCAGTGATTTTTCATCTTGTTAAATCTATGCCTCCTGTTATGAAATACCTTAAACACTCTCCTTAATAAACACATGGAGGCTTCATAAAACAATATTTATCATTAATACCTGTGATATTTTTCCATACTAATCATATATAAAAAAACTATTGCAAGGACCCTTAAAATTGGTTTTTGCATGTTAATAATGTTTTATGACATACTCTTGGAAAGATACTGAAATAAATACCTTCTTCAATGTCAGTATTATAATTTTATCAAAATAAAATATTTGTGTATCATAATATGATACAAGGAAAATAACCTTCACATCTGTATTACTTTAATAAGCTTATAACTGACTCACAGGCTGGCAAGATATTCTTTCTTGGTTATATGGTGGGAGTCTTAATCCTTTCTAGAATATGTCAGAATCTTTGGAGAGTGTGTGTCTTAGTCTGTTCAGGCCGCTATTACAAACTAGCACAGACTAGGTATCTTATGAGCAACAGAAGTTTATCACACACTGTTCCAGAGGCTGGGAAGCCCAAGATCATGGCACCAGCCTGGTTGCACTCCAATGAGAACACTCTTCGGGTTGACAGCCAAAACCTTCTCCTTGTGCTCTCAGGGTGGGAGAAGCAAGTGATCACTGTGGGTTCTCTTTTATGAAGCACTAGAGGCCTGGTGCATGAAAATTCATGCACTGGTGGGGGGGTCCCTCAGCCCAGCCTGCCCCATCTCACAGTCCGGGAGCCCTCAGGGGTGGGAGGCAACCGAGCCATCGGGGGAAGGCCATGCCCCCATCACACCTCTGCTGTTGCCACTGCCAGCAGCACAAGCCTCAGGTGGCCCTAATTACCTAAGCCTTGGGCAGCCCTGGGCAGCTGGGCAGCTGATATCTGAGGCTTGCCTGTACCTCAGGCTGGCCCTGGATGACTGGGCAGCCGACATCCGAGGCTTGCCTGTACCTCGGGCCAGCCCTGGGAAGCTGGGGGGCTGAGGGCAGGTCCGGCCACACTGTACACCTGCCACCCTCCTCCAGCTGGGCTGAAAGGACTGGGGAACTTAGGTGGAGCTGAGGGGACTGGGCGCTGCCATCTTGTGGCTATGGGCACTGCAATTTTGTGATGGTGTGACAGTCAATTTGCATATTCCATCTTTATTAGATAGGATTAATCCTTAGGGCTTATCCCTCATGACTTTACCACCTTCTAAAGGAACCACCTCCCAAGACCATCATATCTGGAGGATAATATTTCAATATATGCATTTGGGGGACACAGACATTCAGACCGTAGCATCCAGAAATTCAGGAAAAGGAAAGGAAAGGACCCAAGTCACCAGTCTCAGGATCACCATTAAAGTGCTCATTGCCTAAGACCCTGAGGTCCTCCTGAGATAGGCTACCCCGTTAACTCAAAGCCAAGAAGAGATGGGGTCTTCAGTTTCAGCACTCATGGCCGTAGCTCTGGGTGTCTGGTTCCCCTGACAAGAAAGGCTAGAAGATCTCAGGACTTTGTGGAATCATCATCACTGATCACCCACAATCTGTGATGCTAACACTAGTGTGTATATTATGTTAAATACACAATCAAATGTTTTGTAATTACAAAAACTGTATCCCACTACTCTATTTGGGCATATATCTTCACATTGTGCCTTTTTAAAAGATTAGATGTAGTCCAATATTCCTTCATTGTACTAGCTCTTAGCAGTTTTGGTAAAAGTATATAAATAAATGCGACTAAGGTATAAAAAGAACTGACATCAAAATCAGATAGAACGAGCCCAGTCGGTATTGCTCAGTGGTTGTGTGTCTACGTATGAACCAGGAGGTCAGGGTTCTATTCCCAGTCAGGGCACATGCCCAGGTTGCAGTCTCCATCCCCAGTAGGGGCTTGCAGGAGGCAGCTGATCAATGATTCTCTCACACTCTCTCAGCACTGATGTTTCTATTCCTCTTTCTCTCTTTTTTCCTCTCTCTGAAATCAATAAAAACATTTAAAAAAATCAGATCTACCAAAGTTAAACTCCCATAGCTTCTTATTCAATATTCCTGAAAGCCATGATTTTCTCATTTGTAAAATGAGCCTAAAGCCTGTAGGGTTGCTATGTAGGTTAAGCCATGGAAGTGCCTAGAGACTGTCCAAGCCAAGAGGAGCTTATGGAGACACAACAACAAAATGTAATGTAATATACTGCATGGAAAATTGAAAGAGAAAAAGGACGTTATGTAGAAAGCTAAGGAAATCTTAATAGATGATGGATTTTTAGTTAATGATGTATTAATATTGGTTCAGAAATTCTGGCTAATGCACCATATAATTTAAAATGTTAAAAATATGAGAAACTTGGTATAGAATATATGGAAACTCTCTGAACTATCTTTATAATGTTCTTGCAAATCTAAAAATATTCTAAAATTAAGTGTGTTAAAATAATAACTAGAACAAATCACATAATTATTTAATACATGTTTGTGTATGTGTTTATGTATGTATATATGTATATTCATGAGTATTTTATTAAATATATACACATATACATACACATACATATATTCAATATATATACACACATCCATTCAAATACTCATAAAAGCATACATATACACATAATATACTTATATACACATATGGGAACACAAGAGACGTGGATTTCTAAAAAGTTTCCTTCCTCAACTTTTAAAAGTTCTCAAAATTCTTAGAAATTACATTAAATAGAATAGAATAAAAAAACAATGTATTTTTCTTCAGTTTAAATTATAAATTTTCATAACAGATTACTTAGGTTTTCGTAAACTTTCTGACCTTAATAATTAAACAGACATGGTTTACATAAATCTATGAAAACTGTGACTAAATCATTTTCTAAAGATGATAACCAGTTTGTCTTCAAATGAGGGTACTGTTTCAGTAATAGCAGACCACAAGACTCAATTGAAGGCCAGAATTCATAACTCAGCTTCATTAGCTATTAGTAAGTTCACCCTCATGATATTGCCAGTTCCGAATCCTCCACTCTTAACAGTTAATTACTATTTGACATTAAACCTAATTTTATCTCACATTTTCTTTCTTTGGAATAAAATTACTACTTCAACTTATTAGGTTTGCAATTAATGACCATTAATGTAGATAAATCCATAATATTGGAATAACTAAAATATATCCATTTAACAGTATAGCCCACATCTCTTTTCTTAGATCAAAATATCCAAAGTGCAAAATAGTTTCCCCCAATTTATCCTGTCTCTTCCAACACATGCAGCCAACAGATGCCACATTTTTAGGAAAATATACTTTGGAATTAGAATTGAGGTGAGATATTGGCCTTGCCATATTATTTGTGTGGGCTTTAAGTTCCTCACCTGAAATACAGCAATGATATGAAATTTCAGATATCTTGAAAAGATTAAATGACTATCTGAGATAAGATGGCCATCATCCCAGGTGCCTCCGTAACCTTCACCAACACCTTCTTAAAACAAGTCCATGACTGCGTTTTATTCAATTGATTACGTTTCCTCCAATCTCTCAGATTCATGTACAATTCCATCCAGATCTCCAAAACAACCTTATTCATTTTCTATATTTTTGTAATCACCTCCATAGTTGTTCATCTTGC
Source organism: Myotis davidii (assembly GCF_000327345.1). Classification (NCBI taxonomy): domain Eukaryota; kingdom Metazoa; phylum Chordata; class Mammalia; order Chiroptera; family Vespertilionidae; genus Myotis; species Myotis davidii. The sequence continues at coordinate 40,198 of NW_006292999.1, read as the reverse complement.
CTTAAATTCAAAGTTATTTTTGGTAACATGAAAACTAAACTACCTTTTTTCCCAACCTACTTTTAATTGCTGATTAAATAATAAGATTGCTAGGTAATTGCTTAATGTATTTGGCAAATGTTTACAAGTTAATCATCAAATATCAGAACATGTCTGATTTAAAAAGATGAAACATTTATTTGAATTCATCTCTGCTTCATTCTGTAGCACCCTTCATTTTATCTTGTGGTAGATTAAAGAGCTGAATCACACTGATTGACAGGCATTAGGATAGGCATGTGTATATACACATTTCCCACCAAAATTAACCATATGACTATTTCATTTTAATATTTTTTTGTAAATTTTGAAGAGCAGCATGTTTAATACTTTACTATCTTATTTAAAGTTGGAGATTCTCAACCTGAAATAATACTTTGGCTTTTACTAAGAGTTTTTATGATGTCTATAGCTATGCAACATTTTTTTAATTGAAAAAATTGATTGATTGATTTCAGAGAGAGAGAATAGGAAGGGAGAGAGATTGAGAGAGAGAAACATCAATTTATTGTTCCACTTATTTATGTATTCATTGTTTGATTCTTTTATGTGCCCTAACTGGGGCTCAAACCCACAACCTAGGCATATCATGATGACACTCTAACTAACTGAGCTACCTGGCCAGGGTAATGCAGTGGTTCTCAACCTTACTAATACCACGACCCTTAAATACAGTTCTTCATGTTGTGGTGATCCCCAATTTCATTGTTACAAATTGAACATAATTAAAGCATAGTGATTAATCACAAAAACAGTATGTAATTATATATGTGTTTTCTGATGGTCTTAGGCGACCCCTTGTGAAAGGGTCGTTCAACCCCCCAAATGGGTCGTGACCCACAGGTTGAGAACTGATGAATTAGAGGGTTGGAATTTGGTAGTTCCACTTCTTGACCTCTGGGGAAGGGAGAGAGGCTGGAGATGATTTAATCATCAGTCATGCCTATGGATGAGGAATCCTTTGACCATCTGTCTTAAAGGACAGGCTTTGGAGAGCTTCTGGGTTGGTGAACACATGGGGAGTTGGGAGAGGAGCCTTCTTGGAGAGGCATGAAAGCGCTGTGCCCTTTCCCGTACCTCCCCTATGCATTTCTTCCATCTGGCTGCTCCAGAGTTATATCCTTTCACAATAAACCAGTAATCCAGTGTTGAAAAGTTTCTCTGAGCTCTGTGAGCCATTTTAACAAATTAATTGGATGTAAGGAAAAGATCACGGGAACGTCTAACTTATAGGCAATTGATCAGAAATGCAGGTAACAACCTGGACTTTGGGTTGTCCTCCTGAGTTGGAGGGGGTTGTTGGAACCTACAAATTGTAGCTGGTCAGTCAGAAGCACAGGTAGCCTGGACTTGTGACTGATGTCTAAAGTGGGCATGTTGGGGCAGCCTGGGAGGACTGAGCCCCCAACCTGTATGATTCTGATGCTACCTTTGGGTAGATAGTGTCAGGATTGAGTTGGATTCTCAGACACCCTGCTGGTGTCCCAGAACTAATCGCTGTTATGTGGGAAGCTCCCTCTCCCCGGCCCCTACCAGACACAGACATTAGAATTGAGTCCAGGGAACCACAGAGAAGAGGATATGCAAATATTTTACTTTTTTAGTATTGTGTTTATTTTAGATTTTTGCCAGATTTCTTTAATTTGGGGATTTTTTCAGTATCCCTACTTTGTGAAAAGTTTATTTTTTTCATTATGATTTTATGTATAATTATGTCAACTGTTTAATTTTGTATCTAACATTTTACATGCAGTAGTCTGTTTAATGTTAAGGTGGTAATTGAAAACAATAACAACCACTGTTGCATTCCTCGAGTAACCCCACAATGGATTAGAAATTATTTTTAACATATTGCTTGATGATGTCTCCTGTGTTTTATTTACATTTTTTTACATTTTTATTTAAGCATAACCATGAATGTAGTTAGTTTCCTTCTCTTATGTTATGAAATGTCATCAGTTTGATAGACCATAACAGGACCCCTTTTTGGAAATGAAGAGTAATTTTTACTAATTTGTCACTGTAAAAGAGTGGGGGAGAAATATATTTGTGCAGAAACAGTAGTTTTTTCATCTACAGGCCCATACCATTTAAAATAAAATATTTGCAGCTCTTTTTAGAGTCTATAGGCTCAGTTATTCTCAATAAACCTATGTTATCTTTACAAAGTTGTGACTTAAAATAAGAATTCATGTGCTGTAACTAAATGGGCACCATATGTCTGTTACAATTGAGATTGTATTTCTCAGAATAGGCAAACCTGAGTATTTGATGATATGATGATGGACTTACAGTAACATTTTAAAATATATGTCTGTGTGTCAGGCAGCATGCTAAAGAGAGGAGGAAATATTTCCCATGTGATGTGACTAATAACTAATAATCCAATCAGAGCTGGTATATTTTTCGGTGTCTTTATTTCTAAACACAATACTAGTATTATGCTTCATCAGCATCCCCCTCCCTTCATATTCCTCCGTACGCAAGGTTTATATTTGTTAGGGAGCATTTCAAGCTATACATTTAGCTTAACACCCACTCTTAGGTTATAGACGATGAAAAGGAAAGTATTTCAGGAACCAGTAGAAAAATAATCATGATAGGTGTCCAGTTACTTCATTTCATACACAGTTTCCTTCCAACATTCTAAAATTCCTTCTGTGTCAGAAGGCTTGGAAGACCAGAAATTACATTCCCAAGCTTATCTGCCAGCAGGGTTTCTGTTAGAGTTAGCTGATGAGAAGAACTTGCATGAGATGAAAGTAGAATGAAACAAATAAGCCATTATTCCAAGTGAAAGCTTACAGCAGGCCTGTGGCCTATGTCTATGATGGATGTGGGGGTTTGCCAGGACTGTTCAAGCATCTCCCCAAAAGTCATGCCCCCTGTTGCTTCAGAAGCTGCCAACACCTGTCATGCCTCCTTTAAGATTTTTGCACTTTCTAATTTTCTTAAAACCAGGTTCATCTTTCCTAACCTTTGTTCTTTCAGTTTTTCTCATTATAGTTTAGGTTTCAAATTTTTACTTGAAATAGATAGAGGGGCTCATGCATAAATGAAAAGTGAGACAGAGGAAGATCAAAGTAATATGATGTCAAAAATCTGGTATTGAATTAAAAGTAATCTGGCCCGTGGGAAACATTGATGCAAACAATAAGCAAGGAAAAAAAAAACAGACCATAGAGAGTGATTTGAGGGAGCGTTGGGTAATGAAATTCCCTACTAAACATTTTTAAGCAATGCTTAATAATATATACGAGAGATAAAAGACAAGATGGAGAATGCTGATCTGAGAATTTGTATTTCTAGCAAGTTCCTGGATGTTGCTGACCTATTGGGTATGATATTTGAGAGATACTACTTTAGTGGTTGCTGTCAGCATGTAGGTTTTTGTAGATGATGCAGTCAGCACTTAGATATAAGTTTAATTTAGTTCTCTGTGTCCATCCCCCAGATTCTATGTACTTCAATCCTAATAATTCATATTGCAACTTCTTCAGATAACTTGATTTTGCTCAGACACGGAGAGAGCCAGGAATACTTGGTAATGTTTGTCCCTCCAGCCCCGCTGTATCTATCTAGTGACTTATCAGAAATTGAATATGAAAGCACAACTCTTCCTTTGAAGTAGGACAAACTCTTTGCAATTTGCATGCTAGAGCTTCCTGTGACATCAGACTGAGATAGGGCTTCCACTTAAAATGATATCCCTTGCTCAACTCCTGTCCTGTCCGATCCTGCTTCCATACTCTCTCCTGGTGCGATTTGGCTAATCTCCTTTCAAGTGTACATATACCTGAAAACTCCAGAACCTGTAGCATCTGGTAGACTCTATTATCTGCTTTTGCACTTCTTAGTTATCATGATTTATTCCTGTCATTATTGACAACACACACACACTCACACACACACACTATACAGAAAACACAACAACAACTCTCCGGTAAAGTATGGCTATTTAAATTTAAAATAATGAAAATGAAATAAAATTAAAAATTATGTTACAGGAGCCACCTTTCAAGTGTTCAATAGCCACCCATGGCTAGTGGAAAGGGCTATTCTTTGGTGGATATTGTCTTCCTACAGTGAGGGTTTATATACAATTCAATTTTCTTAAGGTATATCGTTTTTTGCTTTTCCCATACTCCTAGGATGTACCCTATATGAGGTCTCAAATAATAACTTATGGTCTCTTAACTCCAATCTGCATTCCCAGTAGAACAGAATTTCTGAAGGCTCTTAGTTTCATTGCTTATTAGCTGATACATTTTCCTTATGTCCTAAAAGCCTCATGCACAGTCTAAGAAAACAAAAAAAAAATCCTTTTTGGAGGAAAAATAAAACTAATACAAATTTATCTTCACTTCTCTACAGTTCTTTTTCCTATGTATCTTGTCCCCTCAAATTTCCTGCTTTAGTGGCCCTGAACTTCAACTTTCTCTCCCTTCCCCCATGACTCTGAAAAGACATGAGGCTTATGAATTCTGTTTAGTTGCTCAGTCCACTCTTAAGAATTGATGCACATGCTTCAGAGAAGGTTGAACATATTTCAGACATTTTTAAAATTTTCTCTGATATCTTGGCCTTTTAATTCCTGACTGCCCTGTATGTTCTTTGCCTGTATTTAATAGTTTGTCTGTGCTAATCTTTCTTTTATTCCCCCAGCTCATTCCTATTTGAATTCTTAAATTTGTAGCTATCTTTAATCAATTTTAAAAAACTCTTAAGCATTTTTTCTTGAAATATTTGTTCAGGCTTATTGCATCTCTCCTACCTTCCTCCATCTCTAATTATCCAGATTGGGCTACTTACTAATAATCTATATTATCCTCTCTTTAGTATTTATTACCTATTTTTATGTCCTGCCTTCATTCTAATATTTTCTTTAAATATTCTTTCAGCACATTATAGTTAAGTACCCCATAACTATATTTCAGTCAATGATGGACCACATATGCAGCCATTGTCCCATAAGATTAAATTGGAGCTGAAAAAGTTCTACCTCCTAGTGATATCATAGCCATGGTAATGTGGGATGTGCATTACTCACAATGCATATGTTCAGTGCATCACGTGTGTGTTTATAGTGATGCTGGTGTAAACAAACTCACTGTCCTGCACTGCCAGTCACATAAAAGTATAGCACATACATTCCTGTATAGTACATGATACTTGATAATTATAATAAATGACAACATTACTGCTTTATGTATTTACTATGCTATACCTTGTGTCATTATTTTAGAGTGAACCATTTCTACTTATAAAAAGTTTTTGCTCGGAAACAGTACATCATGCTACACTAGCAGCAGCCTTGTACATCGCATGTTTGCCACATCTCATGATTGCATCATTTTCTCTTATGCTTGGTTTAATCTTGTCTGATTTTGTGCATGCTATACAGACTTGCAGCCTAGGGTCAATAGGCTATCACATATAGCCCAGGTGTGTAGTAAGCTATGTCATCTAGATCTGTATAAGTGCACTCTATGATTTTGGCACAACTACCAAATCACCTAACAATGCATGTCTCAGAACCGAACCCTGTCATTAAGTGGTGCATGGCTATATGCTTTCTTCTCTTTTCTGTTAAACTCATTTATTTTCATTGATTTTCACGCATTCCAGTTCTCAGCCAAATTTTCTATAATTATTTTAGCTTCTTGTGTGTTAAATATTATCTGGATAATTACATGAGAGAAATCTTTGTCTCGGGGATTTTAACCTTCCAAGATTGCCCATGCTTGCATTGGCTCCACCCCCTGGCCAATTATCTTTTTCTCAGGTTAGATTGACAGGCAAGTGCCTTCCCTATGTCACCCCAGCTTCACTGCACATGCACCCATCTTCCCCTTTGCTTGATCCCTTTCCCAAGTGAGCTTCGGGGATAGACTGGCAGTTCTTCCTGGTGAAGCTACGCAGATGACCATGCTTAAATGCCTGGCCTCCCCTCTGCTCTCTTCTTGTTTTAATATTAACTAGCTAATTCTGACAACAAAAATGGCATATTACATTTTAGGGAAAGTATAAAGGGATTAAAAAACAAAAAAGAGAAATAGCTAATAGCCTTTCTTCAGTGGCGTCTTCCATTCTTTCACAGAACTACCATCGCTAGAGGGATATTTTAAAAGCTGAATTCTTAGCCCTTTGTAATAACATAAGCATAACATCAGCATAATTTTTTTTAAGACTGGCTTGACATCCTGTAACAGTGTTGTTTTTTTCCCCCTCCAATGGAGATTTTAAGTCAATGGCAGCTTCATAGCTTTGTATTGGATGTCTTTTGAGCATGGACTACATCAGTTTCCTATGGAGCTTGACAAAGGAGAAATTTTGGCAATGAGAAGAGCCTCTGGCATCTTAGAAACAGAAAGCAACATATATGCTTCAGAAATAGCAAATGTCTTGCCTGCCAAACATCTTGCCTGTGGTGCACATACTTTTGTAATATAGGCCAGCCTTCCTCAAACTCAATGCAGAGAGGAAACCAGTGGAGTACTTTCTGGCTTAGAGCCATTTCCCCTGAACCTGTTTAAAAGAAAAATCCATGACCTTCATCTCTCAGGGAAAACCTTACACCTCACTGATTCTCATTTAAATGCAGATTTCCATGTCCTTGGATAAAAAAGCAATACTTTGGAGGTTTTAAGAAACAAAGCATTTCAGTGAAATGTAAGTATGAATGCTTATTTATCTGGAATCATAAATATGAATAGTGTACAGGGACACAATTGGAAATTCCTAAGTGAGGAAGTGTGAAAGGTGTCCTTTCTTATGTTAATAAGATGGTTTTGGGATACCACCTAAGACACGAAAACCATCCAAATTATGGAAGAAGAGGAAAATTGTCCCAATGACTTCTGGGAAAGAGAAGGGTACTGGAGGTTGAATATTAGTCCCCAAGGTCTAATCATGTGCCAGTATAATGAAAACTCCATAAAAACTGCAAAGAGTGGGTTTCAGAGAGCTTCTGGGTTGGTGGATACTTGGAGATTTGGGGAGAATTACCCCTAGAGAGGGATGAAAGCTACGGCCCTATCGCCATACCTCACCCTATCATCCCATCTATCTGTCTGTTCCGGAGTTACACATAAAGTTGGGAGACCTGGGGGAACCACAAAGCTTCCACATGCCATTGTGCTGGGTCCCAAATTCCATGAGACCAGAACCCCTTTTGTTCAGGGCCTTGCCATGTGTCTCTCCCTGTGGCTGTTGGTTCATATTCTTTAGTCACCTTTGTACTAACCCAGTAATCCAGTGAGTGTGTAACAAAGTTAATGGCTGGTCTCTCTTACTCCACTTTATTCAAGCCTGCTTTGTTCCCATGACCTTCAGGCTAATAGCCTATGCTTAGTCTTATATACATACATGCTAATCAGTGGAAGAATTCTGCTTGCAGCCTCGGTTTTACAAAAACAGCCCCTTACTTACCAGAGATTTGCAGAACCTCCTGACTGGATTCATGTCAAGTAGAGTTAGCCATCTTCCTGGGACCTCTGCTGGAACCAGATGTCTGCAGTGATCAGTCATCTTTTGCCCCTCCCATATTCCCTTCCCTGACATAAAAGAAGCCTGAACTCTGTACATTCTAAAGATGGGTTTCAAGGTTAAGTCTCCCATTTTCTCAGTAGGTACCTTCATGAGCAATAAACCTTTCTGTACTGCAAACTGAAGTTTTAAGTTATGGCCATTGAGCCCACGGACTTTGGAACAGTAAAAAGTAAATGGGTTTCTTGAATTCTGTGAGCCACTCTAGCAAATTAATGAAACCCAAAATAGATGTCATGGGAATCTCTGGCTCATAGCCAGTCAATGAATAGTGCAGATAACCAACTGGGCTTATGGTTGGCATCTGAAATAGAGGGTGTTCTTGTGAGACTGGGCCCTTTATCTGTGGAGTTTGATTGCAGTCAGGTAAAAGGTCGAACTGCTAGCTACACAACAGCCAATACATCGAGTAACAAGCAGTTGGGGCAAGGAAAGTAACTTTATTCAGAAAACCAGCAAACTGAGAAGATGGCCGACCAGTGGCCTAAGGGGTGTTTTGAAAAGTACAGAATTCAGGCTTCTTTTATGCCAGGGGAATGGGGGGAAATGGGAGGAATTTGAATACAGGTATTTTTATGAGAGCTTGATTTCAATTCCGTTGAATATATACCCAGAAGTGGGATTGCAGGATCAATATGATAATTCTTTTTAACTTTTTAAGGAAATTCCAAACTGTTTTTAGTGCGTGTACTTACATTCCCACCAACAGTACATAAGGATTCCCTTTACTTTTTTTTAATTAAAATATATTTTATTGATTTTTTACAGAGAGGAAGGGAGAGAGATAGAGAGTTAGAAACATCGATAAGAGAGAAACATCGACCAGCTGCCTCCTGGACACCTCCTACTGGGGATGTGCCCGCAACCAAGGTACATGCCCTTGACCGGAATCGAACCTGGGACCTTTCAGTCCCCAGGCTGACGCTCTATCCACTGAGCCAAACCGGTTTCGGCCCCTTTACTTTTTTTTATTTTTGATGATAAGCGTTCTAGCAGTTGTGAGGTGCTATCTCATTTCAGCCTTCAATTGTATTTCTCATTGAATATAGTTGTGAGAAACTTTTCATGTATGTGTTGAACATTTGTATTTCTTGAGAAAATTAGCTATTCAGTTCCTCTGTCCATTTTTTAAAAATTGGATTTTTGTTGTTATTATTATTATTGCTAATATATATTATATGTTTTTCTTGTTCATGTATGAGTTCTTTACATGTTTTGGATATTAACTATTTAACACTCATGTGATTTGGAAATATTTTCTCCTATTCCATAGGGAGCTTTCTCATTGTGTTGATTTTTTTCTTTTGCTTTGTTGTAGTTTTTAGTATGAGATGGTCATGATTATTTACTTGTTTTTATTTTGTTGCTGTGCGTTCAATGTAATATATAGGAAACTGCTGACAAGACCAATGTGAAGGTGCTTGTTTCCTTTTAAAGTTTTATGGTTTTAGGTCTTCTGTTTAAGTTATCATTCATTTTGTACTTCATATTTGTGAGTGGTATAAGATAGTGGTCCGATTTCATTTTTTCTGCATGTAGTTATCCAATTTCCAGCAGCATTTTATGAAGAGACCGTCTTTTCCTCATTGAGTATTCTTGGATTTCTTGTCAAATATTAGTTAACTATGTGAGGGGTTTACTTCTGGGCTATCAATTATGTTCCGTTAGTCTACATGTCTATTTTTATGCTAGACCATACTGTTTTGACTACTATAACTTTGTAATATAGTCTGAAATCAGAGAGTGTGATACCTCTGGTTTTGTTCTTCTTTCTCAGGATGCTTTGACAATTTGAGATCTTCTGTGGCTCCATACAATTTTTGGATTGTTCTTTTTACTTTTGTGAAAAGTGGTATTAGAATTTTGAAAGGGATGGTATTCAGTTGAGAGAGAGAGAGAGAGAAAGAGAGAGAGAGAGGTTGATGTGAGAAAGAAACATTGATTGGTTGGCTCTCGTATGTGCCCTGAACAGAAATCAAACCCGCAACCTTTTGGTGTCAGGGATGTTGTTCCAGCCAACTGAGCCACCCAGTCAGTGCTTCAAGCTATTAAATATTTCTTTTGAGTTATTTGACCCAGTAGTTGTTTAGGAGCATGCTGTTTAGTCACTACTTTAAAAAATATTTTTCAACTTTCCTCCTGTTATTGACATCTGGTTTCATTCTATAATGATCAGAAAAGATACTAGGTATGCTTTCAATCTTTTTAAATTTTCTGAGATTTGTTTTGTGACCTATTATGTGACCTTTCCTGTAGAATGTTCCATGTGCACTTGAGCAAAATGTGTATTCTGATACTGTTGGGTAGAATGTTCTGTATGCATGTTTGTTCCCTTTGATTTAAAGTATGGTCCAAGTCCAAAGTTTCCTTATTGATTTTCTGTTTATATTGACCTATCCATTGCTGAAATTGGGGTATTTAATTCTCTGCCATTATTTCTATAAATATGCTTTCTACCCCCTTTCCCCTTTCTTTTCCTTCTGGGATATCAATTATACATATTTATTTGTGTGTGAGGTAACTTATAACTTCTGTAAGCTTTCTTTATTCCTTTCCTTTTTTTTTTTTCACTTCTCTGATTAGACAATTTCAGTTTATCTGTCTTCTAGTTCACTGACTCTCTTCTGCTGTTGAAACCCTCTGCTGTGGAAACCCTCCATTGAATTCTTTCGTTCACTCATTTTATTCTTCAGCTCCAAATTGTGTTTGTTTTTATGTTTTCTATTTCTTTGTTTTACTTCTCAATTTTTTCTTATCTTGTTTTCCGGACATTATTAAATTGTTTATTTCTGTTCTCTTGTAGCTCTCAGAGCATCTGTAGAAGTTAGTTTGACTTCTTTTTCTGGTAATTCCTGAATCTCTATTTGGGGGGGGGGGGGGCAGTTCCTGAAGGCTTACTCTGTTCCTTTGTTGGACACATTTTTTCTGGATTCTTTGTGACCCCTGTAGCCTTGGGTGTCTTTACATTTGAAGGGAGAAATAGTCATGTCTTCCAACTTTTATGGACTTTGATAGGGAAGCCTTTCATCTGTGAATGCTGATTTATGCTGTGACCCTGGATCTAGTGGTTCGGGGTGCCATGTATGGATGTGGATTTCAGCACTGAATCTAGAGGGGCATTATATCTCCTCAGTTTAGGCCACTGTGGTCCACAATATGGTCTTTGGCCAACACTGTGGGGGAAATACACAGTGGCTTTAAGAGCTGTTAGAGCCTAAGTGTTGCCTTTAGGTCTGGTTACAAGAAACCAGAGGAGGCAGTGCTGGTGGTGGAGCTTGTGGTACATACACACTCAGCTGTAGGGGCCAACTGCAGGTGCCTAAATAAAGTCAAGGTCTAGTTTAAGACACACTTACAATAATGGGACTAGAGCAGGTAGCAAGGACCAGGGCCAACTATGGTCTCACTGGCATCTGTGGAGACCCTGGCTATCAGCGTGTTTTCCTATGGTTGCACACTGTTGCACTGGGCATGCACACTGCAGTGAAAGTTGGGGTTAGGATGGGCATGCGTAGGTACACAGCTTTTGGGACTAGATACAGGTGGGAGAAGTGGTGGGAAAAGTTAGTGACAAAAGGCAAAGCCTGATCTAGACATACAAGCATCTGTGGGAGTCCTGGCTGTCCATGTGCTCTTCTGTGGCTGCACACTCCTCCCCACCATCATCTCATGCGTGCACACTGCAGAGGAGGCCAGATAGGCACCTCTGGCCGGTGTTCAGCTGGAGGGCCTAGCCATAATCAGAGCACAGTTGTGAGGTGAGCCAGGGGGAGTGCCTAGGCTGGTATGTTGTACTACTGCGGCTGCAGAAGCCTGATATGGCTATAAGGGTGGTTCCTAGGCTTTGGGGGGCAGAGAGGGACTCAAGTGGCTGGGGTCTCACACTGTGCAGCTGCCGAGACCTTGGATGGCTGCCAACATGGGTCCTGGGCTCTGGTGCGGGTGGTGGAAGAAGGGAGTGTGAAGGGTGTCCGGTGGCTGGTGTCAGCAAAGGCATTTATCTATGAGGCAAAAGATGGGGAGCTCTGTAGAGGATCCGTGGAGGTTATGCTGGCCATCGGCTTCCTTAGTGGGACGTTTGCTGTATTTGTCTGCAGAGCAGGTTTCTGTGAGCCGCAATAGCTCCCACCGCATGTCTGCTAATAATAGCCTCTGCTTTGCTTCCTTGTTTCCAGCCAGTTCAATGCAGCTCAGCTCTGCTGGTCTGGGCGGCATGGAACAGAAAGGGGACCTTCGCACTCTGCCCGGGAGGCTGGAGAAGTTGATTGTTCAGCCTGCTCTTGATCTTCTGGTGAGAGGAACTCCTTGGGGCTGGTAAGTTTCTTCTCTCACCGGAACAATGCTGGCTTGTTTGATGGGATGGTGCAGACAGAAGGAAGTTGTCTTCCTTCTCTTCTTATGCAAGTGTGTGTGTGTGTGTGTGTGCGCGTGTGTCTGTGTGTCTCTGTGTGTGTATGTGTGTGTGTGTGTCTGTGGGGGTGTGTGTTGTATTCCACAGTGTTGCTAAACTTCACAAGGAGATGCTGGAGGTCTCTCTGAGTTGTTTCATTATCTGCAGACTAGAGGCCCGGTGCACGACATTCGTGCACTGGGGGGGGGGGGGGGGGGGTCCCC
>NW_006292999.1:20436-27624 GCF_000327345.1 Myotis davidii | reverse complement strand
GTGCTCCCAGTGCTCTTGGTTTCCCCTTCCTGCTCTGTCTCCATCCCATGGCCTCCCACTCTGCCAAGTCCTCCAAGCCGTCAGCTCCCCCTCTCTGCTCTTCACCTGGTGCCTGTGCATGCAAATTAACCCACCATCTTTGTCAATTAGGAGTTAATTTGCATACGCATGCCTTATTGGCTGGTGAATGTAGCGGAGGGATGGTCAATTTACATGTTTCTCTTTTATTATATAGGATAAGTGTTCAATTGTTGATGTTTGTTGGGGACAAGAAGCTGGCTTCTCCTATGTCACTATTTTTGTGGGGGGACGTTAATCTTGCTTGCAGTTTCTTATCTGAATACACGTAGATATCTGTTAGACCTTCAGTCATTTGAAGATTCCTCTGGGCTCTTATGTAGATGTTTTTTGGTTGGATTGATGTTGGCTATTGGTTGGATGCTTATTTGGGACTTTCAAACAGAAAGCCTGTGTGTGGCTTCCTTATGTTTTAAGCTTATTTTAAAGTGGGCTCTGGGTTTTAAGAGGGAGTGTTCCAGGAATAAGATTTTCAGATTTGTGCCTTTCAAGAAGCAGGAAGGAAGGAGAACTGCCAAGTTAGGTGAGGGCTTCTTCTACAACTGGCACATCATTATCTCTGCCATATTGTATTGGCTTAAAGCTGTCACTAGCCACCCACAGTCAAGGGAGTGGAGAGATGGACTCATGAACTCAACCTCTTAGTGGGGAAGTGGCAAGATCACATTGCTGAAGAGTATATGAAATGGTAGATGTTGTGAAAATATAATGTGCAGCAGCTGAGATACTGGATTAGATTTCAAATATACTTCAGAGGTGCTGGGTAGTTTTGAGAAGAGAAAAGGTATCAGATGACTTAGAGTTCTTTTGTTGAGATACACTTTCGTGGTGCAGTGTAGAGAAATTGTGATCAATTGGAAGCTATCAAAATGATCTACCTGAGAGATATTAGTAGCCTGATTAGGGAAGACTCCTCTGCCTTTTGGTCATTGCTCATCTACATGAGTTAGAAGCATTTTTCCAATGTGTTGAGCAAGGGACGACTTCTTCCTGAGCCATGTCCACACGTGGCAATATTTTCTCCGAGGGCGGTTAAGCCTTTTATCTTTGCAGTCTGAGGCAGAGGTAATTTACAGCCCAGAGTCTCTGGGTATTGAAAGCATGATGGATGTCTTGTTTGTCTTGATCGTACCTGGCCTCTGTTTCAGGCATGCACCACATAGCCTGCCTTGTTGATGACTGTGACTCGATTCGCTAACACTCAAGAGCAATACCTCAGCTGCAAACTGGTCACCAGCTTTCACTCCTCTGCCATTCTTCCTTCACTTAACTAATAAATGTCTTTTTTACTTATCTTTGTATTGAGTTTATCGCTCTTAATTCTTATATATGTCCTCAAGACCCTTCATATCAATTTAAATCAGAATATGTTCTCTCCCTTATAGTGATGCAGTGTTTGTTTTCTCATCCTTATTCATGTATTTTGATTTAAAACACTTCCTGAAACATCATGGTCATGATTTTTCTAGCTGCTGTCATGTGATATAAGAATTGCTATTCTCATTTTACCTTTTAATAAACTACATTTCCAAGCAAACATTGTATCTTCTTTTACATATATCAGAAAGATTCTCAAGATTAAAATTTGGAAATAAAGAGGTATAAAAAGATACATCTAGTTTGATAAATATATATAACACTTAGTTACAAAACTCTTTATTAAATCTAAATCAAAACAGGAATGTTTTTAAATTATTTTTTAAAATTGACTTTAGAGAGAGGCAGGGCGAGTGGATTTTAGAGAAAGAGGAAGGGAGAAACATCCATGTGAAACTTTAATCAGTTTGCCTCCTGACTGGGGATTGAATTCGCAACCTGGGTATGTGCCCTGACCAGAAATTGAAAATACCACCTTTTGGTGTACAGGATGGCATTCCAACCAAAGTCACAGAACAGGAATTTTAGAAATATATTTTGGTGTCTAAAATTCGTAGCAAATATATGGGTTTATAATGTATTTAAAGGGGGTACAAACTACTGTATTTCTAATATATTTGAGGAATCAGATTTATGAATATTAGTTGTAATACCACCATTTCTCAGAAGTAAACATCATTATAAATTTTAGAAATAACTGGTGAATTGAAACCCAGTCTTCTAATGTAACCATCTAACAAAGGAGTAAGGAGGGAGAAAGAATAACTCTAAAGCCAGAATTTGGGATCATGGATAGTCTGAAAACCCGGCGATCCTGACTTTCTTGTTAATTGGTGTCAGTAATTCCACTTTGGAAAGTTGCTTTCTAATATGACAAGAGTCGAGGTCTGTTAATGTGTTCTAGAGTTTCTGGGTCGGCTTCTTTAAGTAGCTATCTCATAATGCTGAATGCTGATGTTAGAGCAGTAGGAGATTTTATTTACAATAGAAAGCAGTGGCTTGAAAGAGGAGATAATTCTGTCATAATAATTTGTGGCCATGGGATTCTGATGAGGACAAAGCTAATTTTGTAATAGCAAGTGCCATATTTTTTTTATGGGCATAAGCTTCCATGCACAAAAGCACTGACAAAGGATATTTTATTTCTTTCAATTTAGTTTTTCTGCTTTTTTTGTTTTAATACACAGTGCAATTAGCAAGTGAGAATCTGCCCACATTACACCAGCAGAGAACAGAATAACAGAGCTTTAAATGCATTTCAACACCTGACTTTTTAGTTAATAAAACTACACAAATGTTAAAATTAGACACTCGCTTCATGTTTCAGCCAATTAATTTCTGTGAGTAAAATTAACATCTTATAAAAAGGATCTCTCCCCCAACATATACTGTGCTAGTGGGTGCCAATCTCACAGGTGAGAAGAGCAACAGTTTTGGGTCATGAATTTTAAATGTGATGATTTATTTCAAGAAACCATGTTTTGCCCTAGCTGGTTTGGCTCAATGGATAGAGCGTTCGCCTGTGGGATGAAGAGTCCCAGGTTTGAGTTTGGTCAAGGGGACGTACCTTGTTTGCAGGCTCCCAGCCTTGGTGGGGGGCATGCTGGAGGCAACCAATCAATGTGGTTTTCTCACATTGGTGTTTCTCTATGTCTCACTCTCTCCTTTCCACTCTCTCTAAAAAGGGATGGAAAAAATATCCTTGAGTGAGGATTGAAAAAAAAAAAAAAGAAACCATGTCTATTATTGCCAGCTCTTGGTGATTTTAAAAATAGTTTGCTTGTTTGTTTGTTTTTAAAATTGGTAACCCCCACCCCCACCCCCAGGCAGTAATTCTTGAAAATTATGGGTATTGATATATTATTCAGGATCCAAGAAAATATACAGCACAGCTTCCCTGACATATTTATTCCTATTATACATCAATACTTAAAGTTGTCTTTTTTCAGAACTCTGAAGCACTAACAAATTAAATAATTGGGTGGAAACTTATATTGAATTTCTTTCATTTTGTAAACTACCTCTATAGGCAAGTGACTCTCAGGTGACCACTTTTCACTGTAATTAGTCAATTTTTATTTGTGGTATAGTCCAGTGATAGGAATTTTTCCTACTGCCATGCAGACATTATTAGATACCTTCTAATTCAGAGAAGAGTTCACTTTAACATCAATGTGGTTGGATATTGTCATTAGGCCCGAACTTTTCTGTTAAGCTGCTCTTCTTTTTGTTCCCATTGGCTTGCTTAAAGTCATGCTAATTTGGGCCTCAGACTCAAATAAAGTCCCTTGTATGATGGCTCCCTCCCTCCCTCCCTTCTTCCTACCCTGCCTCCTTCTGCTCTCTTCTGAGATACCTACCTACATCAAGCACACATCCTTTCCCATGTTCACCTCCACTTCTCCAAGCAAATGAAAGCGGTATTTCATTTCTGTTCCCAGGCTGCCTCTTCTAAAAGGCCTAACCTTCCCTTCACAGACTAGGTGGGCTCTCTGTGGCTCTCACAACACTAATTGCTCTCCATGCCCCCAACTTACCCTACTTCAACATCCAGAGCGTATAGTCCTTAATGTTGGCTGTGTGTAATCTAGGCTTTTATGACAATTCCAATTTCTGGCTGGTATAACTCATTAAAGAATTGTCTGATTAATTAAAAGCTTGAATAGCAACCATTCTAGAAAGCATAATATATGATTTGCTGCATCCAGTTGTTCATGAAATACAGTTTCTTTTTAATTTCTTTTAATCCGGGTTTCATCCCTACTTCTGTGAGTTTAATCTCTTCAGTGAGTCTTTCTAATTATCAATCCACTTTTCTCCTACTTTCTTGGACCTCATTGTAGAGGGCAACATAATTAGTCATTTTATTCTTGTTAAAAAAAGAAATCGCTTCCCCCTAAATTATATAAATTTCTTTGATGCTTTTTCTTGGAAGTCTCCTGCATAATGTACAGACACTTCCCAAGTTCCTTGGGGGTAACATTCTCTTTGTTAGTTTTCCATCAGAGATCTTACTCAGGTCCACAACCTCAACTCTCACTTCTGGGCCCTGGACTCTTAAATTATTCTTTACAGTCTGACTTTTTTGTTTGTTTGTTTGGAGCTTTAGTCTGTATTTCCTGATTTGCAGTGACTCCCCAGAAACTCCCACTTACAAGTAAATGTGCTGCTTCCTCAAATTCAACAGGTTTTTAAAATAACTCCCTTCACACACTCAGACAAGTTCATCTTCCTAATATCTCAATTCTTAGAGCTGCCTATACCTGAAAGCTTTTCTTTCTTTGGGCTTAGTTGTGTCTTCTCTTTGAACTCCAGAGTTCCCAAGTCCTAATGACTCCATTTCCTCCGGATTTCTCACACGAATATTCTCTTTCCTTTCTACTAATATTACTATAGTTGCAATAGTAGGTATCATTAAAAAGAAAAAAAACACATTAACTGATATCTCCATTTCTATTTTCTTCATTATGCCCTTGACAAAACTGTCATCCTCTCAGAAATTTTAAGTGACTTTCTATTTTGAGAACAGCATCAAGTCAAAACACTTAAACCTAGCATTCCAGAATCTAAGGAATCTTGACCCCAACCACCTTCTCAAAGTCATTAAACCAGCCTGTCATTCTCAGTAAATCCTGTATGTTTCTGCCTTTGAGATGTTTATACCATTCACTCAAACTGTGTGTGCAGCATGATCTCTGCTCACCTGTTCTCTAAGTACTGAGTTTAGTAATTTTCCTCCATAAAACTTTCTTAGGTTATTTTCAGCTTGCAGTCCACACTCATGTATCACCCTTTGAAAGAAGAATTCATAATTTATTCTTTATATTTATCCCCCTGGAAACTTAGTCCACCTTATAAATATTAATTGGATAAGTTTGCTACTAAAAAAAGATAGTATCTAATTTGATTAACATTTTAATTGGAAAAGTATGTCTAGTTGAGAATTTGGAATCATTAAGTGAGTTAAGATAAGAAACTAAATCACTATCACATAGGATTTAAGAGAAAAAAAATGTAGACTAAGTGCTTTTTGTGAATAATATCAGAAGGTGTGTCCACATTAGCTAACTATTTCTAAAATTTTTTTCTCACTGCAATTTGTTTACTTGGAATTTAATGAAATGTATCTCCCTAGATCAGCCATGGGCAAACTACGGCCCACGGGCCAGATCCGGCCCGTTTGAAATGAATAAAACTAAAAAACAAACAAACAAACAAAAAGACCGTACCCTTTTATGTAATGATGTTTACTTTGAATTTATATTAGTTCACACAAACACTCCATCCATGCTTTTGTTCCGGCCTTCTGGTCCAGTTTAAGAACCCATTGTGGCCCTCAAGTCAGAAAGTTTACCCACCCCTGCGGGCCTAGATCAAAATTTACATGAATAATCTTAAAATGGTCTCAGTGGTTAAGGTCAAGTTTTGAAAGGGTACGTTATTTTACCATTTTGTCTTGGGGATGTACTAAATCATTAGAATAATCCCAAAGACTTAAGTGAAGTCCTATAGTGTTAATTATTATTACCTAAAGTGTTACCAAATTAAAACCTTTTGCTTACTATAGATTATGTGTATTAATATATAATTAAATACTGAAAGTTTTTTATTTTCTATTATTGTGTTTTTTGTATGCACAGTTATCTATCTATCTATCTATCTATCTATCTATCTATCTAAGGCTAAGTGACCAGTTGACAGGTCAGTAGGAGTGACACGAACTGACCACAGGGGGCAGATGCTCAATGCAGGAGCTGCTGAGCGACAGCAACTTTACAGAGTGCCCTTTTCTTACTCCAGGACCCCTTGGAGCTATCGGACTGTGGGTTTCAAACCAATCCCCACAGGCCAAGCCAAGAGACCCCACCTGCCAGAGGGACCCTACTTACTCTGCAGATGCCCTTCTAGCCCCAGCGCCATCCCAAGTGCAGCTGGCCAGGGAGGGACCATGAGAAGTTGGCTCCAGGGTGTGTCTGGCCCATCTCACACAGTCCCACCCTGCCAGCCACCTTCTAATTAATTTCCTTTCAATGTGCACAAATCCATGCACCAGGCCTCTAGTTATATTATAATCAAAATTTCTATTAAATGTATTTGCATCTCTTTAAACAATAGGATTACCTTTAAAAAGGCAAATAAAGTACATATATTTTATTTGTAATTGACAGTGTTTTTCCATTAATTATAACTGATCCTCTCAATAACATCATGAGGAAAGGATTACTATTATTTCCCTACTAGAGCCTTGGTGCATGGATTCATGCACCAGTGGGGTCCCTCGGCCTGGCCTGTACCCTTGGCCTGACCTGTACCCTCTTGTAATCCAGGACCCCTCAGAAAATGTCACAAGCCCAGTGTATAGATTCTGCCCGACCCCTGCAGGCCAGGCCGAGTCCTGTCATATTCATATAAGATCTTGGGTTAATCTCTTCCCACCTTTCCCCCTCCCCCTTTCCCTCTGAGATTCATCAGTCTGTTCCATGTTTCCATACCTGTGCATTAAGCATCTGACCCCTGGTGGTCAGTGCGTGTCCATAGCTACCAGTCAAGCGGTTAGACACTTAGCATATTAGCCTTTTATATATATACTAGGGGCCTGGTGCAGAAATTCGTGCACTGGGTTGCGGGGGGGAGTGTCCCTCAGCCCAGCCTGCCCCCTCTCACATTCTGGGAGCCCTCAGGCATTGACCCCCATCACCCTCCAATAGCAGGATCAGCCCCTTGTCCAGGCCT
>NW_006292999.1:13098-19821 GCF_000327345.1 Myotis davidii | reverse complement strand
ATCGCGCGGGCTCTGCCCCTGCCGCTGTAGAACGCCTCTGGCCTAGGCGTCCAGCCCGGGCAGCGGGGACCCGCAGCTGCAGCGGCCCCGTGATCGTGGGCTTCGCTTTAGGCCCAGGCAAGGGACCCCTAGCTCCTGGGACTGCCAGCTTCGACCGTGCCCAGCTCCCATGGCTGGCTCCACCCCTACTTCCTGCTATCACTGGCCAGGGCGGCAAAGGCGCCTGATTCTCCGATCATGGTTGGGGGGCCTGGGGCCCCCTTTGCCCTGCCCCCCAGCTCTTAGCTCCCACCTGGGTTTCCGATCACTGTCAGTGGCAGGGGGCTTCTTCCTGCTTTCCCTTTCGCCTCCCTGCATTGTGCCTACATATGCAAATTAACTGCCATCTTTGTTGTCAGTTAACTGCCATCTGAGTTGGCAGTTAATTTGCATATAGCCCTGATTAGCCAATGAAAAGGGTAGCGTCGTACACCAATTACCATTTTTCTCTTTTATTAGTGTAGATAGATAAAGATAGATATAAATGTAGTTATAGGTAGATAGATGTAAGTGAAGAAATGACATTTAGAGAGATTCTGTGATTTGTCTAAGATGAGAAAGTCACTAAATGTCGTAAATAACCATAAATCCTGCATCAAACTCTCCTTGACTCTGTCACTTGGATCACTTGGATGCTCCTATCCCACCATCTCCGGCTTCCTTTTCAAATTCTGGAACCGCTTACTTAGTAGGCAGACAGCATTTAGGATAACTGACGTTATCGATGTTCTGGTACAGATGAGCAAACTGAGCTACAGGATCCTTGTCACTCTTCTTCTCTACTGCGACCTCCCTTGTTGCTTGATGTTCTTGCTGTGATGCAAATTCAATTGTGGATTTATTGTAGTAACAGTCAAAGGCTAGTCCTACATCCTTGTTGTTTGCTTTCTCATCCTACAATGTTCTGTTCATTTGAATAAAAATAGAACGCAGTGGGAAAGTCAGTAGACTCAGAAACATTTTTTTTTCCTGAACAGTTTAGTCAATTCTAACAGCCAAGTTTAATTCTGTATTAACTGCAGGAAACCTAATAATCTGGTTTCTTAAGTATTTTTATCTAATTTACTCTCTTAAATGGGTATTTTCCTTAATGTTGCACATAGATAAAATTCTTAGCCACACTTAAATTCACATTAATGTCGCACAAAATAATAGAACCTTGGGAAATTTATTTGGCAGTCTCTAGACTGCTTCTTTAGAAATCATTTTGTTTTAGATTTAGAAATGGTAGGAGAATTTTTCAGGATTTGTTTATTTATATCCTCAGGGGTAGGGAGAAGACAGAAATTAAAAAACAACAACCAAATATCTCTATGACATACACTTGAAATATTAATTTTAACTATAATTCTTCTGACCCATTCTTCTTTCTTTGATCTCTATATTATATAAGTTGTTCTTTGCTCAGAAAAGCAGTTTGTAATTCATATAATTTTCATGGCAGTGACTGATATACTCTGTGTATTCTCTTTATCTTGTCTAGCTTCTCTGGAGAAGGGAGTTAATGAAAAAATAATAGAAATCTTTATTTATTGTCCTAGACTTTCATTTTATTTTGCTTATTTATAGGTCTCTGTATTCATATCCCTGTGTATCAACCCTATATATTACATTACCCTTGGCATATTCTTCTTCTTTTTTATAGGTCCATCATATATATATATATATTATTACATGCAGGTAGGATTTATTCACAAACAATTTCATACGTCAAGTTTGTGCTATACACAGAATCAGAGAACAATATTTAGTCTTGGACTCACTATTTACTAGCATTATAATCTTTGTGTAACTGTCTATATGTATACACATGTATTTACATGTGTATATAATATAGTATGTGCATATATATTTGATTTTTTAAAAAATATATTTTTATTGATTTCAGGAGAGGAAGGGAAAGGGATAGAGAGAAAGAAACATCAGTGATGAGAAAGAATCACTGACGGGCTGCCTTCTGAACACCCCGCACTGGGGATCAAGCCTGCAACCTGGGCATATGCCTTGACTGGGGATCAAATCATGATCACGTGGTTCATAAGCCAATGCTCAACCACTGAGCCACGCCAGCCGGGCTGTATTTGAGTTGATTTTTTTACATTTTCACATAGTAACATTGGCTAGTTTTTTGGTTTTTTTTTAGGTTATAGTTCTTTTAGTTTTAACACTATTTAGATTTGTGTAACTATCACAATATACAGAACAGGTCAGCATAGAGAACTGCCATCACTCCAAACATCCCCTCTGCTAGCTTCGATAGTCACCCGCTCCTTCAGCGCCTAAGCCCTTGCTGTCACTGGTCTGTGCTCCACACTTATGGTCACTCCCATGGAGAGCGCCGTATACTAGATACAGTGGGTCCTTGAGACTGGCTTTCTTCATTTAGCATAATGCCTTGAGTTTCATTCAAGCTCTATGCATCGATAGTTTGTTCCTTTTTATTGCTGAGTAAGGTGATGTACAATAGTTTTAAAAATCTATTTACTCAGTTACAGACATTTGTATTTCACAAATACATAAAATTAAAATTTCCCAAGTGAATAAAGATGCTGTAAATATTGATTTACACAAGTATTTGTGTGAACATGGCCTCTTATTTCTCTGGTGTGAAAACATAGCAGTGGGATTTCTGGGTCATATTGTTAACTGTTAGTTTAACTTCCTAGGGACTGCCAAACTAATTTACAGAGTGAGGTACCATTTGTATTCTCCCAGCAGCACTGTACGGAAGTTCCAGTGTCTCTACACCGTTGCCAGCATTTTTTATTGTTAATGTGTTTGTGTGAGCATATGAATTTTGCATATATGCATGTGAATAATATATACATTTAGTATTTACATATTTAATATTTATTTCAGACTTTTTAGTGTGTCCATAGTGGTATTAATGGTTAAAGGTGAGGGACATCTTTGTTTAGACAATAATGTAACAATTTAATTGGTTCCCTATTCTATAAAATGTAAGTTACTAGAACATTTGTGCATAAAATATTATATAAAAATTAGATTGCTTTATAAATAAATTATATAAAGTAGGAAACATTTTAGCTGTTATTAATAATAGGTTATACATATAGAGTTGATAATTTGAGTTATTTCGCTGAGAAAAGCCTGAGAAAGCAATGCATTTGGAACCAAATGATTAAAGATAAAATTTGTAATATTTGCTTTTTAGAAACAGTATTCAGTATAATACAAGCTTCTTTAATCTAAAAAGCAATTTTTATGGCCAAAAGTATATCCATCAACTTCTCTAAGGGATAGTAAAGATATAGTAGAAGTAGTGAAGACAGTGTATGTCTTAAAACTCTAGAATCTAATTGATGTATATGCAAATATTAGAGATTTATTTAAGTACTTACGGAAAATAGTAGGCTGTTTTTATTATGTTCATAGTTTCAGAATGGATTACTTTTCTTTGGCTCATTTAAGAAAATTTTGCAAAATATTTCCTTTTAACTTTTAATAGGATACAAATAATTTCAAAGCACTCATTTTAGAACATTCTACTTTCTCTTTGAGTCACCTAAAATGCATTTGCCTACCTAAAGACCAAAACTATGATTTAATTAACTTGAAGCTGTAGGAAACATATCAGTCAATATCAACAGTTACTGTCACCACAAAGTTGAATTTCCAGATTTCTGAGAATATACTATTTATTTTACATTGTTAAGAGGGATTTTTTTACTTTGATTAAAATGTTAAACTTTCTATCTAAAGTAAAGAACTTGTTGGTTGTTGGTTTGGTAACTAATAGGTTTAAAATATACTATAAATGTTATAAAATATTATTTTTTAAAATTTGCTTTTAAAATGTTGTGGATTAGGATACAACTTGGAATACTATAAAAAACATTAAAAGCAAACATTGATAAATATGAGTGTAATTAACCACAGCTAATTAGTATAATCTTTTCAGAGCAAACTATTTCTCTTGGTGGTTTAAATTTTTCTTATTATTTTTCAATAAGAAAATTTTCAGTGTGTCCTCAAATACAGATAACATGAGAACCTGTAATCACTGCCATTTGAAGGTTTTTCACTTGGCAAGCAATTAGACTTGGTATAGAATTAAACTTTTATATTAAACATTTATAGATAAATGTTTAGAACAGGGTATATTCATGAATTTCTGATCCACAACAAGAGATAAAACTTAATTTGAAGACATTTTGAATTAAACTATCTGATATCACAGATTTTACTTATGGAAAAAAAGTTCACTCCATTTTAGCTGTCAGAAGAACATATATTTTAAAATAAAATCCAACATATTAACAGAATTAAGTCTTCAAAATGACACATAATGTATAAAATAAGTCATAAGCTGTGGAACTGGTGACTATTGGAGTTAAATTACATCACTCTGCTGTTCATAGATATAATAATCCAGTACACATCAAAATATTCTTAGCTTATAAAATTTTATAAGCTAAGAACATCAAATTTTGAACCTGCTATTTGTAGACCTGCCTGTGCATGCATTTAGCTCTCCAGCTACAAAATGGCAGCTGGGTTATCTGACCTTCTGATCCTTCAATGAGGAAGCCATTTCTAGATTATTAGTTTGATTCTTCTCTTTCTAACCCGTCATGTGTCCCAGTGTACGTTTTTTTATTCTTTTGTTCATTTCAACATTAAAATATGGCATATGTCTGTATCTTACTGCAGAATTCTTCAGTTCTCACTTACAATAGTTAGTGTGTTACACTAAAAATAGACTCCTGTTTATTAACCCTTTGAGTGCCAACCAATATCCTAGGAACTATGGTAAAATTGCCAAGGCATTTTGAGTTAAGGTTTTTAAATTTTTTTTCCCACATAAAGAGTGAACTACTAGCATCTAATATTGACACTGCAGGAGGAGCGGGATCGCGCTCCCCAGCACTCTAGGGGTTAGAATATGTGTCCCAGTCTTTTGTTTCAGAAGATTGATGAGTCTCCCTAGATCATATCAAAAAATACCACACCCATTCTTTCTATTAGGGCTCTTTCTCTACCCATTGGAGCTACTCATAAGCCATTGACTGCTTTCTACCAACTTGAACAATCAAGCTCTTTTCTATAGTTTCAGTAGAAACACTCTGAAGTCATTAGACAAAAAGAGGCTATCTACCACGAAGTAAGTCAGTTGAGTCAAGTCTGGTTCTCTTTTAAAATTTAAGAATAGTTGGTAGATAATTTTTTATTGGTTTCAGGTATAAAATATAGCGACTCAACATTTATATACTTTACAATGTGATCACCTTCCTACGTCTAGTAATTATCTGTCACCATGCAAACTTAGCACAATATTATTGACTATATTTCTCTTCACCTATTTCATCCTTGCCCCCACTCTTCTCTCTGGAAACCATCAGTTTGATTTCAGTTTCTATGAGACAGTTTGAGTCTTAATGAGAATGACAATGGTTGAAGCCCACTTCTTTTCACATCTGTAGCTGGAAGAGATTTTGGTGTAGAGTAAGAACAAGGATTTTAGGGTTCTGATAATGAAATTCAGATCCCATCTGTGCCACATGTTAGCTGTGTAAGTTACTAACTTGGGAAGGCATCAAAAAAAAAAAGGCAATAAGAGTATATATTTAAAGTACTTCATGAATTAAATTATCAGATTAAAAGTTGTATCTTAGCTGTAATTGAAAAATTTAAAAATGATTTAAAAAATTCCTGCTTTCCAAACGTTGACAACTGAAGCTCTCCATAAGTGTTTCCATATATAGTACCTATTTGGCTAAAAAAAATTCCAGCAGTCAGTTAGATTAAAACTGTTTTGGGGCCATGAATTTTGACATATTTATTTCTGTATTCATAATGAGCTGCACCCATGTGAGAAAAAAACATACATTTTCTCTAAAAAAAAAATCCCCTCATTTTTTTCAGCCATTCTATAATGGAATATCAACTCATAAAGATAAAAATAAAATGCCAGTGGATTTGATAATTTTCTTTAGCACCCTGCCCCCCAGGCAATTCATGGACCTTAGAGACAAAGCTAAGGGATTCTTCTTTATACTTCTTTTTATTCTCATCTTAAATTTCCAGGGAGAAAGTACTATGTTCCAATAGGTCCTCATTTGCTTTCCCCAAGTAATAATCTGCAGCAAAATAATGACCATGAATGAGCCATTTTCAAGTGACTTTTATTAATCAAACATGACACATGGACAAGCTACTTAGCCGTCTGTGTGTTGTTCTGTGTGTGACATTTCAAGAGTCTCTTGGCAGCCATTGAAGTAGATGTTGCCTTCTTATTTTCAACCAACAAATATGAGGCTCCGCGGGGTCTGGTCCACTGTTACCTCTACGCTCCCATCTTCTTTCCTCCTCCTCTGCTCTAGTCACCCTGGTCTCCTTAAAGCTCCTGTACCACAAGCCTGGAAAGTAATTCCCTGGGTCTGGGACTTGGCATTTGCTCTTTTGCCTCCTTTCTTTCCGACTTGTACTCAAATGTAACATTCTCAGGGAGGACTTCCCTGACTAGTTATTAAAAATCATTACCTTTAT
This sequence comes from Myotis davidii, assembly GCF_000327345.1. Lineage (NCBI taxonomy): Eukaryota > Metazoa > Chordata > Mammalia > Chiroptera > Vespertilionidae > Myotis > Myotis davidii. Next base: position 13,272 of record NW_006292999.1, on the reverse strand, counting down.
TATTTTCTTTTTTTATTGCTTAAAGTATTACAAAGGGTATTACATATGTGTCCTTTTTCCACACCCGCCCTTGACAGTCCCCTAGCCTCCCCTACCCCCCAGTGTCTTATGTCCATTGGTTATGCTTATATGCATGCATACAAGTCCTTTGGTTGATCTCTTACCCCCCTCCCC
>NW_006292999.1:5844-12621 GCF_000327345.1 Myotis davidii | reverse complement strand
TGTCTATTTAGGTCCTTTGCCCATTTTTTGATTGGATTGTTTATCTTCCTTTTGTTAAGTTGCACGAGTTCCCTATAAATTTTGGAGATTAGGCCCTTATCAGATATGACATTGGCAAATATGTTTTCCCACACAGTGGGTTTTCTCATTGTTTTGTTGATGGTTTTTTTTGCTGTGCAGAAGCTTTTTATTTATTATTTTCCTGTTCCCTTCCCCTGTATTGATTGCTTTTCTCCTTAGCACCGGTCATTATTGACTATATCATGTGTTTTTCTTATTGATTCTGTGTTTTGTTTGTATGCCCTACAAGAATGTAAGCCTCAGGAGAACAGGGAGTAGCGCCTGCTTTGTTTGCTGCTGTAACTCCAGGGTTTTAGATCAGTTGTATGCAAGTATTTGGAGCACAGTTATATAGATTGAATGAGTGAAGGGACAGCTTACAACTCCTGGCATTTATTTTCCCCAATGAGGAACATATTTTCTTTTGTTGGCAGTTGCTTTTACTTCTTTATTCCTCAAAAGTTCATTGAGCCAGAGTGCTGCTTAAAGGCTTTTCAGAAAATGAATAAAGTGCAAAACGAATTCTACCAATTTTTTTAAAAGTCTTTAATTAAATCATACTTTTCTCTTTGTGAACATGATGTGCTTTTTTCTCTCTAGTATCAGCTTATTTTCTAGAGGTGAACTATTTCAAGGGTTAAAACTTGGCTTATTATACAGTTTGTCATAGCAGATATCTATTTCATTAATAATGATAATGCATAATGACTACTATATGCAAAATACTTTAAATATGCTATCTTATGTAGTTTTCACAATAAATCAGTGAAGTAGACATTATTTTACCAGTGTTAGAAATGATGAAACAGAGTTTAAAGAGATTAAATAATTTTCCTACAGTTGCATAGTTAATAGTGCTAAGACTTAACTTCATTGTAAATAAAGCATAATCTTTTAAGCATAGTAATTTCTCTTCTTAAAGTTACAGAATTATATAATGTTAGACCTGGAAATGACAATATAATTTGTCCATAATCTTCTTTATTCAGATAAATAAATGAGAACTTGAATGATTTGTCCAGGGAACTGATACTATTTAGTGAAAGAGAAAGAGCAGGAAATGCTTGTAAATACTTATTCTGAAGCACATTCTGGTACTTTTCTTCTATGCACAGAATGAATAATGTTGTATAATTATCTCTTCATATATAGATACAATGAGAAAATTGTGACTTTTTTTCCACCGAGCTACTTTTATGCAGAGTGACATTTCCTCTTTCTAGTTGGTTGGACAGATAAGGGAACACACACACACATACACTATTGCCCTTGGTATGGTCTTTAACCGTTTGACTGCTAAGGAACGCTATCGTGCCCTTCTAATTAAAACAAATTTATGTAAACAATTGGTATTTTTTAATTTTTGTTGTTGCAAAGCAATACAAGTGAGTTTATTGTATAAAAAGTGTTTTACATTTTTCCCCATACACGCGCAATTAGTGCCGCAGTTTTGGCATATGTCTGAAAAAATACGTCAGCAGCCAAACGGTTAAAGTTTGAAATAATATTTGAATCTGTCCTATATAATAAAAGCCTAATATGCTAAGTGTCCAGTCGACTGGTTGGCCATTCAACCAATCAAAGCATAATATGCTAATGAAATGCTAAGGCCCCCAATCCTCTCGCTATGACATGCACTGACCACCAGGGGGCAGACAGTCGACCAGTCGACCGGTCGACCAGTCACTATGACGTGCACTAACCACCCTGAGGCAGATGCTCTGACCGGTAGATAACTTGCTGCTGGGGTCTGGCCAATGGGGACTGAGCGAGTTGGGCCAGATATGCCCTGAAGCCCTCCCTCAGTCCCCCCCTCGCCCGCCCCGCTGGCCAACCTCCCGCATCCCTCCGGTGGAGTCCCTTGGCCTGGCCTGCACCCTCTCGCAATCTGGGATCCCTCAGGGGATGTCGGAGCCAGTTTCAGCCTGATCCTGCAGGCCATGCTGAGGGAACCCCACTGTTTGTTTTTAGATAACCTATTATTCGATGTGTATCACCTGTCTCTACTGCATGTATTAGCAGAGTCATTTGGGCTCAGTCACAGAATTAGCAGAAAACCAAGCAAAATGTGAAACTGATGGCCATGCTTCTATAACACATTTGCAGAACTCAGTAGAAGAGCAACATTTTGAAATTTCTGTGTTGCAAAATTTTACATTTTCTCATCTTCCTATTGAAATATTCTTGAATGTACAGAAAAAAATCAAACTTATGAATCATCTATATCTGCATACAGTCAGCTCAAATTAACACATGGCAAATTAGTATTTCAGGTCTCATTCTTGTTATGTAACTATTGTGGTCATGGCATTTTGGAGTACAAGGAGCGTGGATCACACAAGCTAGCTCGAGAAAAGTTCAGTGTTGAGATATGAGGTAAGTGTTTGAACCTAAGAACAAGAGCTTCTACACAGATAAAGCTTCAAAAGTAGTCAGAGGTTGAACAGCCTCTCTTTCTAGGCCGATGCCAAGGGGAGGATTAGAGGGCAGCCTGCTTAGCCCAAACCTTCTACAAAGTACCAACCCCGTCAGCCATCCACACAAGGCGAATGTATGGAATCAAAAGCAGTATGCCTGTCTCCTGAGTGTTTACAGGCACCAGTCTAAGCTTATAAAATGCATTCGGTTGCCAAAACCGGTTTGGCTCAATGGATAGAGCGACGGCCTGCGGACTGAAGGGTCCCAGGTTCGATTCCGGTCAGGGGCATGTGCCTGGGTTGCGGGCGCATCCCCGGTGGGAGATGTGCAGGAGGCAGCTGATCGATGTTTCTCTCTCATCGATGTTTCTGACTCTCTATCTCTCTCCCTTCCTCTCTGTAAAAAATCAATAAAATATATTTAAAGAAAATGCATTCGGTCAATTTGTCACAACTCTCTGAAGTAGGTCCTAGTATTATCACCATTTTACAGGCGAGAAAATTGAGCAGACAGGCACCGTTAAGTGGTTCTACCATGGTCATAGAGTTAGGGAGCAGAGGATTTGACACCAGGTGATCATAATTACCATAACATCACCATCAGAAAGACCTACTGAATTTTATTTACTATTAAGTATCCCCGGCTTTAGAAATTCTTTTGGCAATTTCTACCACAAGATTCAAGCTTCCTTAAATATTTCTCTACTTTCCAAAGTTCCTTCTCTGATTTTTTTCTCCTATCCCTGATTTCTAACTCTTTCCTTGTAGGAATAAAAGCAAAAACATCCCTTTAAAAAGCTCTTCCAAAGTCTTATGTAGAGAAACTGAGCTTTCTCCAGTTTCTACTGTCAAAGTTAGTTTAAAAGTTTCTTTGGCTATTCAGTGACTAGGTTGAATGTTAAAAATTAATCCTCATAAGACCCACCTATTTAAGTTTTTAGCAAGACTTTTAAAAGGTTTATATATAAAGCATACCCTTTTTAAGAATCCATTTGCTCATAGACTGATTCTGCCCTTGCCCTTTCCATATTTTAGGTTGTGAGGTTCTTAATCATATTGTGTTTGACTCTCGTTGCTAATTAATGAATGCTAGCACTCTGAGATTAGGAAAGGGCACAGGCTTTTTTACCTCCTTGTGAAAAATATCTCACAAGATAAAAATGAGCAATTTTTCCTTCTCTTCATAAGCTGTGGAAAGGTATATGCTATTTAACATTTATAAAGTTATTCTTGCCCGGCCTAAGTGGTTGAGAGTCAACCCATGAAGCAGGAGGTTAAGGTTCCATTCCAGGTCAGGGCACGTACCCAGGTTTCAGGCTCAATACCCAGTGTGGGGCATGCAAGAGGCAGCCAATCAATGATTCTCTCTCATCATTGATGTTTCTCTCTTTTTCTGCATCTCCCTTCTTCTCTCTGAAATCAATCCCCCCCAAAATTAAGTAAAGCTATTCTTGCAAAAGTTATTTCTAACAACAGTCTAATGACACACTATCTTTGTTTTATGAGTAATTTTTAGGTTTTACAAAAAGTTCATAATTTATATTGGTTTTCTTACTATGGAACCATATTAAAAATTAAAGACCTCGAAGATGGCGGCAGAGATAAACACCGGGAAGTTAATGCCGCTCACAACAATTGATTAATACCTCAGAGAAACAACACGGACTTCATCCAGAACCACAGGAAGCCTGGGTAATGGGGGGATAAGGACACATATGTAATACCTAAATCAATAAAGAAAAAAAAAGAAATGGGAAAAATCTCAAATGAACAATCTAAAGAAAATACACACACAAAAGAAACCCATAGCAAAAAACCTCCAAGATTAGTAAAATGAAGGTAATAATAAAAGAGTGGCCCTGGTGGTTCGGCTCAGTGCATAGAGAGTTGGCCTATGGACTGAAGGGTCCAGGGTTTGATTCCAGTAGAGGGCACAGGCCGGGTTGCAGGCTCGATCCCCAGTAGAGGGTGTGCAAGACGCAGCCAATCAATGATTCTCTCTCATCATTTATGTTTCTCTCTTTTTCTGCATCTCCCTTCTTCTCTCTGAAATCAATCCCCCCCAAAATTAAGTAAAGCTATTCTTGCAAAAGTTATTTCTAACAACAGTCTAATGACACACTATCTTTGTTTTATGAGTAATTTTTAGGTTTTACAAAAAGTTCATAATTTATATTGGTTTTCTTACTATGGAACCATATTAAAAATTAAAGACCTCTATTTTCTGAAAAGAGAAAATATTATGAGAAATGTAATATAAATTTAAAAGAATATAAATATAGAAGAAACATTTTAAGCAGTAATTAGATTTATTTTGAAAATCAGAAGTAGATAATTAACATGCTTTTTTCTTCCTCATGGAAAAGGGCAAAAACAATAAGATAAATGAATTTTTTATATTTAAACAGATGATAGTCTAATCTCATTTAAATGAATGATATATAAAACGTATATTTTCATTATATATATATATTCCAGCTACACTGGCTATTCATGTTTATAGGTAACCACCTATTTGATTACTACTGATAATTTAATTGTGCTTGTAGACCCACAGACAATAGTCTCTATTCCCTGAGGAAAAATACAGATTTCTATGAGAAATTGCTTGTCTCCATTGCTGTATGTGCGGCTATGCAGGTTTTCTGTCAGGGAGATGATATTCTGGGTGTAGAGTTCCTTTGCTTTGACGGTGGTCTAGGTTACCTGAGGCATTGCCCTTCTCCCGTTTCAAAACTGACCCTTTCGGAAGCGGCCTGTAGCTTTGGCCTCTTTGAAAATACTGGGTATTGGCTGTTCTTAGAGGAGGAACTGAGTCAGTGACTCCACAGCCTTTTTGTTGATCAGCCAGGTATTTGCACAACTACTCCGGGGACATGGCTCAGACCCCAAATTACTCTGGCCACTGCTCAGGCTCCTTTTCTCTGAGGTCTTCTCCTTGGCTAACATAGAGCTGTTAGTCAGTTTCATTGAGTTTTACATTTATTCTGATTTCATCAGTCTCATCGATGGAGAGATTTTCAGGCATATGGCTTGCTCATAAGCTTCACGATTTTTTAATACAGTGAATATTTAAATCTATTCTATAATTTTAATTTGAGGTAGAAAATAGCTCTCTCTTTAGTCATCATAAATTAAAAATGTTTATAAAGCTGGAGGAAGTTGTAATAATTGTGCTTGTGAAAGGAAAGGGATATCACTACATAATATTCTTAAGGAAAATCCCTAATATAAAAAATTAAGATATAATCAATTTAATCTCGATTATATGATAGGAATTGCAGGTATAGATAGACACTAGCTGCTAAAAGTAATGTAAGGTAGATGCTTAAGAAAAGTAATATTAATGGTGGCTGATTTCCTCCTAAGTTGTTTTTGTAAGATTTCATTTTAAGGTGACATATTTATGGTTTCTGCACTTTGCAAACTCAATAAACATCTCTCTAGATTATGATTTGATGTAAAAATTTACTGAATAAAGGTATTACATACCCCATTTTCTGATTGCTTTCTCCCTAATGAATCTAAATCATATTTACATAAATAAGTTTAGCTAATTTTCAAAGTGCTCCTTTGTGGAAGAAAAATAGGTAGAAAAAATGCTTAGAGAAGCAAAACATATAGCAATGGACTAAAAGAAAAATTACATTTAAAGACATGGTCCTACATTCTACATTTATGCAATATAGAATAAGGGAATTAATCACATTGTTATCTAAAATGAATAACACTTATTAATAATTACTGGTATCCCTGTCATTTAGTCCTAATCTAGGGATACGAGGAAAAACGTGTAAACTTCTTGAGGGGTCACTAGGCTTTAATTTACCAAAATGCTTTTTACAGTAATTGATGCCCTAAGTGAAATATAAAAACTGGGGGATAGACTTAAGTGTCTTAGGTATAAGTAATAAAGGTGCAGTCACTTCTACAGTTTAAAACCTAAACAGTGGACTTATATTTTCTGCTGAGTCTTGTGCTGGCCCACAGGTATGGGATTCTAATCTTTGAAACTCTGTAAAGGGAGAAAGTCTTAGATAAAGAACGACCACAATAGAACTGCTAAAACCAGCATGTTCTTGCGTTCCCCTACCGCATGCTGCATCTACAAATAATGAAGCTTCTGCAAGGGTCACCAGGGTAGACTAGAGCAGGGACTGTGTTATTTCTGCAAAAGAAAGGCTTTGATTTGGGGTTACAAAAGTCATTCCTTAATTACGTGCCTGAATTCAGTTTGATAAGGGTTGAAATAAAATGTAATTGCCTAAATGGAGTTCTTATATGTGAAAAACCCACACAG
>NW_006292999.1:4327-5824 GCF_000327345.1 Myotis davidii | reverse complement strand
TATATATATATATATGAAACTGCAGTGTAGGTAGTGCTTCCCTATACAAATATTTTTCAATAAAAATAGAACTTTATAAAGACAAAAATGTAAGGTATGTCAATAGCAACAACAAAAATGCTCTGACAGATACTGAGTGTCAGACATATTTGAGAAAATTATTGTTTGGGATTCCAAGGAACCTAGTCTACTGATAGAAAAAAAAAATCTAAACCAAATAAATCTAAACTCGTTAATCCAATATATATTTTAAGTGCTTTGTTGGAGATACAGAGTTACAAATGCTTCAAAAAAGAAAAACCCACTGAACCTTGATTCAGGGAGTGGTTTAAAGATGAAATGAAATATGCACTGAGTTTTGAATTCTAAATAGGAATTTTGATAGGTAAAAAGAAGTCAAGTTGGACATAAATATATCTATATATATAAAAGCCTAAGTGACTGGTCCACCAAACAAATGGAAAACCAGCTAGTCGCTATGATGTGCACTGACCACCAGGGGGCAGATGCTCAATTCAAGAGCCGCCCCCTTGTGGTCAGTACGCTCCCACAGCAGGAGCGCCGCTCAGCTGACCAATGGGGGCTCATGGCTGGCGAGCACAGGTGCAGTGGCGCGAGCCCCTCCAGTGCTAGCTCTACTAAGAGGCTGCGGCAGGCACAGCAGGTCCGGGAGGAGCGGAAGAGGCACAGCACCGGGCCCGGCCACAGGCTCCTCCCCAGCCATCTGCCACTTCACACACTACTACATCCCTTGGGGGATGTCGGACTGCCGGTTTCGGCCCAATCCCTGCAGGCCCAGAAGTGAAATTGCTGGATCATATTGTAATTCTATGAAGGTAGGAACACTCTTTTCTATATTGTTGTATAAGTGATAATATGGTGAAAATAAGTCGCCAAGATAGATTATTAAAGAATAAATATCCATAAATTACATTATTTTCACTCTATGCCTGGCTCAGTTAGTGCATTGGTTGCCAAGTGCTACATAACAAAAGAGCCTAAAACATGGCTATAAACAACAAAGATTTACCATTTTTTTATTGTGTGTGTTGGTTGAATGGCTTCTTCACTCACTTCTCCTGGCTTCATTTATATGGAGGGTTTGTTGATCTATAGAGTTCAATATGGCCTTGGTTACATGTCTAGGAGTAGTATACCTACTGTTACCTGGCATGTTTTTATATTCTCAGCAAGATTATGGTGGCTTACTTTAAGTAGTACTCCAGGTATGGTTTCTTTTCCTCTCTCTGCTCAATTATCGTATCTAATAATAGACAAACATGGTAATTTACCGTACCTTTGCTATGCCTCCCATTGGCTAATCAGAGCGATATGCAAATTAACCGCCAACAAAGATGGAAGCGAAGACTGAAGACAGCATGGAAGCGAAGCGTTACAGAAGGGAGCTAAGTAGAGGCGGCGGAGACAGGAACAGAGCCAAGGCTGTGGAGGTGGGAGGCGGGAGGGAAACCAGCCTGGTGACGGAGTGGGAGGGTG
>NW_006292999.1:2408-4298 GCF_000327345.1 Myotis davidii | reverse complement strand
GCCCGCCTCAACAGCAGGTTTCGCTCCCTTCTCTGCTTTGCTCCAGCCGCAGGAAGCCCTATTCTTGCAGGAATCTTCCTGCAATGAGCCTCTAATATATATATAATTTATTTTAAATACATGCACATTGAATTCCAATGGTCAAATTTATTCTTTTTATTCTTCATGTTATCTGAATGACCTTGTTTTACATAGGAGATATTTTCCTCCACTTTGTTAAACTGGGTGGTATCATTATCAGATTCTTACCTGAAAATAAATTGCTCAGCAAGTCTGGGCATAGATAATTTAATTTATTGACATTATAGTTTAACCATATTCTCCTTTCTGTCATCATCAAGCCCATAATCATCATTCTTATATCAGCCCAGTTCTCTCTTTCTTTCCTCTCTTATTTTATCTCTTATCTCTTCTCATGCATCTCACTTTCTTTCTCTTTCATTTCCCTCTCTTTTGCCCATATGATATGAGGCAGAAACCTTTAGTGAGCTGTATTGCTATGCAAATAAAACTTTTTCTAAGAGGCTCTGTTCTGTCTAGTGATTAACCACATGTAATTTAAAATTCTTCATTCCATAATTTTAAATAATAAGACATATATATATGTGTGTGTGTGTGTGTGTGTGTGTGTGTGTGTGTGTGTGTACAGTGCAGAGAATAGAATCCTTGAGAAGCCTAAAACTAAAATTTTATATTATTTCATCTGTTATTCAATTTTAAAAACCTAAGCATAAGTAGACACAAAAGCTCTTCCCTTACTAATAATCTTACCAATTTAGAAAGTTCATGTGTTGTAAAGCCTTCAAATGTTCTCTGGAGAAAACTTGGTCTGATTTTCCCCTTTATCTTTATTACTGTTTGTATAAAGCGCTATTACATCAGGTTTTCTTTATATGCCCTACTTTTCTATTGCTTTACATGGATGACTCACATTATGCTTTTTTGGTGATTGTCACTTTGGTAGTGTTGTTTATTTTGTCACATCAGGTGACATCTACTGGTATCGACTTCACAGAATACTTTGTTCTTTACACTGATTTTATTTGGAGAAAAAGATACTAGGAAGTGAGAAACCTCAATTTAGAATTCATAGAACAGCTCCTTTAAATTTTGTTTTTTAAGTATCACTTAAGTTAATGCTCTTTCATACTAAAGAGTAATATTCACCCAACCCCATCTAGAACTCACAGTGTTCCAACAAAGGCCCCACAGATGCTCACTCATTTAATCCTAAGGACACTTAGACATATGCAACAGAGTGAATTCAGGCCAATGGTCACCAGCAGTGGGAATGATTGAAAAATGAAAGAGAGAAAGCTGACAGAAAGGAAAATAAACAGATACCTGTGGTAGGAGAACCTTTTTACTTCCTCAAAATATGACATTAAGAAAGGCAGGCCAATGGTCATCAGCAGTGATGAGATTAACTAGGCAAAGAGGGAAGATAGGAACTTAATGAGGGCTATAATGAAGACCTCAGGCACTCTACCACTTAGAGTTCAGGCTGACCAGAAGGGGTCTGCAAAGGGATTTTTGGTTTCCTGAAGAAATATAGTGCAACTTAGTTTCAATTTTGGTGTCCCACTAAGAATCTATATATTTTTCCAAAATATATTACACAGTGGTTCTGGGTTGAATTGCACCCCCTCTCCCCAATCTTATGTTGAAATCCTAACCCCTAATACCTTAGAATGTGACCTTACTTGGAATATATCATGAGTAAATTTAATTTTATTATGCTTTTTTATTCACAAAAAAGTTATTTTAAAAAATGAGATACGGGTGAGAAAGGTGAAGGGATTAATTGAAACACACACACACACACACACACACACACACACAAAACACAAAAAAATTTGACTAATAGACACAGGCAACATTATGATGATT
>NW_006292999.1:0-2395 GCF_000327345.1 Myotis davidii | reverse complement strand
GGGTCGGGGGAGAGAGAGGAGGGTAAAGTGGGGATACCTACATGGTGATGGAGGGAGACTAGAACTGGGGTGGTGACCACATAATACAATATACAGATGATGCATTCTAGAACTGTACTCCTGAAACCTATATAATTTTATTAACCACTGTTATCCGAATACATTAAATACATAAACTCTTTAAGAAAAGTTTAAAACAATAAATATAATACAATAAAATGATACAGAATAGTAGTAGTATTTCAAAAAGAATAAAAAATAAAAATATGAGTTACAGCAAAACATTTTTCCCTTTTGTATTTTGTTTGATTTCTGGATTGTTTTATAATTATGGCCTTTGTTTTATCTCTCTATACAGACACGCTAAAGTGAGAAATATTTGTGAATAGAATCAAAAGCCTTTATATCTGCAGCATTCATACATAGAATCATCAGACTGAGGTGTCCTCTCTCTAGGAAATGTACATCAAGAAAGAAAATTTAAATAACCATAAATATACATTCATGGGAGCTTTGCTTTGACTGAGAACATAGCATGGATTTTCATAAGCCTCTTGTGTAAATAAAGCCTTTCTATTCGAGTTATTTGATTTCTTTTTCCATTTTCTTTAAGTCACATAAACAAGAACTTCCTGTCAAATAATGTAATTTATGTCAGTTTGCACTAGTCAAATAAATAACTGATCCTGTGTTAAAAGTCAGGGAATTTTCTCTATTTTGTTATTTTACAATTGAACTGAGGATTTTTGAATCACTTATTTGCTGTCTTGTCTCTCATATTAGCTAGTCTGCATAAATTGTGTTTACTGGGGAGTTATCAATATCACCCTCTACCTTTATGAAAAAAATCAACATTTTAAAACTTTTTGTACATTCCCAACAGAAAGTGTTATTGGTGAAAGTGGAGTATCCACAGGTCAAAGTGGGGATCCCCTTCCCCACTAGGGGCTTGAGGTTGAGTCCTTATGATATCTTGAAGAAAATAATTTTCTGAAACCCACATGGGAGGATGAGTGATTTTTATTTGCATGGAATTATATCCCTGGGTTTATAAAGTCCCATTTCCCTAAGTCCCACTCCTGAAAGAGGTCCAGATGGGGATTCATCAGGGCTAGAAGCAAAGCCAGCATTCAAAGTTTCCATTCCATGATAGAACTGGGTCTGGTTTAGCATCTGTCCAGTTGCAATCCATTAGTTCACTGTGTGTGGGGTCCACACAGCTGTGGGACATGCGTGTGAATGCAAGCCAGGAGTGTGAACTAAGAAGCTAGAGAGCAAGAGAGAGAGCTCCTTTGTTCCATTCTAGAGTTTTATTAATTTATTAGAGGCCCGGTGCATGGATTCATGCACTGGTGGAGTCCCTCAGCCTGGCCTGTGGGAATCAGGCCGAAACCAGCTCTTCGACATCCCCCAAGGGGTCCTGGACTACGAGAGGGCAGTTCCCGGGTGACGCACCCTGGAATCAGGCTCCCTCCTCTTTGGTTCCAGGTGTGTCATCCAAGAACCAAGAAACACAGCTCTGCCAAGTCACCACAGCTTGGCAGCTCTGGCATTGAGCGTCTGCTCCCTGGTGGTCATTGCGCATCATAACTACCAGTCGGAGGGTCAGACGGTCACTTAGGCTTTTATATATATAGATACATGAAGTTTCAAGTTTTTCATTTGGAGGTTCAATATTTTTCTATATTTTTTATTGATAAGGATATTCGGGCAAATTTTGCACCTTGGTTAAATACCAGGTGACTATGTTGTGTGGGCCTGTTTCTGGCCTATTTTGATCCATTGCTCTAAATTTCAGTTCTTTCACCAAGGGGTGGATTGTTTCACCCTTTTGGTGAAATGGTGATAAGTTACATCACCTAGGTTGCAACTGAGATATATTAAAATTTGTAAGAGTTTAGTTGAGCAGCAATCAGCTAGCATCAGGCAGCACCAAACCAGAAGTCATTAGGAGAGATCCGCCACACAAGGGTTCTGGGAAAGACTTTTGTAGAGAAGAGGCAGAAGCAAAGCAAGGATATTATTTGATTAGCTCTACGTAAAGCAGTGATGGCAAACCTATGACACGCGTGTCAGAGGTGACATGTGAACTCATGTTTTTGGTTGATTTTTCTTTGTTAAATGGCATTTAAATATATAAAATAAATATCAAAATTATAAGTCTTTGTTTTACTATGGTTGCAAATATCAAAAAATTGCTATATGTGACACAGCACCAGAGTTAGGTTAGGGTTTTTCAAAATGCTGACACGCTGAGCTCAAAAGGTTCGCCATCACTGACCTAAAGCCTTGTTGTCTGTCTGTGATTGGTTTCATTAGGTTTCAATTTAGTAACCCAGAAGCATTTACAGGCTTAGATTTTGGTTTGCTTCTGTAGGCCACCATGGTGATTAGA
>NW_006292998.1:16066-19177 GCF_000327345.1 Myotis davidii | reverse complement strand
AACCTCCCTATCCACCTTGCTCTGTTCGTTACAAGGGAAGGCTCCCCAACCCCCTGATCGACCCTGGTCTGTGTGTAACAGGGTAAGGAGCCCCAACCCCCCTGATGGGCCCTCCTCTGTGCGTGACAGGGGGCAGTGCCCCACCCCTCTGATTGGCCCTGCTCTGTGCGTAACAGGGTACAGAGCCCCAACCCCCCTGATCAGCCCTGCTCTGTGTGTGACAAGGGGTGGCACTGCAACCTCCCCATCGACCCTGCCTTGAGTGTGATAGGGGGCGGTGCTCCAACCCCCCAATCGGCCCTACCTTGAACATGACTGAGAGTGGCATCGCAACCTTCCAACCCGACCTGCTCTGTACACGACAGGGGGTGGTGCCCCAGCTCCCCAATCAGCCCTGCTCTGAGCCTGACCAGGGGCTGCACCTAGGGATTGGGCCTGCCCTCTGCTACCCAGGAGCAGGCCTAAGCCAGCAGGTCGTTATCTCCCGAGGGGTCCCAGACTTTGAGAGGGGCACAGGCCGGGCTGAAAGACCCCCCCGCCCCCCCGCTCCCCCGAGTGCACAAATTTTTGTGTACTGGGCCTCTAGTATAACTATATTTTATACTAGTGGCCTGTTGCATAAAATTCATGCATAGCTAAGTTCCTTACGCCTGGCCAGCAATCACGACCCATCAGGTTCCCTGCCTCCCTGCCTCTCTGCCTCCTCCTTCCCTCTCTCTCTCAGCTACCCACCTGAGTCCTGCCATGTTCTGTGCCACCCTCTGGTGATCAGTGCACGTCAGAACAAGCTATCAAACTCCTAGTTTCCTGGTCGAATTCCCTAGGGGACAATTTGCCCATTAGCTTTTTACTATATAGGATTATACTATTGGTTTGTATAGATTTTGACAAAGCAGTATGAAACGATGGCATTCTCTGAGCTTTCACTAATTGATAATCAGTGAAGGTGGGCCATGGATGTTGAGGTGCTAGTAAGAACCTAGATGAGTATGCAAAAATGCAAATGTAACTGCCTTAAGTGGAGCAGTCATTGAGAAGTTCACTGAAAGGTGACTTCAGAGCTATATCTCCATCTTGTCTACAAATGGACCCTGAGGCACTGTGCCTGCTCTTGATGTATTACTATCAAGTGAAAGGTAGTGGTCTCTTAGCCTGGATCTGGAAACTACCTTTTTCAGGTTTCGAGAATTGGGATGAAGGAAGACAAATAAAGTGTAATTTCAGCCTGGGTCTCATTCTATAAAAGTATAAAGAGATGCCACATACATGATTCAACATATTCCCATTTTGTATCTAGGTTAGGAAAGAATTTTATAACCAGGTACATTCTTTCTTCTATGGTCAACCTCTGATTATTTAACTTTTTAGTTTCTCACTTTTTAAAGTCTTACCCATAGGCACAATGTCAGGGTTTTTTCACAGATATGACTTACTTGCTTTTGACATCAGTACCAGTGAATGCTAAACATCAGTTACCATCAGAATCATCTGGAGAGCTTGAAAAAATACAGATTGTTGGGCCCCACCTCAGAGTTTCTGATTCAGTGACTCTGGGTGGAGGCCAAGAATTTGAGGTTTTAACAATCTTGGGCCCCAGGACCACACTTGAAGATCTCTCCTCTTGTTTGTTTGCAATTAGGCCACAGTGAAAATATTAAATATGCTTACCAAGGCCCTTTGGTCGATAGGAGAATTCCTTCCTCGGAATTGCTTTTTCCAACAAGAAAAACTGCTCATATCTTTATTGATGCTGTTCATATCTTTAGATAAAATCCCAGTTAGCCCTCCCAACTTAGAGCCATGTTTTCTGATTAAGTATTTCCCCAGTAAAACCTGTTCTCAGAATGAAGGTTTATTTATGTACCTATATCCCCCTCATTAAGGTTATTCACCCTTTCCCCTCTTATTTTGTCCACAGGGAAATCTCACTTGTAAAGGAGAAGTTCATTTCAGCTCCAACTTGCTTAGGGATCAAGATTTCCCTTGTGATTCCAGCCCCACACAGCATGTCTGAGTGTCCTACCTTCTCTCTTCCATGATGGTCCAAGGTCAATTGTTAGTATTCATTTCTACTCTGTCTTGTAATCTGCTTTTCTGCCTTTCTGTTCCCCAAAGGCTGGAGAAAAGTACCTGCTTTAAAATTCACTTCTACTTTGTTCTCAGAGTGCTTTCTTAGCAAATTAGTTTCAGCTTTGTCCCAGGCTGGGTAAGAAAGAGTGCTTTTCAAGATATGAGTGGAAGAGAGAGGAAAAAACCTGGAGGTAGTAGCTCCATAACTCACCTGGTTATATTTTTGTACCCACTCATATATATTAAATGCAGCTGGAAAATTATGATGGCAGATAGACCACAATGTAAGGAGTGTAGCTTTAGGAAGTGAGGTTTCAATACCTGTGGAGAATTCCTGTGAGATTCCTAGGGAGAAATCATATATATGAGTCGGCAGATTAGAGAAGCGATCATGTCTTGAAAAATAAACCTGGAAGTTACAACAGTATATGAGGCAGAGGAAGGCATGGCAGTGAATGAGATTGCTCATTGAAATTTTGCAGATTAGTAAAAGAGAGAGGATCAAAGACAGAAACTGGGTCAAAACCACACACAAACACACACACACACACACACACACACACACGTAGTGTCATGAAGAAAACTATGTGTGTAAAGGAGGAATATTCTTCTCCTTCCTCTCTCAGGCACGGGATTTCTATTTTCCCAATGAGTTGTGGACTGTGCTGCTTTTTGTCCTCTTACCATTTCATTTCTAGTCTAGAATATAGTGCCTCTCATCTTTTGTTCATCCACAACACACAATACTAACACCTGGTGGTTGCTTTACAAAAATTTAAAAAATTGTCAATATGGATTTTAATAAATGTTTCTAACATTGAAAATATATAGAGAGTAGCTAGAAACATTGGGTTTCAAGGACTTGTCCCATAATCTAAATCAAATATTTTTATGGTATTATGCTTTATTTATCTTCATTCTATCTAGTCTTCAATATCTAGCAAAGCACATTTCCTATCACAAAGAAGTATACACGACCAGAAACAATTGAAAATGAGTTGGATTAAGCTCAATGTAATTTTTGTCCCAGTTTTTTTTTAT
>NW_006292998.1:9928-14809 GCF_000327345.1 Myotis davidii | reverse complement strand
TGAGGCTATCCGGCAAATGGCGCTGTGCAGGGCGTGGGCGGGGCAGGTCGCACGGGATCAAACAGGGAGGGCAGAGGGAGCAGTTATGGCTGCTCTCAGTCCCAGCAACTGCTGCATACCTCGGAGAGAAAGCTGCCCTCGCGTTCCGAACGATGCCAGACAGTCCCGCTTCTCCTATTTGAGTTTGGGTTCCTAGAGACTTGCCCAGAACTGGAGCTCAGAGCCTGAGCCTCCTTCCCGATTGAAAACGACAACTGGACCCTCAGCCACCAGCCCGCTCCACGTGCACCTCCGTACCTTTGTATTTTCCGCACCGTGCCTCCTCTGAGCCTCAGTATGCTGTTCTCTTTCCTTCTAGTTGAAGAATTTCCACTCAGCCAGCCTTCCTGTTGTTCTGGGTAATGTCCGTTCTGTCTTTTTGAAGTGGTTGTGTGAGGCAACAATCTCCGGTGTTTACCTATGCCGCCATCTTGGTTTCTCCTCTGTCCCAATTTTTTTTATTATATATGTATTTTTATGATACATGGAATCAGAGAACATTAGAACTATCTAACTAATAAAAGAGAAAGATGCAAATTCTTCATACCTTTATGACACCCACCAGCCATTCAGGAGTGAGTATGCAAATTAATCCAAGAAAGATGGCAGGTTAGTTTGCATATTTAGGCACTGATCAGGAGTTCTGCACCGCTCTGGGCCTCTGGGCAGTGTTGGAAGGCAGAAAGTTTGCTCTGGTGGAGTGAAAGTGGTGCTAGGAGCCAGAGGAAGGAAGGCCCATTCTTGCATGAATTATCATGCATTGGGCCTCTAGTACATAATGTGGAAGATCAGATGTATTTTTTCCCCCCACATGCTAAATACTCTAAGAAAGTCCAAACAACTATTAATGGCCAAGTTGAATATTAAGTCACATGCTTACCTGGATTTGGTCCTTTTTATACTCAATGGTCTATAAAGTGCCTTTGTGCTAAAATGAACTTTTATTCCAAATTTGCAGTTTGTCACATAAGATATGCTGTTTTATGCATCTCCACATTTTTATATGCTATCCTCCTTAAGTCTACTCTTCATCTGGTTAGAACCTATTCAATAATTTATTAGATAACTAGATCATTCACTTATTTGTTCCCACACTCATTTATTTAATTCTTTATAAGCCATGTGCCAGTTTCTGTGCAATCTCTGTATACATAATGGAAAGCAAGGTGGACATAGTGCCTCCTCACAAATGTATATATATCTTCTTCAACACTCAGCTGCATTGTAGCCATATCCAAATAGCTTTCCCTAGCAACTTCCTTCCCCTTGTCTAAGTTAGAAGCCACTCCTTTGTGCCTAATGTAGGTGTCATTCATTCAGAATGTTAACCCATGTTGGACAGGTAATGATTTCTTCTCCATCTATATTTTAGGACCTTGAGGTATGGTGGTGCTCTAGAAATGTTTGTTGACTGAATGAAGAAACAGAGAAATAGCTGAATGTATAAATCTTCTCCTGTCTGTGGTAGTTTAACTACTGAAAATATGATTTGTATTTGCTCATTAGGCTGTTTTTTTCTCTTTTCATTGACAATATTCTACAGGGTTATCTTTCTGCAAGATAAAAAACTGTGTATATCAGAACAACCAAAGTGATAGCCACTTCTTGCACCAACTAGTCTTTTTTTACTTTTGAGAAGAATTATACTAATTTTGATCTCATATTGGGTGAAGATAAATAAAGTAATGAACAATTTTATGCATCTACTTTTTACCTGCAGGATGCAGGTAAATGCTCTGTGCTCTTGACATTGCTCTATTTGTGAGATTAATTGAATGTGTAAGAGAACGTGTAATTTGATGTTGATATTTTGAATGTCAGAGTTTCATTTGCATGGGGTGGGGGCTAATGAATAACTCTTTGACTTGATTTCAAGTGGAACTTGTTGTGAGGGAAGAATAAATATTATCATTCAGAAACTATTAATAATATTCCTTTCCCCTCTATTTTAGCTGGATTTCCTTGCAACATACTGTATCCTTTATGTACTTTGTGAAGAGATGGCAAATACATTTGAGTTATTTTTGAATTGATGTTCAGAAAATGCACATTCTGCAATCAAGGTGGTCCATGTGATGACTACTTGCATACATTTTTTACCCCCTGGGAAATATAATAGTACTTTCAGGCAGAATAAGTGTCATTTCTCTGACTCTTATTTGATCACTTTTAGTTTTCAAAATTTTCACAATTAATACAAGTATTAATAGTTTAAAAATTAAAAAATAATATAGAAGCAGAAGTTTAAAACTACAATATCAGTTTCTTTCATAGACATAGGAGTTATCCAGGTTGTCTATTTTTTCTTGAGCGAGATTTGTGACTTCAAAAAAAATTGCCCATATTTGTAGGTTGTCAACATTATTATATAAATTTTTTAAATCTGTAATGGTGTCAACAATAAAAATAAAGTTAAAATTGTTGATGATATTATCTTACTATTTTTAAAATATATGTGGAACCTTAGTCATATAATCTTATTCTTCATTTTGGTAATTTGTGTCTTCTCTCTATTTTTCATTACCAGTGTAGCTAGATATTTATCAATTTTATTGATGTTTTCAAACAACCATATTACCAAGAGCTCTTTTAAATCTCCTTTGATTGCCAGATCTATTTAATATTAGTCCTCACACATTTCTCTAATTTACAACTATTTTATTCCTACAAAATAGGTTGAAAGACAGCTTTTACTCCATATTACACAAATTTGAATATCATGAATGAAAAACACCATGAATGTAGGTGTTCTTCCTAAAAAATTTTAAACCTATGGCCACCTCACTTGTGATTAAACAGCTCAAGAGATGATGAAGTCATTGTTTTTTACATTTTTGGATAACTCAAAATTTTAGAAAGGTATTTTTATTTTCAATGTGGCTTCTATCAAAATAGCATTAAAAATAGATAACTGTTAAGCAGGAGAATCTATTTTTGAATTTCCTGTATAAACCATAACATCACTGAGTGTTATTTCATGATTGTATGTTTAAGATAGCTAGAGTAAAGGTGAAAATTATTGGAAGAAACACCCTTATTTTGTATTATAGCTGTTTCTACAGACAGTTTTAATGAATTAAAAAGTCTTATTTTGTTTGAAGAGCTAAGGTAAGTATTCCGTTAAATATATATATTAATCTTCTTTATCCAAATATCTACCAAAAAGCACTTTGGCTATTTCATGTCTTGACCCTTAGAAAAGATAAAATATTGCCATTTGCAACAACATGGATGGATCTTGTTAATATTATCCTAAGCAGAATAAGTCAGACAGAAAAAGTCTAAAACCTATGATTTCACTCATGTGTGGGATATAAAGTTTAAAGGGGCAATGAACAAAAAAGACAAACAAAACTCATTGACCCATACAATAGTATGGTGATTACCAGGGTGTGTAGGAGTAGTAAAGGAGAAAGAGGGTCAAATATATGGTGATGGAAAAAGATTTGACTTTGGGCGGGGGTATACAGATCATAGAATTATACACTTGAAACATATACAATTTTATTAACCAATGTAACCCTAATAAATTTAATTAAAAATAATAATTTAAAAAGCAGCTAAGATAAGAAAAATGCCAATAAAGGTAGCAATTGGAGAAGGTAATTCAAGGCTTAAATATTCTTACTAAAGGCAAACTGTAGCAGAAATATTCCTGAATAATTTGAGACTTAATGTGCCAATATATTAGTTATTGAACAAAAATTTTTCATGAAAGTATCCTAAGGATGAGAGCTAAAACAAACTGTCTCTCTTCATCTCTTTCATTCCTTGTTCATACAAATTCCTATTTCTTAACCATTTATCCCTATTCCGTTAATATGCTTAAGATTTTTGGACTCATAATTTCTCTTCACTCAATTTTTACCAATTTTAAAATTAAAAAAAAATGTTGAAATAATATATAAGCAATACAGAATATAAAAATAAAAATTAAAAAAACTATTATTTCTTGGACTTTGTTTTGGAAAGATATTTGCAAATTTTATGCACCCCGCCTGATTTATTATGAAGTTCACACTAATTTGGCTATATCCTGCTTTTTTTTCTTTACCTATATTATCAGGAGCTTCTCTATGTTCCCCTTTCTCTGTCTCTTTCATTTTGTTTACTTATTTATTCTTAGTTCATCTTGGGGTTTAAATCTTTGTTTCTACTACCTTATTATTATTTTTCCCAATGCCATACTAGTTTTTCTTTTCTTTGATATTGGTTGAGCTTGGTGGGTGTAAAAATTTAGAAATATGAGTGATATTTTAGTGGGACCTAAAGAATAAGGACAAGTTGAAGTAGAAAAGAGGTATAGGAAACATTATAAGAAGCACTAAAAATACATTGATACTTTGGGTGCAAAGAGGTGTGTATGTTTTTAGGATAGGAAAGAGTTTTTGCGAAAATGTCTTTATAATCAACCAATCAATAATAGTCTTACAATTTAATCAAAATAGTTAGGAAATTTAAAAAAATCCATAGACATGATATATTTTTACTCTGACAATAATACTATGTTGACTTGCTATAGATACTGTTGGCGAAATATTAAACGCCATATAGTTTGTTACAATTTCTAGAAAGTATTATTTGTGTTTTAATTATGACACACTTGTAAACTTATTTTGAAAGCCCCACGAACTAAAATTGCTAATAATTGTTTGTCATTGGTGGTTTACCCACATTTAAGGATATTATCAGTTGATCTGTTAATATTAAACAATAATAAACGTATAAAGGGCTCTACTAACATGAAGCCCAACCACAGAATTTTCCCCCTATACAACATTTTAAAGGAATAGAGGCAACACATTTTAATTTTTATTTAATTTTATTTTTTAATATGTATTT
>NW_006292998.1:0-9866 GCF_000327345.1 Myotis davidii | reverse complement strand
GAGAGAGAATCATTGATTGGCTGTCTCCGCATGCCCTCTACTGGGGATCGAGCTTATAATCCCTGCATGTGCCCTGACCAAGAATGGAATCTTGACCTCCTGGTTCACAGGTTGATGCTCAACCACTGAGCATGGACAGTCCAGGCCACATTTTTAATTTTCAAATTTATGTTTATTGTTGAACGTATTACAGATGTCCCCTTTGTTCTTTTCCCCCCATTGACCCCTTCCACCCCACATCTGCCCCTCCCTCTATTGTCTATACTCGTGGGTTATGCATAGTCTATATAATAAAAGAGTAATATGCCAGTTGACCTTAACAGTGGAATGACCCAGGAATGACTGGTTGCTATGACATGCACTGAACACCAGGGGACAGATGCTTAATGCAGGAGCTTCCCCCTGGTGGTCAGTGTGTTTCCATAAGCTCATGGCTGGCCAGTGCAGCGGCGGTGGCAAGAGCCTCTCCTACCTCCACAGTAGCGTTCAGGATGTCCGACTAACAGCTTAGGCCTGCTCCCCACCTAAACCTTTAGTAGGGTATCTCCCGAGGGCTCCTGGGCTGCCAGACGGATGTCTGACTGCCAGCTTAGGCCTGTTTCCCTGGGGAGTGGGCCTAGTAAGCTGGCAGGAGGATATCCCCTGAGGGACCCTGGACTGCGAGAGGGTGCAGGCCGGTATGAGGCATTCCCCACTGAGTGCACAAATTTTTGTGCACCAGGCCTCTAGTATGTACATAAATTCCCAGGTTAATCTCTCCCCATCTTCCACCCAACCGCTGACTTCCCTTTGAAATTTGTTAGTCTGTCCCATGCTTCTATGTTTCAGGACCTATCTTGTTCATCAGTTTATGTTGTTCACTAGATTGTACATATGAGTGAGATCATGTGATACTTATCTTTCTCTGACTGGCTTATTTCACTTAGCGTAATACTCTCCAGGTCCATCCACACTGTTGCAAATGGTAAGAGTTCTTTCTTTTTTTATAGCCACATGATAGTCCATTATGTAAATGTACCTTATGTAATCTTTTTATCCCTTTATCTGCTGATGGACACTTGGTCAGTTTCCAAATCTTACTGTAAAATGCTCTAATATTTTCTATCAATTTTCCATTTCGTTCTTAACATATAAATGTGTTGTTAAATATGACCTAATAGAGTCTGATCCTAAAGCCCAGTCTCTCCAACTGAGTCCGTATAGAAGTGTTCTTGGTGCTGTTGGAAAGGATGGACATCCAAAGTCAGTCGCTTTCCTTAGGCTGCTTTACATAGAAAACAGTATGGCATTTCCTCAAAAAATTAAAAATGAAACTGCTGTTTGATCCAGCAATCCCACTGCTGAGAATATATCCTAAGGTTTCTAAAACACCAGTCAGAAAGAATATATGCACCCTCATGTTCATAGTGGCATTATTTACAATAGCTAAGATCAAACAGTCTTATAAGTGCCCATCGGTAGATGAGTGGATTAGAAAACTAATGTACATGTACACAATGGAATACTACACTGCTGTAAAAAGGAAGGAACTCTTACCATTTGCAACAACATGGATGGACCTGGAGAGCATTAAGCTAAGCAAAATAAGTCAGTCAGAGAAAGATAAATATCACATGATCTCACTCATTTGTGGAATATAATGAACAACATAAACTGATGAGATAAAACAGACCCAGAGACAGAGAAGCATGGATAAGACCATCAAACCTCAAAAGGAAGGTAGGGGAGGGTGGGGGAATGGGGGAGAGATCAACCAAAGGACTTGTATGCATGCATATAAGCATAACCAAAGGACACAGACACCAGGGGTGGTGAGGACATGAGGTGGGGGTAGAAAGAGAGGGGATAAGGAAACATATGTAATTCCATAATTAATAAAGAAAAAAATGCAAACTCGATCACCTTATTATAAAATTCCTCTATTAGAAAAAAACACACATATGTATTCACTCTCTGGGATACACCTTTAAAGCCAATCTACTATCTTAGTTATACTTTACAAAAGAAAAGTATAGATTGATCTGTAGCAAAAAAAAAATTATCACGTACATACCTGTTAAATGCCAAATGATGGATTTGGGGATTTGATGAAAAAGGAGAATCCTTCTCCCTCAAAGCAATCAGTTAGGTCCTCTCAATGAATCAGAATAAGCCAAAGCAAACCTACAAGAAAAAAAGCTAAATGATATTAAACTTGCTACTGTTATTTAGAAGGGGTAAGACAGTTTTGGTTTGGGAATGATGAGGGAAGGAGCCTTAAGCCATGGAAGAGAGCTTTTGAAAAGACTTCAAACAGTGTAGCTGACATGAAAACAGATTTCTGTTATCTACACTAATAAAAGAAAAAGATGCAAATTGATTGAACCTTTGTGCCGCCCACTAGCCAATCAGGAGTGAGTATGCAAATTAACTCAACAAAGATGGTGGGTTAATTTGCATACTCAGGTGCCCAGTGGTCGGGGGACAGGACACTTGCATCGTCGCCATGGCAACGATGCAGGCGTTCCGCACTGCCCCAGCCACTCAGGGCCTCTGAGCAGCGTGGGAAGGCGGGAAGGCAGAGCCAGGCTGGAGTGAAGGCGGTGCCGGCAGCCAGGGGAAGGAATGCATATTCTTGCACCAATCTTCATGCATCAGGCCTCTAGTCTATATATATATATAAAAGGCTAAGCGACCAGCTTACTGGCCGGTAGGTATGACGCGCACTGATCACATGGGGGCAGATGCTCAACACAGGTGCTGCACAGTGACAACAACTCTCTCACTCTGGGACCCCCTGGGGAATTTCAGAGAGCCTGTTTCAGCCCAATCCCTGCAGGTCCCACAGGCCTTTATTATTACTTAAAGATAACATTTGTTTCTTTGGACAATGTAAAGAGAATATAAGAAATAAGTAGAAATTTACTATTATTCAAACCCAATTTTGTATGTATTTGTATTGACTGCAGTCTATCAAGCAACCTGGACATCCTTAGGATGTTTGTAAAATATATAGGCCAATGTTTATGGATATTTTTATATTTATCTATTCTTACCATATATAACAATTTTGGGATTTCCCTTCAGTCTATAAAATGGAAATAAGGTATGAATCATGCCAGGTAGAATATGAATATTTCCCTTTTGATTTATATATATATATTTATTTCTTTGTATATCATTTGCTATTTTCATGAGATTCTGAATGGCTATTTTCTCTTAAAACTCTATGAAAATTGCTAAGGCTCAAGTTTGAGTTGATCCTTTAAGTGTCCACAAAATTTAGTCTTTTAGTGATCTATGATTCTTGTGTGTCACAGAGTGTGGGAGTAAATGAAATGCTGACCCCAGTGGAAACTTTCTGTGTGGGAATAGCTCCTGTCACATCAGATGTGGCTATCTTTCTTCTGACAGGGACTCTCGGGGACAGTCATACATATCAACCAGGTCTTCTAGTCCTCGAAGCAGAGGTGAAAGACCAGCAGAGCGAGCACAAGCCAGTTGTGTTCCTGACCAAGCTTGTCCACCAGCTGGTGGGATCCCATAGACACAGGTATGATCGTCCAGGATGGGCGTCTGACCCAAGTCTGTGTTGGCACGCTGTTGAGAAAAGAAGGATAAAGTTGAATTTGGTATAGGAAAACTTTGTAGAAAGTTGGGAGGGCTTTTGACTGTTGCAAGAAAGAATTGACTTGGGGTTCATGTTAATTAAAATCTAATGTTAATTTTATTCTACAGGCAAAGACATGAATGGATCAGGATGAGAGTGGGTCAAAATATTTGTTATGCAGATATGACCTTTTAAATCATTAACGGTTTGGGAGAATAATTACTAGATAATATAAATCTGTGGTGTTTTTCTTTTTCTTCTTACCTCCGTGGGTGCTGCCTAACTAGTAGAGTGATCCAAAGCTTAAATTTCCTCATCTTTATGTTAGGTGTAATATGAAAAATTAGAATATTTTGATATAATCATTTTTCTATGAAAATAAATCTGGCACTTATAAATATGTCTTCTTATTAAACATACAGATGTTTAATTTAAAAATAACTTAAGAAAACCCAGTTAGAAAAAATGTAACTTTAAAACAAAATTTATCTTGTAATTTTGGTAGAGAGAATATTTATTGAAAAAACATGAAAATGTATTTATATATTTTATTATTATTTGATTATTTTTCAAATCAAGTTTCCTCAAATTACAAAGTAAATAAATGGTGAAATATTAAGACATTTTAAGAATAAATCTAGGAAGAATAGTGATCTGTGTTTTCTTTACAGCATTATCAAAAATATTATTTTGGGAAAAATGTTTTCTCCTCTTTAATCACTATTTATTTATGTATATATCTAGAGGAGAATGGTTATTATTCATTTTGGGGGTGTATGGTTATAATACTTAAGAACAGATGAACAATATTTTTGATTGAATATTAATCAATAAAGAAACTATATCATATATACCTGTAGTAAATGTACATATGTCTATATATTTATATAAGTATTATGTTCCATTATAACATATATATTTATATTACATATATATTTATGTATGCATTTGAACTAAATTCTAATTTATTATAGTTTTATATATTTATATATACTTATTATATACTTTACTTTTATATATTTATTTGAACTAAAGATTATAGTTTACTAGCGATGTGACCTTGGAAATATTGTTTATACCAGCAGTTCTGAATCTTTGGGTCGTGATCCCTTTGGGGTCAAATGATCCTTTCACAGGGGTCTCCTAAGACCTTCGGAAAACACATATATATTACATATTATTTTTGTGATTAATCACTATGCTTTAATTATGTTCAATTTGTAACAATGAAATTGGGGGTCACCACAACATGGGGAACTGTATTAAAGGATCGCGGCATTAGGAAAGTTGAGAACCACTGGTTTATACTCTTTGAGGCTCAGTTGTCTATAAATTGGAAAAAGTTTATCACTCTCTGCAGTATTATTAGAATTATAAGTTATACATCTCTCCTTTAAAGTTACTTTATAACTCCCTTTCCTGAGTCATATGATTTCTGTCTGTTTCTCACACATTAAGAGAGGTGTTATGACTCTAGTGACTATAATATGAATGGCTGAATGGTGTCTGACATAAGACAATCTAGGAAGTTGAGGAATTTTTCAGATTGCCTTGTGTGTGTGTGTATGTGTGTGTGTGTGTGTGTTTTTGTGCCCTTCCTAAAGTGGAATTACTCTATTTGGTTTATAATTTCAGAATATAGTTTCCATTTGGCATAATTCAGGCACTAAATGATCAAATATATTGTTTCAAAAGATAATATACATCTAGATTTTTATGAGAATATAAGAAATATCAATTTTAAAAATTTGACAGTGGATTCAATTATTTTAGAAACTTAATATGCTATGCCCATATATTGCAGTGTACCATTATTTAATTGTGTAGGACTTCATTGAAAAGCATCACAAAGGGACATTTTAAAAATTGTTTTTTCTAATATTCTGAGATAAATGGTTACTTTAACATGTTTATTTCATTCTATCACATTTATTATTCATTTATATCTCCTAGTACTTCATGCTGGATGTTGTCATTTTCAATGTTGTTAATTATGCCTATGAAACACTGCCAAAGATTCTAGCTATATTCTTTGCCTGCAGCCCTCAGAAATGAATGAGGAGAGAAGGACACAGACAGAGCTAAAATTGCCCCATCCAAAGAAGCAGAACAAAAGACATCCAGCTAATGAAAGAGGAGGTAAAGATTTTTTCCTGTTTCATGAAAACATAATAACACGTAAGAAAAAATCATGAAAGCATGATAATTGTGCCCCTACATATTTGATATTGTATGTCTGGTTCTTTATAAATCTGGGAACATATGTAAATTTAATAGTTAATGAAATTTGTGCTCACAGTAAATAGTGATATTATTTTTAAACTCTAGAATAAATTTTCATTTGGTTCTAATTCTGATGGCTTTGCTATGTTCAATGTTTACTATATATATGGTGGTGGTTTTTATTTCATTTTGTACAGAATTCCCATGGAAAATCATTGCAATAAGCCTGGGAATGATATGTTTTCTTCTGCTTGTAATCAGAGTCTTAGGACATATGAGTAAGTAGCAGATCCATACATTTCTTATGAGAACAATGAGCCAGGATGAAAAATGAGGTACTATAACTACTGACCCTCTGCTGAGCCTTTGTAAACTAGAAGCTTCCATAGAAATGTTAGTAAAGATGTAGGTGTTGATGATGGTGATTTTGCCATTTTGTTATTACATAGTTGTTATTCCACACAAAACTGTAACAGCCCAAATAGCACAAAATTTTGCTGATCTGTAAAGTGAGGTTTAAATGTAGAATCAAAGTTATTTTTTTATATAGGATGAGGTTTTCCATATGGTCAGAGAATTAGGGGAACCTTTGTTTTAATATTAATTTCCTTATTATAATGTGGTACTGCTTGAATCACAAAGGAAAATAAGGTCAATCTAATTTTCTGTAGGAGTTTTGATATATTTCATATCAATTTTAAAACACTTGTACACAATACTTGCTTTAAATAGCTTCCCCTGATGATTATTAATTCTTTTGATTACTCATTCAACAGTGTTGAGTATCTTCTAAGGGTTAGGACCTATGTATGGCACCTAAGATACAGAACTTTTAAAAGTCAGCTTTCTACCTCTATGTTCATAGCAGCACAATTTACAATAGCTGAGATTTGTAAACAGCCTAAGTGCCCATCAGCAGATGAGTGGATTAAAAAACTGTGGTACATCTACACAATAATACTATGCCCCTATAAAAAAAGAAGGAACTTTTGCCATTTGCAGCAGCATGGATGGAACTGGAGAGCATTATGCTGAGCAAAATAAGCCAGTTTGAGAAAGATAAATATCACATAACCTCACAAATATGTGGAATATAATGATCAAAATAATTTGATGAACAAGAATAGATCCAGAGACAAATGGTAGGGGAGGGGGGTTTGAGATCAACCAAAAGACTTGTATGCTTGCATATTAGCGTAACCAATGGACACAGACACTAGGGCAGTGGGGGCTTGCCTGGGGTGGGAATGGTGTGTGTGTGTGTGGGGGGGGGGTGGTTGGTTAGTTGGGGGAAAAGTATATATAAACTTTAGACAATAAAAAAGTCAGTTTTCAACGGGCTCAGTTTAAAGGAGCAGATTTTTTAAAACAATGAAGCCATTTTTATAATAAAATATTAGCGCTCATATAATGGCACAGAGATATCAGATGAATGGCAGAGGAGATGTTGAAGATAAAAAAGCACTCCCTTGGAAAATAATAATTGATATGGTATGAAGGATAGTAGAACTAGAATGTTCAGGTAGAGAAGAATCTTCTAGGTAGAGAACAACATGCAAATAGAACACTTTTCTCTGACTGGTTAATTGAGCTTAGCATAATACTCTCCATGCCCGCCCATGCTGTCTCAAAGGGTAAGAGAGCCTTTTGTTTTAATGTTTTGTATGTCACATGATGTGGAATCTAAGGAACAAACTGAATTGGCAAGCAAATAGGACCACAGACTTGAAAGCATAAAATAGAAGGGCAGATCTCAGGAGGAAGGTGGAAAGGAGAGCTGGAAGAGATTAACCAAAGAATTTATAGGCATATATGCATAGTCCATGGGCACAGACAATAGACAGATGAAATGAGGAAAATGGGGGGCATCTGTAATACTCTCAACAATAAAATAAATAAAAAATGACATATTTGTGTGTTAGGAGAATTACAGTTTCTGAACAAATAATAGAAGTAGCTAGAAGTAGGTTTGGCTAGGTATACAATTCATACTAATCTTTTATATCATGTTAAACAATTTTAAATTTGTTCTAAAAACAAAGGAAACTATTTGAAGATTTTACTTGAGGGAACAATATGACTTATCTACACTAATAAAAGACAAAGACGCTAATTGACCATACCTTCACTACGCCCGTCAGCCAATCAGAAGAGTATGCAAATTAACCCAACAAAGATGGCCATTAAATTTGCATACTGCAGGTGTCTGGGGCAGGGCCGCACCATCCGCTGCCCACCCCAACACTGGGATTGGGCCTGGTGTGTGTGACCCAGGAAGGTGGGGCAGGCATTGCGGGATCAGGCCTGCCATCTGCCACCCGGGGAGTGGGCCTAAGCCAGGAGGTGGTTATCTCCTGAAGGGTCCCAGACTGTGAGAGAGCACAGGTCAGGCTGAGGGACACCCCCCCCTCACCACCACCAGTGCACAAATTTTTGTTCACTGGGCCTCTAGTGTCACATAAGTAGATAGGGATTTTGGAAAGGTCAGTCTGAGTAGACTGTGTAATTGAGGGAATTAGATAGGAGGATGCTTCAAAAATTTAGAGTTATTGACAATCACTGAATTAGTGACATTAAAAGAAGTGAGGAAGAGTAGGGAACATATATGAGAAATATTTGAAATGTAGAAAAGCTAGGATATACATTTGATTGAGTGGGCAAGGGAAAGGATAGATTCAGTGATACCATTTGGAATCAGGCTTACACACGGTGGTGAATATATATAATCATTATTATTATTATTTTAAAATATATTATGTTGACTTCAGAGATGAAGGAAGAAGGAGAGAGAGAGAGATAGAAACATCAATGAAGAGAGAGAATCATTGATTGGCTTCTTCCTGCAAGCAACCCTATTGGGGGGGGGGGGGAGCCTGAAACCTGAGCATGTGACCTGACTGGGAATCCAACCATAACCTCCTGGTTCATAGGTTGATGCTCAACCACTGAGCACCACCTGATAGGCTTGGTGAACATATTTAATTTTATCAGAATAAAAGAACATTAAATTACATTTTGTATTTTGTGTTGCTAATGGTAAGGATTGAGGTGCTTTTGGCATGGCAGTGGAGATGACCAGAAAGAGTCAGACTGATCTATGTCTCCAGAGGGAGCTTTTGGAATTAGTCATGGGCCATCAGCATGCATATGGTCTGGAGCCATCAGTAGCATTAAATGTCTGGGGTCAAAAGAGATGCCTTGATTAGAGACATAAATTGTGGATTCTTTAATTGATATAACAAGTATTTGAAAGTTTGAAGGAGGGAAGCAGAAGTTAGACCAAGGAAAGCCTTTAAACCTGGAGAGCACATTAAGTTAGGGGATACGAGGTCAGAAAGATGATACTTAGGATAAATCAACACTTAAAAGGCATAAGACAAGTAAACAGTGAAAAGTTGTTTCTTTGGGACTCCAAAACATGGAGAATCGGCCAAAGAGAGTCAGTTGTTCCAAATAGTACAGGAAGATCAAGTATGATAATGGCCAAGAGTATTCTTTTTATGTTTGGCAACTGAGAGGCCACTAATGATATTTTCTAGAATAGATTCAGTAGAATAGTAGGTGTGATTAAAGCCAGATTGCAATGACTAAAACTTATTTGAAGGTTAGGAAGCAGATTAAGCAAATACAGGAAGTGGTTTTTAAAATCATGGCTAAGCAAAAATTTTTACCAAGCTCAAAAGTATGCAGATGCTCATGTACTCACCCATTGTTAACAAGAGTATAAACTGATGCAACCACTTTGTAAAAAAGTTTGGTATTACTTTCAAAAGCTGAACATGATTCAGTAATTCTAATCCTAAGTGTATATTCGACAGAATACTCACACAGGTAGAGCAATACAAATCTACAGGAATGTTCATGGAAGTGCTATTCACAATATCAAACATCTCAAAACTACTCAAAATACTATTTCTGGGAGAATAAGTGGAATCTCTGTGATTTATTCATAAATGAAATTTATGTAGCGGTCAAAACAAGCTAAAATGCTATGCCGCAGTGTGTGTGGTTTGTAGCAAGTAGATATAAACTGAAAAAGAGTGCATACAAACAT
>NW_006292997.1:10996-15304 GCF_000327345.1 Myotis davidii | reverse complement strand
ACATAGACTGATGAACAGGGACTGATCCAAAGAAAGAGAAACAGAGATCAGACAATTAATCACCAGAGGGAAAGTAGGGGAGGGAGGAGGCAAGGGGAAGAGATCTACCAAAGGACTTGTAAGCATGCATATAAGTCAAACAATGGACATGGACAACAGGGGGATGAGAGCATGAGTTTGGGGGGGTGGATGGGGGTTTAAAGGGAGGGGATGAGGACACATTTGTACTACCTTAACTAATAAAGATTTTTAAAAAACTACGTGATTATATTTATAGGTAAGTAAAAAAACATTTGAGAAGATACAAAATACATTCATAATAAAACCGCTCAACAGCCCTAACCGGTTTGGCTCAGTGGATAGAGCATTGGCCTGGGGACTGAAGGGTCCCAGGTTCGATTCCGGTCAAGGGCATGTACCTTCATTGCAGGTACGTCCCCAGTACGGAGTGTGCAGGAGGCAGCTGATCAATGTTTCTCTCTCATCAATGTTTCTAATTCTCTATCCCTGTCCCATCCTCTCTGTAAAAAATCAAGAAATATATTTTATAAAACACCTCTCAATAAAATGGAAACAGTTGGCACCTATCTCAACATAATTAAGGCCATATATGACAAACCCACAGCTACCATCATACTCGGGGTGGGGGAAAATACAGTGGGGCCTTGACTTACGAGTGTCCCGACTAAAGAGTTTTTCAAGACATGAGCCGTCTCTCAGCCGATTTTTTGCTTTGAGTTGTGAGCTAAAATTCTGGTTATGAGCCAGCTTCAGATACCTAGTTGGCACAGCGAACGTCACAGTGAATGCCACAACATCAGCCCAGCATCACATGTCTCACTTGTTCACAATTAATTTGAATACGAGTAATTTGAGTTTCAAGCTCCATCACAGACCGAATTAAACTCGTAAGTCAAGGCCCCACTGTAAATGTGTTTTTCTTAAATCTGGAGCAAGGCAAGGATGTGCACCTTCATCACTTTTATTCATCATAGTATGGAAAGTCATAGCCACAGCAATCAGACAAGTAAAAGAAATAAAACGCATCCAAATTGGAAAGAATGAGGTAAAACTCTCATTACTGGCAGATGACATGATTCTATATAGAGAGAACTCTAAAGATTCCACACACAAAAAAAAAAACCTATTAAAACTGATCAATTAATTCAGTAGAGTATCATGATACAAATATTAAATTCAGAAATCAGTTGCATTTATATACACAAACTATCAGAAAGAAAAATTAAACAAAATAATCCCATATACAATTGCACCAAAATACTTATAAATATAGAAATAAATTAAATCGAGTGGGTAAACAATTTGTATTTGGAAAATTATAAAGTGTTCAAGAAAGAAATTGAACATATAAATAAATGTAATATCATGCTCATAAATAGGAAGAAGTAATATTATTAAAATGTCCATGTGAACTAAAGCAATCTATAGGCTTAAGGCAAACTCTATCATAGGAGCAATCGCATTTTTTTTCACAGGACTACAACAAATAATTCTAAAATTTATAAGGAACCACAAAAAAACTCAAATAACCTCAGCAATCTTGAGAAAGAAGAACAAAACTATAAGTATCACCCTACCTGATATTAACTTATACTGTGTACTAGTGACCCGATGCGTGAAATTTGTGTACATTAAAAGGGAATTAGAGCCCTGACCAGTTTGGATCAGTGGATAGAGCATCGGCCTGTGGACCAAAGGGTCCCCGGTTCGATTCCGGCCAAGGGCGTGTACCTTGGTTGCAGGCACATCCCCAGTAGGGGGTGTGCAGGAGGCAGCTGATCTATGTTTCTCACTCATCGATGTTTCTAAGTCTCTATCCTTCTCCCTTCCTCTCTGTAAAAAATCAATAAAAAATATTTTAAAAAAAGGAATTAGAGAGAACCAAGATGGTGGCATAAGTAAACAGCTATACTTGTTGATTCTCACAACCACATCAAAATTTCAACTAAAAGGCAGAACAACTACCACCCAGAACCACAGGAAAGCTGGCTGAGTGGAAGTTCTGCAAGTAGAGAGATGAAGAAAGTGCATTGAATCTGGTAAGAGGTGCAGAGGTGTGGAAAGTGCTGGCACCTGGATGTGCTGCTCTTTTAATTGGGAAGGAGATACAAGCTCCTACTTGCTCTGAACTCCAGTTCCGTGTGAGACTCTGGGGGACCCAGACACATATGGGATGAAACTAGACTCTGACATCGGGACAGAATGCGAGGATGGCTTTCTCTCAGAGGTGCACGCAGCAATCATTGTTATTGCACGGGGGCGCAGGACATGGAGACCTCTCTGGAGAAAGGCTGACTGGCAGCCGTTGCTGTTTCCTCCACCCTGGTGATTCCCAGAGACCCCATCCCACCCAATTTACAACCCCATCCAGGCTGTGCACATTGCCTTTTACATATTAATGGCCTGTCCTTTCTCCGCCTAAAACCTGTCAAACTGCAGCTGGGTCAGAGAGCCCCAGAGCTTCCAAAAGAAGACCATAGGACTGGCAGCAGCAACCGCTCACACCTGCCCCATAAGGGAATCTCCTGCACAACAGATCTTCCAGTGTAGACACAGCTGGTCATCACAGCAAGTGGGAATCGAGATCAATTCCTCCCAGTGATACCAACAGCAATCAAGAGTTAACTACAGCAAGATTCTGCAAACAGCCCACAAAGGGGGCCACCAAGAGTGTCCACCTCAGGTGACTGGGGAGGCTGAGCCACTGGGCCCTATAGGACACCTACCACACAAGGCCACTCTATCAACTGAAGGAGACTTAGCAGATACCCAGTACATAAAAACAAACACAAGGAGGCAGCCAAAATTCGGAGACAACGAAACAAGTCAGAAATGAAAGAAATGGATGAAAGCAAAATACAGGATATAGAGTTCAAAGCCAAGGTTATAAGGTTACTCAAGGATCTTCTAGAAACCTCCAAAAAATATAGTGAGACCCTCAAGGATATGAAAAAGGACCAAGTATAAATTAAGCATACACTGACTGAAATAAAGAATATTATACAGAGATCCAACAGCAGACTAGAGGATTGCAAGAATCAAGTCAAAGATTTGAAATACAAAGAAGCAAAAAAAAAAAAAAAACTGGAAAAGAAAAAAAGAAAAAAGATTCCAAAAATATGAAGATAGTGTAAGGAGTTTCAGGGAAAACTTCAAGCGTACCAATATCTGAATTATGGTGGTGCCAGAAGAAGAAAGAGAGTAAGAAATAATTAAAATGCCAAGGGCAAAAGACAGAGAGAATCTTAAAAGCAGCAAGAGAAAGAAACTCAGTTACATACAAGGGAATACCCATATGACTGTCAGCGGATTTCTCAACAGAAACTTTGCAGGCCAGAAGGGAGTGGCAAGAAATATTCAAAGTGATGAATACCAAGAACCTACAACCAAGTTTACTTTATCCAGCAAAGCTATCATTCAGAATTGAAGGTCAGATAAAGAGCTTCACAGATAAGGAAAAAGCTAAAGGAGTTCATCACCACCAAACCAGTATTATATGAAATGGTAATGGGTATTCTCTAAGAAGAGTAAGAAGAAGAAAAAGGTAAATATAAAAAATTATGAACAGCAAATTGACAACAAATACATATCTATCAACAAGCGAACCTAAAATTCTAATGAATAAAAAACCTGATGAGGGAGAAACCAAGACGGCAGCACAGGTAAACACCGGAAATTGCTGCCTCACACAACCACTTCAAAAATACAACAGACAAAATGGACATCATCCAGAACCACAGGAAGGCTGGCTGAGTGGAAATTCTACAACTAGAAGGAAAGTGAAAAGCACACTGAGACTCAGAGGAGCTGTAGAAGTAAAGTGCAGAGGTACGAAGGCACACGCAGAAAGGGCTGGAAACTGAGGATGCGGTTGTCTTTTTCAATCAGGAAGAAGTCTCAATCTCCCGACTGCTCTGAACTTCAGTTCTGGGCGAGTAGCTGGGAATCCAGACTCATACAGGGAGAAACTGGACTGTCTGGAATCAGGTGGAACTCAAGGGTGGCTTTCTCTCAGAGGTGCTGGCAGCGATTACCTCAAGACATTGAGACCTGGGGCCTCTTAGGGCAGGGCTGAGGAGCAGCCATAGCTGTTTGCTCTGCCCTGTTGTATCCCCAAGACACCGCCCCACCCAACCTGTGGGCAGAGGCTTTGCATATGATTGACCTGGCCCTTTGCAATCTAAAATTACCTAACAAACTGCAGCTGGGTCAGAAAGACCCAGAACATCCAAAAGAAGGCCCAAGACTCCACAGCAGTTTGCACTGCTTCACAGCTGGGACTACTCT
>NW_006292997.1:8246-9794 GCF_000327345.1 Myotis davidii | reverse complement strand
GACTGGACTGACAATTCTCGGGGGGAAAGTGGTGTGGGGGTGCAGGAAGAGACTGGAAAAATATCGTACACCTATGGATGAGGACAGGAGGCGGGTAAGGGCAGAGGGTGGGGTGGGAAGTGGGTTGAGGGTAGCTGTGGTGGGGAAAAAGAGGAACAACTCTAATAATCTAATTTAAAAAAATAGAAATCTGACAATTCCAAAAGTTGACAAGGATGTGGAATAGGGGAAATTTTGTGCACTAGTAGTGGAAGTGTAAATTGGTACCACTCTGGAAAACAATATGGCAATAACTTGTAAATTAGAACATACTCAATTCAAAAGTTATCAATTGACATTAAACTAGAAAAACTCTAACACATGGCACACTCTTACACTGGGGCACAAGACATGTATAAATATGTTCACAGTGGGATTGTTTATAATGGCCAAAAAAAACTGAAAATAATTGATGTCTATCAACATAACAATGAATAAATAAATCATGGTATAGCCACATAATGGTATATTATTCAACAGTGAGAATTAATAAATTACTACTATATATAAACCTGATGAACAGTACAGACTGGTGAATGTAATAGAATCAGAGGCATGGACAGGGAACAGACTGACAGTCCTCAGGGGGAAGGGGTTGTGGGGGGTGCAGGAAGAGACTGGACAAAGAGCTTGCTCCTATGGACAAGTTCAGTGGGAGGGAAAGGCTTGGAGTGGGGTGGGAACTGGGTGGAGGGGAGCTCTGGGCATAAAAAAGAGGAACATCTGTAATAATCTGAACATTAAAGATTTTTTTTAAAAGAATAACTAAAATATGGACTTAATTACAAGAAATATTTTAATATTGCTATTTGCCCATTCTCTATAATAGAAGTGTCAGAGATGAAAGAAAATTAGTAAAATGTATATGAAAATCTTCCTCCTGGAGAAACCAAGATGGCGGCATAGGTAAACACTGGAAATTGCTGCCTCGCACAACCATTTTAAAAAGACAACTGAAAGACAAAATGGACATCATCCAGAACCACAGGAAGGCTGGCTGAGTGGAAATTCTACAACAAAAAGAAAGAGAAAAGCACACTGAGACTCAGAGGAGGTGCAGAAGTAAAGTGCAGAGGTACGAAGGCACACGCGGAAAGGGCTAGAAACTGACGACGCAGTTGTCTTTTTCAATTGGGAAGGAGTCTCAAGCTCCTGACTGCTCTGAACTCCAGTTCTGGGTGAGTCTCCTTGGACCCAGACTCATATGGGGAGAAACTGGACTGTCTGGCAGTGGGCAGAACTCGGAAATCGAGGGCGGCTTCCTCTCAGAGGTGCTTGCAGCAATTACTGGGACACTGAGACGTGTGGTCCCTTAGGGCAGGGCTGAGGATCAGCCATAGCTGCTTGCTCTACCCTGTTGATTCCCTGAGACCCCGCCCCACCCAAGCTGTGACAGAGGCTTTTGCATATGAATGCCCTGGCCCTTTGTAATCTGAAAATTACCTAACAAACTGCAGCTGGGCCAGACTGACCCATAACTTCCAAGAGAAGGCCCAAGGCCCCACAGCA
>NW_006292997.1:6689-8038 GCF_000327345.1 Myotis davidii | reverse complement strand
TTAACAATATTATTTAATACTAGTTGCCCGGTGCACGAAATTTGTGTGCATTAAAAGGGAATTAATTAGAGGAAATATTTTAATATTGCTATTTGCCTATTCTCTGTAATAGAAGTGTCAGAGATGAAAGAAAATTAGTAAAATGTATATGAAAATCTTCCTCCTGTCAGAGTCTGGGATATGCCATGGGAATCAGTGTCAAGGCCCCATCCACCCACTTGCACCTCAAAATCACGTGAGATGCAGACCCGGCCGCTCCCACCCCCATTGGGCTAGATCCAGACCCAGCCAGCCCCACTCCTGTGAAGCTCCGCCAGGTGTGGGGCACGGCCTCAAGTAGCCTGGCCCAGCATCAGGGCAGAAGGTGCATGCCACAGTCCCACCCAGAACTTACACCTGCTGCTGGTGCTGGCCCTGCTCACACCCACTCTGGCACCTGGCACTGGCCCTGATAGCTTCGCATCATCAGCGGGTGCGAGCAATGGCTGCCTGCCCAAATTGCCCCTGAGGTCTTCTCCACCTCCTCCTGCTTCTGAGGGGCAATCGGGGCAGCAAGCCATCACTCGCATCCACTGACGGTGCCAGCCCCTCTCACACCTGATGCTGATGCTGGCTACAATCACTCCACACCTTCAGGGTACTTGGGCTGGGCTGGGACCCAGAGGATGGCCGAGACCCATCCTTGTGCCCACCACAACCTCACAGCTCACAGTTCCTTTCAAGGTGCATGAATTTGTGCATTGGGCCCCTAGTCTACACTAATAAAAGAGAAACATGCAAATTAAACATCACTCTGCCACTCCACTACACCCACCAGTCAATCAGGAGTGAGTATGCAAATTAACCCAAGTAAGATGGTGGCAGCCATGGAGCTGGAGTGAGCAGGATGCTTGGGTTGTCCCCGGTGATGCAGGAAGCCAAGCTTCCCACATGCCCTGGATAGCCCTGGGCTCCACTCAAGGCTACAAAGTTTCAATTATAGAAGATAAATAAATCCCAGATACCTGCTTCCAGCCCACCCTGACCTCTGCTCAAGGAGGCGCTGAAACAAAAAAAAAGAAAAATAGGAGAGGCTGGGAGCTTGGGTCACCGGGGTATGGCCAGTCAGAAAATGACCATCAGCCCCTAACCCATGCTGGCCAGGCACTCCAGCAGGTCCCCCCTATCCCAAAGGGGCTGTTGGCAGCCTGAAAATGGCCCTTAGCCCCTCACCCAGGCTGGCCACACACCCCTGGTGTGAGGGTCCCTGCTGGGGGGCTTGGCCAGCCTGAAAACAGCCATCAGCCCCTCACCCAGACTGGCCAGGCACTCCTCCAGACCTCCCCACCCTGAAGGAGGTGTGGCCAACC
>NW_006292997.1:3759-6432 GCF_000327345.1 Myotis davidii | reverse complement strand
AGGTTAGCTAGAATTATGCAGAGTACACTGGTGGGAAAGGAAGTGAATGGCAAATTAAGCTTAGAGGTAACTCAGGAAAGGCCTCTTAGAAGAGAAAGAGTGGGGCCGAGGTAGAGGCAGTTAGGGGTGGCAGGCCGGAAGGCAGAGTGGTTAGGGGCTATCAGGCAGGCAAGGGGGGCAGTTGGGGTGAGCAGGCCAGCAGGGGGGACAGTTGGGGGCGAGCAGGCTGGCAGGGGGGCTGTTGGGGGAGAGCACCCTGGCACAGAGGGCAGTTGGGACTGATCAGGCTGAGGGGCAGTTGGAGGCGAGCAGGCCAACAGGCAGAGTGCTTAGAGGCAATCAGGCAGGCAGGCAGGTGAGTGGTTAGGAGCCAGCAGTTTCATATTGTGAGAGGGATGTCCGACTGCCGGTTTAGGCCAGATCCCTGTAAACCAGCAGTAGGACATTGTTAGAGGGGTCCCATATTGGAGAGGATGCAGGCCAGGCTGAGGGACACTTCCCGCCCCCCGCACAAATTTCGTGCACTGGGCCAGAGGACCTTAATAATCTGTTATTCAAAGAGAATATACAAATGGCTAATAGACATATCAAAAGATACCCAACATCACTAATCATCAGAGAAATGCAAATTAAATCCACAGTGAGATATCACCTCACACCTATACGTATCAGTAAGAAATCAACAACAAGAGTTGGTGAGGATGTGATGAAACTGGGAACTTCATGCATTTTTTTATGAGATTGCAAATTGGTGCAGCCACTGTGTAAAATGGTATGGAAATTCCTGAAAAAAATTAAAAATGGGACTTCCTTATTACACAGCAATTCCACTTCAGGGTATTTGTTTAAAGAAATCCAAAACACTAATTCAAAAAGACATGTGCAACCCTATGTTCATTGCACCATTAGTTACAACATCCAAGATATGGAAGCAACCAAAATGCCTATGAATAGATGATTGGATAAAGTAATGTGGTACATAAATACAATGGAATATTAATAGGCCATAAAAATATGAGACCTAACCATTTATGATACCATAAATGGACCTAGAAGGTGTTAAAGGACAGGAGGAGAGCCTAAAGGAGCTATGGGAAACATAAAACAAAGCAACATACAAATAATAGGGGTGCCAGAATGACAGGAAGAGGAACAAGGGTTAGAAAACCTATTTGAAGAAATAATGTCAGAAAACTTCCCTGAGGTAGGGAAGAAAAAAGTCACACAAGCACAGAGTCCCAAAAAAGATGAACCCGAAAAGGCAAACACCAAGACACATCATAATTACGATGGCAAATGTTCAGGACAAAGAGAGAATCTTAAAGGCTTCAAGAGAGAGACAGAAAGTTACGTACAAGGAATCTCCCATTATATTATCAAAAGATTTCTCAACAGAAACACATCAGGCCAGAAAAGAATGGAAGGAAATTTACAATGTGAGGCAAAGCCAGGGGCTGAATCCAAGAATACTCTATCCAGCAATGCTATCATTCAAAATTGAAGGGGAAATCAGGAGCTTCACAGACAAAAAAAGGCTAAGGGAGTTTCTCACTACCAAGCCAGCAATGCAAGAAATGCTAAAGGTACTGGTGAAAAAAAAGATGAACTAAAAAGGGAAGAAGGAACACAAGCACAAAAATAATAATGGCTACAAGCAAGTGCCTATCAATAATAACTTGAAACACAAATGGACTAAATGCTCAAATCAAAAGACATTGAGTGGCTGAATGGATAAAAAAAAAACATCACCCATATATATATACTGTCTGCAAGAGACCCACCTCAGAACAAGGGACTCACACAGACTGAAAGTGAAGGGATGAGAAAATATTTCTCAGGCAAATGGAAATGAAAAAAAAAATCTGGGGTAGCAATACTTATATCAGACAAAATAGACCTCAAAGTGAAGGCCATAACAAGAGCTAAGGAAGGTCACTTCATAATAATTACAGGATAGATACAACAAGAGGATATAACCTTGATAAATATATAAGCACCCAATGTAGGAGCACACAAGTACATAAAAAAACTCCTGAACATATCAAAGGAGAGATCACCAACACTACAATCATAGTAGGGGACTTTAATACACCACTGACATCACTAGATAAATACTCTAGACAAAAGATCAGCATTTATATCAGACAAAATAGACCTCAAAGTGAAGGCCATAACAAGAGATAAGGAAGGTCACTTCATAATAATTACAGGATAGATACAACAAGAGGATATAACCTTGATAAATATATAAGCACCCAATGTAGGAGCACACAAGTACATAAAAAAACTCCTGAACATATCAAAGGAGAGATCACCAACACTACAATCATAGTAGGGGACTTTAATACACCACTGACATCACTAGATAAATACTCTAGACAAAAGATCAGCATAGAAACAGCAATCCTAAATTACTCACTAGACCAGATGGACCTAACTAACATCTTTAGAACATTTCACCCCAAAGCCACAGAATACACGTTCTTCTCAAGTGCACATGGGACATTTTGAAAAATAGACCACATATTGGGTCACAAGCAAAGTATCCCCAAATTCAAGATGATTGAAATCATATTAAGCATCTTCTCAGACCATAATGGCATATTATCGTAGATAATAAAAGCCTAATATGCTAAGTGTCTGGTCAACTGGTTGGCTGTTCAACAAATCAGC
>NW_006292997.1:2215-3510 GCF_000327345.1 Myotis davidii | reverse complement strand
TAATTGACATCTTCATAACATGTCACCCCAAAGCCACAGAATATACATTCTTCTCAAGTGCACATGGGTCATTTTCAAAGATAGACCATATACTGGGTCACAGACAGAGTCTCTTCAAATTCAATAAAATTGAAATAATATCAAGCATCTTCTCAGATCACAATGGCATAAAACTGGAAATCAACTACAATAAAAACAATCCAAAAAATTCAAACACTGGGAAGGTGAATAGCATGCTGTTAAACAATGATTGGGTTACCAAAGTGATCAAAGAAGAAATTTTAAACACCCAGGAAACTAATGACAATAAAAACACAACAATCCAAAATCTATGGGACACAATGGAAGCATTCCTGAAGTGGAAGTTTATAGCTCTACAGGCCTACCTCAAAACACAAGAAAAAATGGTAGTAAATCAACTAAATTTACAATTTATAAAATTAGAAAGAGAGCAACAAGAAAAGCCCAGAGTGAGCAGAAGGAAGTAGATAAGAAAGATCAGAGAAGAAATAAATGACACAGAGACTGAAAAAAAAAAAACATACAAAAGATCAATGAAACCAAGAGTTGGTTCTTCAAAGGATAAACAAGATTGATGAAGCTCTAGCCAGGCAGCCCAAGAAGCAAAGAGAGAACCCAAATAAACAAAATCAGAAATGAAAGAGGCGAAATAACAACAGACCCCACAGAAATACAAAAGATTGTAAAAAAAAAATACTATAAACAACTAGACAACATGGAGGAAATGGACATATTTCTCGAAGAATAGAACCTTCTAAAACTCAACCAGGAAGAATCAAAAAATCTCATTAGGCTGATAACTACCAATGAAATTGAAGCTGTCATCAAAAAACTTCCAGCAAACAAAAGCCCTGGTCTGGATGGCTTCACCAAAAAATCTCATTAGGCCAATTACTATGGAAGAAATTGAAGTAGTCATCAAAAAGCTTCCAGCAAACAAAAGCCTGTGGCCAGACAGCTTCACAGGGGAGTTTTACCATACATCCAAGGAAGAACTAAAACTTATCAACCTCAGACTATTCAAAAAAATTCAAGTGGAAGGAACACTTCCAAGTTCATTCTATGAAGCCAGCATCACCCTAATACAAATACCAGATAAAGATAACACAATGAAAGAAAATTACAGGCCAATATCCCTCATTAATATAGATGCCAAAATCCTCAACAAAATTCTAGCAAATCAGATCCAGAAATACATCAGAAAGATCATACACCATGACCATGTAGGATTTATTCTAGGGATGCAAGGATGGTACAATGTTCGCAAATCAATA
>NW_006292997.1:0-2192 GCF_000327345.1 Myotis davidii | reverse complement strand
AGAGTTGGAGGAATCACAATACCGGGTATCATATTATGCTACAAAGCCCCTATAATCAAAACAGCCTTGTACTGGCACAAGAACAGGCATATAGATCAATGGAATAGAACAGAGATCCCAGAAATTGACCCAAGCCATTACACTCAATTAATATTTGACAAAGGAGGAAAGAGCATACAATAGAGCCAAGAGAGTCTCTTTAATAAATGGTGTTGGAAAAATTGGACATATACATGCAAAAAAATGAAACTATACCATCAACTTACACCATACACAAAAATAAACTCAAAATGAATAAAGCACATAAACATAAGATGGAAAACCATAAAAATACTACAGGAATCCACAGTAACCAAAATCTCAGACATATGCCAAAGCAATTTCTTCTCTGATAATGCTCCTAGGACAATGGAAACTAAAGAGAAAATAAACAAATGGGACGACATCAAAATAAAAAGCTTTAGCACAGCAAAGGAAAGCACCAACAAAACAAAAAGAAAGCCCACTGCATGGGAGAACATATTTGCCAATGTTATCACCGATAAACGTGTTTAATCTTCAACATTTAAAGGGAACTCATACAACTTAACAAAAGGAAGATAAACAACCCAATCAAGAAATGGGTAACAGACCTAAATAGATACTTTTTGAAATAAGACAGAAAAAGCCCAAAAGGCATTGAAAACATGCTCAGAGTCACTAATCATCCGAGAGATGGAATTCAAAC
The DNA here is from genome assembly GCF_000327345.1 of Myotis davidii. Classification (NCBI taxonomy): domain Eukaryota; kingdom Metazoa; phylum Chordata; class Mammalia; order Chiroptera; family Vespertilionidae; genus Myotis; species Myotis davidii. Next base: position 1,465 of record NW_006292997.1, on the reverse strand, counting down.
TGACAATGCAGTACCATCTCACACCTGTCAGAATGGCTATCATCAATAAATCAACAAACGACAAGTGCTGGCCAGGATGTAGAGAAAAAGGAACCCTCATGCACTGCTGGTGGGAATTCAGACTGGTGCAGCCACTGTGGAGGACAGTATGGAGTTTCCTCATAAAATTAAAAATGGAACTCCCATTTGACCCAGTGATCCTACTTCTAGGAATATATCCCAAGGAACTAGAAACACCAATTTAAAAGGATATATGCACCCCTATGTTCATAGCAGCACAATTCACCGTAGCTAAGAAGTGGAAACAGCCTAACTGCCCATTAGTAGATGAGTGAATTAAAAATCTGTTGTACATCTACACAATGGAATACTACACTGCATTAAAAAAGGAGCTCTTACCCTTTGCAACAGCATGGATGGAACTGGAGAGCATTAAGCTAAGTGAAATAAGCCAGTCAGAGAAATATAAATATCACATGATCTCGCTCATTTATGGAATATAATGAACATAAACTGATGAACAAAAGCAGATCCAGAGACAGCAAAGCATTGTTCAGACCGTCCAACCTCTGAGGGAAGGTAGAAGAGGGTCGGGGAAAGGGGGAGAGATCAACCAAAGCACTTATATGCAAGCATATAGACCTAACCAATGGACACAGAAAACAGGGGGGTGAGGGTATGAGTGGGAGTTATGGGGGTTAATGTGGGGATAAGGACACATATGTAATAACTTACTCAATAAAGAAATAAAAAAGAAAATAATACCAATTATATTATGTAAATGTATTCTTATTAGGGAATACATACAAGAAAAGAATACTTCAAAGTATGTATAGATCACGTAATGTTACTGTTTGAAAAATACGCAAACTGGTCAATTCTATACTGAAAATACATTGGCCCCATATTTATAAAAAAATATTTTTAATCCTCACAGGAGTATATGTTTATTTACTTTTTAAAGAAAAATGATCTTAAATATAATATTACATGCAATAAACATTAATATTTCAAGCAAAAAAGGATTTTAAGTATGATATTATTATCAAAACTGTACTAATATAGAATGATATCACAGAAGTTGTAGGAAATATTAAAAATCTGCAAATTACAAGATTACTTCTATTATATTCTAATTTTTTTCCTCTGGCTCTATTTCTGTTCATCAGTTTATGTTGTTCTTTATAATCCACAAAGGAGTGAGATCATGTGATATTTATCTTTCTCTGACTGGCTTATTTCAGTTAGCATGATGTTTTCTAAGTCCATCCGTACTGTTCCAAATGGTAATAGTTCCTTTTTTTTTACAGCAGCAAAGTATTCCATTGTGTAGATGTACCACAATTTTTTAATCCATTCACCTGCTAATGGGCACTTAGGCTGTTTCCAAATCTTAGCTATTGAAAATTGTGCTGCTACGGATATAGGCGTACATATATCCTTTCTGATTAGTGTCTCTGATTTC
>NW_006292996.1:0-1283 GCF_000327345.1 Myotis davidii | reverse complement strand
GCTCCACCTGCTGTCAGTGCTCCCCAAATGCCTTGGAGACAAGAATCGCCTGTGCATGCTCCCAGCGCCTCCCTGGGCGATTTGATTTGCAGGGAAGGCAGGGCAGGCACCAGGAACTGCTTATTCATGCTGATTTCACCCTGATCATCAGGCCAGAGGGGGATTGGTTGAGCTTCCTGGCAACCTTCTGCCTTAAAACTACCTCTTCCGGGAGAGCTTTGCGCTAACATACTGGGTGTATGGTCGGCTGTGTGCGATTTTGCAAGTGTGGTAAAATCGCATAACAGCTAAATCGCATAACAGCCGAGCATACACCCAGCAGCGCTGCTGATGCCTGAACGGTATGTGGAATGAAGTGGGTGGGCATCGGGAGGCCACTGTGGCACGGGGCAAGCACTATGGGCAGTCTATCTGAAGTGTACCTGGCGTATAAGACGACCCCCCACTTGGAGGCATATTTTTCAGGGCCAAAAAATCGTCTTATACGCCGGCAAATACGGTACATTTCTTAAGGCCAGGCATGACTGAATTTTTCATCATTCTGTATACAGTAGGGGATCAATACATGCAACCAATCATCCGAATAACCACCTCCAAATCTGAGGGTTCTTCCTCTAGTCTACAGCACAAGCATTTTCACAGAGAGTGCCCACTAGGGCACATGCTCAAATCCAGAGGATTTCAATGGCTCTTCTCCCTTAGGCTTCCTCCACTCTGAAGCTGATGGTGCCAGAGGTTTGCCATTCACTCAAACACTGACAATAGTCATCAGTTTTTACCACCTGAAGCAAGAGCAGACTGTTTACTCTGTGCCAGATACCACACTAGCGCTTCACCAGCATTACTTCCTTTAAGCCTCAAAATAGCCCATGAGTAAGGAATTACTTCCATTTTACAGATGGGAAAATCAAGGCACAGAGAGACAAAGTAAGATCCCAAGGTCACAGCCAATGGTGGGCCAAGATTTGAACTGGGGCAATTTAATTGGGAATAAAGCTAGGCACTGAGGAGATAGACACATCAGGTACAAACCCTGCCTAGAATGAGAGGAAATCTAACGGGGAAGGAATCATGATGACGTTGACTTCCTTCCAGGAAGCGGCAGGAATCCCAGAAGAAGGGCTGCTGAGACTAAAGCAACTCTTGCTTCAGGTGGTAAATGCAGGAGCTTGAAGGCCAGGGTCGGGCACTAGGGCTGTTAGGTGATCGTGAGTGGGAGGTGCTGGTGAATGTGGTGGGGCTTGTGCTCTATGAAGGTGTTTTCGGGAACCCAGTGTGGGTGG
>NW_006292995.1:0-871 GCF_000327345.1 Myotis davidii | reverse complement strand
AGGAGGAGATGACTCCTATAGAACCGCCACTAATCCCAGCAAATTCCAGCAACAGCTCCCTGTAGATGGATGCAAACTAGAAACAACCAATAATATAATGATGAAAATGGAATGGAGAACACTAATCCCAAAATAAAATAAGGAGAAAATAAAATGGCACTTTAAAAAATGGTAAAATGGTAGCAGTAACAATACTGTTTAAAAATAAGAATGTTGTAATTAAAAGGGTAAAATCGGGTGATGGAAAAAGAAGAAAAAAAATTGGTTTCTTAGTTAAAAGGTGAAAAAAGTAAAAAAAAAAAAATGCAGTAGTGAAGGTCCTTCGGTTCTTCTAATCTTCAGTCTATCTCGCCTTAGTCCTGCCAGGTATTCAGGAAAGTGTTGATTTCCCCTGCCATGCCCTGTCCCTCTGTTGTCAACCATGTTGTAAACCACAGTCCTTATTTTAAAGCAGGTCGTATTTGTTTCCCAGACTGCCTTATTTTGTGTTTAGCAAAGAGTCAGTTTGTGGCTGTGGCTCTGGGTGGCAGTTTTCTGGGGTTGGCCTCTGAGGCTATACGGCTTCTCTATCGCACTTAAAACTGTTTTGGGGAGGTCAACTATCCAGAGCTTGTTCCTTAATCGTTACCTGCTCTGTGTTGTTGCTGGGATTGAAAATCTTTGACATTGTTCTTAATTATATATATATATACTAGAGTACCCGTGCATGAATCCATAGATGGTTGGGGTCCAGGCAGCCTGCCCCAATCGGGCTAATTGGGGCTGGGCCAGCCCATGGGAGGGAACGTGAGAGGTTGACTGATCAGCACCACCCCTGATCAGGCCAGCTGGCCAGCCCCAGTGCATGTCATAGTGACTGGTCATTTTGGTC
>NW_006292994.1:1488-3125 GCF_000327345.1 Myotis davidii | reverse complement strand
GCTGAGGTCCCGCCCCCGGAAGCCTCGCCTCCCTCTCTGGCCCCCACCACTCCCCGCCCTGGCTAGTTCCTGGCAAAGAAGGAAACACCCCTCTCCCATCCCAGAGACAAGCCAGGAGCCCCTCAACCCCCCCGGAGAGAAGCCACGGGGCATGTGGCCTGGCGCCTTTCCCCTCTTCCCTGGGAAGCAGATGTCCCGTCCCCACTGCTCTCCAAGTCCCGCATCCTGCTTAGCCATGGCGGCTACATTCCCGGGGTGTCCTCTAAATAAAGCAATTAGTTCATTGGCAAACTGTGTACATGTGTGCGTGTGTGCGCGTCCAGATGTGTGTGTGGTGTATGTGTGTGTGTGAGTGTGTGAATGTGTGTGAATGTGTGTGAGTGCATGTGTGTGTATGATTGTGAGTCTGTGTGTGAGTGTATGTGAGAGTGTGTATGGGTGTGTGTGATTGTGTGAGTGTGTGTGAGTTGTCTGTATGAGTGTGAGTGTGTGTGAATGTGTGTGTGAATGTGTGTGAGAATGGGTGTATGGGGGTGTGTGTGTGTGTGTGTGTGTGTCTGCCTGCCTTGGTGTGAGAACAAACTGGTACAAGGCGATGTAGTGTCAGGGGTTATAAATACAGACTTCAGTCAGACAGGCTGAGTCACATCTGCCAGCACCACCTCGCTGAGCCCTTCTCCCCTCATCTCATTGGCGATAGCTTTGGGCTTATTGGAGAAGTGGGAGAGGTACCAGCACCGGTGAGACCCAGCTGTGGCTGCTCCTTCCCTTGGGCGAGAGCAGCTCCTGCTGGCCTGATGGGGGAAAACAGAGCCTCGGTCTTGATGTTTGGGGAGCTAAGATTCGCACCTCCACAGGCAATATTCTCTGTGTGTCCGCCAGGGGGAGGTGGGCGCAGGGGTCGATAGCCAGCAGCTGGATCCCAGGGTGCTATCACCTCACCGGGGGTGGCTTCCCGGGCTGTGAGCCCCGCAGGCCCGTGTTAGGAAGGGCATCGCATCTCATTGCGTGCTGTGTCCCAGCCAACTTGAAATTCAGCATAACCTAGGGCCCCGCTTTTTATTCTGCACTGACACCCATAAATGACTCCTGGCTGCTACTTGCCCTCCCGTCACCCAGGTTCCGCTGGGATAGTCGCACCTAGGCCTGCTACTTGCACAATCACCATCAGGGCGGCTGGGCGTGGGTCCCTGCTTGGAGCAAGGGTGGGAGCTAAGCTTTAGCCCAGGCATGACCCAGAGGCGGTGCCTTCTGTCACCTCCCAGAAGGGCTGCCTTTTTCTAATTCGGCATAAAGACGCTTGCTTTGCTGGCGGGAGCCCTGCTCATGTCCACGGCCACCCTTAATAAGAGAAATGCACATTAAAACTCCACTGAAATATCATTTGTATGTATCAGAATAGATAAAAATCCAAAAGCATGACAGCCTGCCCTGTCGACAAGGCTGTGGGGGGGAAGGGCGCTGTGGGAGGGCCAATCGGTGTATCCATCCACATTATGAATGTGTTTATCCTTTGGCTCAGCGACCCCTCTTCCAGAAATTTGCTCTATGAAGGCACACAGGCACATGCAGAGCAATTCCGGGGGAATTTTTTCATTGCCACATTATTCTGAATTGGATTGGAAATAACCCAAGTA
>NW_006292994.1:0-280 GCF_000327345.1 Myotis davidii | reverse complement strand
CCAGAGGCTAAAGCAAACAGCTCTGAGAGCGAAAATCCCAGGCGGACAGAGATCCCTGGAGGCTGATGGGTTGCTAGGCACAAGTCCCACCAGCTGAGTGGCTTAATTGGCAGGATGTATTGTTTCATCGTTCTTGAGGCCAGAAGTCTGAGAAATCCGGGTGTGGTCAGTTCCTCTGGGGGGGGGGCGGCCATGAGACAGGATCTGTTCCATTTTTTCCCCTAGCCGCTGGGGTTTCCCACCACCATCAGCATTTCTTGGCTTATAGAAGCATCGTCAA
>NW_006292993.1:0-601 GCF_000327345.1 Myotis davidii | reverse complement strand
TATATATATAAAACCCTAATGTGCAAATAGACCCAACAGTGGAACAAACAACTAAACAGCCAAACAACCAGTTGCTATGACATGTGCTGACCACCAGGGAGCATGTGCGGAACATGGCGGCCATTGGCCGCAGCCAGATGGTGGAGCAGGTGAGTGGGGATGCCAGACCAAGGCGCGAGTCGCTGTCATCAGGGTGAGCCTCTGGTGGTTACTGAAAATTTTTTGCTCCCACGCACCATGGTGCCACTGGGTGTTCACACATGCTGCCGGTGCCAGAGCTGCCGCTTGCACCCACTGCCATCACCCAGTTCCAGTCCCGATTGCTCGGCACTGTCAGTGGGTGCGAGCTGCGACTGCTGGCCCTGATCGCCCCTGAGGGTTTCTCCACCTCCCTGCTCCTGAGGGGGAATTAGGGCAGCAGCTGTGGCTTGCATTCACTGATGGTTTGCACCTGCTGACGGCACCAGCCCTGCTCACACCCACAGCTGGTGCCAGCCCCAATCACTCTGTGATATCAGCAGTGCAAGTGGGGCTGGTGCCAATAGTGCATGGGAGCAGCAGTGGCAGGAGGGGTGGGGAGGATGGGCTGAGACCTGCCCCT
>NW_006292992.1:4359-4952 GCF_000327345.1 Myotis davidii | reverse complement strand
TCAGCCCAGTCCAGCTCAGCTCCAGAGAGCCCATCTGGGTGCATCTTGGCCCAGGCGAGCCCAGAATAGAACATTTCAACCCGTGACACTCATCTTATCTCTGTCCACAAAGTCAAACAAAACCCATTCTACCTCATCCACCTCCACCCGCCAGCCAAGGACAACCTTCCTCATGGATGGGGTACACTTAGCACAACCTACAAGTCAGGAGGATCTCAGAAAACAGCACTATCCTGTGGGACCAGGCAGAGCCCAGCCCAGCTCAGCCCAGCTCAGCCCAGCCCAGCCCAGCTCAGCCCAGCTCAGCTCAGCCCAGCTCAGCCCAGCTCAGCCCAGCTCAGCTCAGCCCAGTTCAGCTCAGCCCAGTTCAGCTCAGCCCAGTCCAGCCCAGCCCAGCTCAGCCCAGCCCAGCCCAGCTCATCCCAGCTCAGCCCAGCTCAGCCCAGCTCAGCTCAGCCCAGTTCAGCTCAGCTCAGCTCAGCCCAACTCAGCTCAGCCCAGCTCAGCCCAGCTCAGCTCAGCCCAGCCCACTCAGCCAAATCCAGCCCAGCTCAGCCCAGCTTCGCTCAGCCCAGTTCACACAGCTCAGCTCA
>NW_006292992.1:0-1341 GCF_000327345.1 Myotis davidii | reverse complement strand
GGGGTGGTGGGAGGGGAGCTCTGCATCGCTCTGGGCTAAAAATGGAATGGGAACCCCCGGTCGCAGCCCTTCTCTGTTCTTGGGAAGTGGATGGAGCACCTGCCGGCGAGGCCCCCACACAGGTGCTCTCCTGCCTGCGCCTCATCCCCTCCACTGCCTTCGCGGCCTGCTCCCTGGGCGCTGTCAGCACACGCGGGGTCACCGGCTGCCCGGAGGAGGGAGCGGCACCAGGCCGCCCGCAGCTGCTACCTGGGAGGGAAGGGCTGTGAGTGTTTGTGCTGAGAGTGGAGGCCTGGTGGGCCACGCATTGACATGTGGACAGTGCCTCCTGCGGGCACGCTGCCCACCATCATGGGTCTTGCCCCTGGAGGAGCGGGCTCCTGGGGTGCGTGTGCAGGGCATGGGCCATTAGGGACAGGAAGACCCTGGCTCTCCCTGGGCCCTGGCACATGCTGGCGGGGGCCCATCACCCATGAGCTGCTTCCAGGTCATGTCCTGGAGCTGGAGTCCCTGTCAGGGCTGTGACCGGTGGTGTGGCCCGTGGGGGCTAGAGTGGCCTGGGGGGAGGCTGGTGGTGACTGTGAGGTTGGCTACAAGACCTCTTCAGCCGCTGAAGCCTGGGGCCACTGTGCCACCGTCCTGCTGTGCGTGGCCACCAAGGGTGTGGGGCAGAGGGTTGGCCTGGAGATGCCCACGGCATCGAGTCTGATTTGCTGGGGCGGCCGGCCCACCGTTGACACCGTCCCTTTGTGTGCCTTCCCGCCGTGGATGTGTCCCACAGGCCTCTGTGTCTTCAGAACCCCCTGTGACCCCCACCCCCCACACGCAAGGGAACCTGGCGGTCCAGCTCATCAGTGTGGGGTGTAGAGGCTTAGAGAGGACACAACAGCACCCTGTCCCCTGGGCCAGTCATCCCCATGCAAGAGGCTGTGTGCAGGTGGCTCTGTCAGGCCCCATGGCCTGGGAACACCCTGAAAGGGCTGCTGCATGGAAGGCTGGGCGGGGGCTGACAAGTGCACAACGCAGGACACAGCAGGAGCCTTGGCCCCCGGGCAGACAGCCCTGGCCTGTCACACCCCACGCTTGGCTCCGGGGACGGGTGCTGCGCGGGAGGCAGTGGGGAATATGGAATTCCTTGGAAGAGCCCGTGATTCTGAGAGAAACCACAGGCCTGGAGCAGGCAGAGCCCAGCTGGGCTGCTTGGTGGGCTTGGCTGGTGGTGCCCGACCCTGCAGTCTTCACACGTGGGGATGTGTGGGGCTAGGGCTCCGCTCAGCTGCCCTGGTCCCCAGCACCCCTGTCCATTCTCCCTGGGCTGTGGGCACATGGGGCCTGGCCCTC
>NW_006292991.1:125954-126539 GCF_000327345.1 Myotis davidii | reverse complement strand
AGCTCAAAAGGTTCGCCATTACTGCCTTAGATATAGCATAATGACTAAAGGATGTTTATTTTCCTCTGGAACTTTTTTTTTCCAATTTTTCATGTTGTAGTAACATACTTGTTACATAAAATTTACCATCTTAATTATGTTTAAACTAGAGGCCTGGTGCACGAATTGGAGCACAGGTGGGGTCCCTCAGCCTGGCCAGCGATCAGGCCAAGTCCTGATTGAGGCCAATTGGCCAACTGGGGCTGGCCAGCCAGGGGGAGGGACCAAGGGAAGTTGGCTAGCTATGGGAGGTTTGCTGTGGGAGCGCACTCACCACCAGGAGGTAGCTCCTGCATTGAGCATCTGCCCCCTGGTGGTCAGTGCGTATTATAGCTACTGGCCAGTCATCTGGTCATAACAGTCACTGGGGCTTTGAGATATACATATATATATATATATATATATATATATATAGAGAGAGAGAGAGAGAGAGAGAGAGAGAGAGAGAGAGATAGGTGGCTAGCACTGGTCTGGACAGACCTTCCCACCCAGACAGCAGGGGGAGGGGGAAGGACGGCCCTTGCTCCCTGGAGGCCAGGAGGGGCC
>NW_006292991.1:120400-124216 GCF_000327345.1 Myotis davidii | reverse complement strand
ACGCGCCCAACCCCCTGGTCAGCCCTGCTCTGTGCCTGATACGGGGGGAGCTCCTCAACCCCCTGATCACCCTGTGGCTCTGTGTGTGACAGAGTGCGGCTCCCCAACTCCCTGATCAGTCCTGCTCTGCGCCTGATGGGGGGAGCTCCCCAACCCCCTGATCAGCCCTGCTCTGTGTGTGACAGGTTGCGGTGCCCCACACCCCCTACCCCCCACATGGGCCCTGCTCTGTGTGTGATGGGGTACATTGTATGTACATACCTCGTTTTGCTTATCCATTCATCTCTGGGTGAATACTTGGGTTTTTTCTACATTTTAGCTGTTGTGAATAATGTTGCCACAAACAAGGGTGTATAAATGTCTCCTCATGACCCTAGTTTAAATTATTTGGGGTACATATCCAGAGGTGGATTCTACAGTAATTCTATTTTAATTTTTTGAACCACTACACAGTTTTCCTTAGCAGTTGTACCATTGACATTCCTACCAACAGTGCACAGGGTTTCGATTTCTCTACATCTTCACTAACACTTATTTTCTTCATTTTAAGAGTAATTGTTCTATCAGGTTTGAGATGATAACTCATGGCTTAGATTTGTATTTCCCTAATGGTTAGTGATATTGAACAACTTTTCATATTCTTATTGGTCACTTGTATATTTTCTTTGGAGAAATGTCTATTCAAGCTCTTTGCCCATTATTTAATTGAGTTGTTTGATTTTATTTTGTTAAGTTTTGGGAGTTTTCTACATGTTCTAGATACTAATTCCTTATCAGATATAGGATTTATAAATATTTTCTACCATTATGTGGATTGTTTTTTATTCCATTAATAGCATCTTTTTATGCACATTTTTTCATTGTTCACAAAATCCAATCTATTTTTTGTTTTCGTTTTTTCTGCTGGTGCCTTCAGGGTTATATCCAAGAAATCATTATAGAAGCTAATGTTGGAAAGTTTTTGCCTTATATTTTCCTCTAAGAGATTTTTATGGTTTTAAGACTTACAGGTAGGTCTTTGACCCACATTAAGTTAAACTTATTGAGACTTAATTTGTGACCTAAAAAATGTTCATTCTGAAAAATATATCGTGTATACTTGAGAAAAACATATATTTTTTGTTGAGTAAGGATCTGTATATTTCTGCTAAATCTCATTGATTTATTGTGTTAGTCAAGTCCTCTATTTCTTACTTATCTTTTGTGTGATTGTTATATTCATTCTTGAAAGTGGGGCATTGGGATTTCTAATTATTACTTCAGAATTATCTATCTTTTCAATTCTTGCTGTATCTATTTTAATGGTCTAAAATTAGGTGCATCAATGTTGGTAACAGTTGTATTCAACCTTCTATTAATATATAATGTCATTCTTTGTCTTTTGTAAACTCTTTTAAAGTTTATTTTGTCTTTTATTAGTGATGCCACCTATAATTTGAATTTATATCATCTTAATTTGGATAATATGCAAAACTCTGTTCCCTTGGAACCTTTCCTCCACCTCTTTTATTTTTTGATGTCAAAAAGTTACATCAGTATGCATCATTTGTTCAAAAACATAATCTAAAACTTTTTTTAACACTCAATCTTTTAAAATATGTATAAAAAAATGTGAAATTATGAAGCTAAGTTACAAAAATATCTTTATAATTGCCTGTGTATTTAACTTTTCTGTGCTCTTTACTTTTTCATACTGCTTTGAGTTACTATCTAGTGTCCTTATATTTCAATTTACAAGAGTTTTTTTTAGCATTTCTTACAAGTCTAATGGTAATAATCTCCTTCAGCTTTTATTTACCTGAGAAAGTCTTAATTTCTCCCTCACCTTTGAAGGACAATTTTGGCAGATATAAGTTTTTTAGTTGACTGGTTTTTCTTTCTTCACTTTGAGTATATCTGTCCACTGCCTCCAGGCTGCCAAAGTATCTGATGAGATCATTTCTGCTTATTTTATTGAGGATCCCTTGTATGTGATGAGTCACTTATCTCTTGATGCTTTAAAGAAGCTATCTTATCTTTGGCTTTCTACAGTTTCATTGTAATGTGTTTTGGTGTGGGACTCGAAGTTTGCTGAGCTTCTTGGATGTTTGTATTCAAATCTTTTATCCAATTTGGAAACTTTCAGTCATTATTTCTTAATACATTGTCTCTTCACCTTTCTCTTTTTTCTCTTTCTGGGACTCCTACAGCAAATATATCTATACTAGCGGCCCAGTGCATGAATTCTTGCACCTTGAAAGGAACTGTGGGCTGTGAGGTTATATTAGACTAGGGGCTCAGTGCACGAATTTGTGCATCTTGAAAGGAACTGTGGGTTGGGAGGCTGCGGTGGGCACAGGGGCGGGCTTGGGCAATCCTCCACACTCCTGCCCAGCCCTTCCCATCATGGTCCCTGGTCCCCTCTCTGCCTGCAGCCCCACTCCTGCCACAACCATTCCCAACTGTTGATGGTGCCAGCGCCCCTCACACCCACTGACAGCATGGAATGATTGGGGCTGGCACCAGCAGCAGGTGCGAAAGGGACTGGTGCTGTCAGTGGGTGCAAGCGGTGGCTGCTGCCCTGATTGCCCCTCAGGAGCAGGGGAAGGTGTAGAAGCCCTCAGGAGCAATAGGGCCCAGCAGCCACTGCTCACACCCGCTGATGACGCCGAGCAACCCGGATCAGTATCGAGCAGCAGGTGAGAGCAGTGACTCTGGCACCAGCTGTGGGTGTGAGCAGGGCAGGTGCCGGTAATGGGTGCATGCAGTGCCGGAGCTGGCAGTGGGTGCGAGAGGCAGCTACCAGACCCGATCACCCTTCAGGAGCATGGGGAGGTGGAGAAGCCCTGAGGGGCAATTGAGGCCGGCAGCCGCCACTCACACCTGCTGACAATGATGAGCTATTGGGCTCGGCACCAGGTGCCAGTAGTGGGTGTGAGCGGTGGCTTCGGTGCCAGCAGTGGATGCGAGCGGGGTCTGCACCAACAGCAGGTGCGAGCACCATGCGGGACTGTGGCATGAGGGAGCAAATAATTTTCAGTGACCACCAGATGCTTGCCCCAATGACAGCAACCGGTGACCCACCTTGGTCTGACACCCCCACTCACCTCCTCCACCATCCCGCCATGGCTGCCACCTGCCATGTTCCACACTCTGCCACCTGCTGCCGACCCCCACCATGTTTGTGTGTGTCCCCTGGTGGTCAGCGCACGTCATAGCGACTGGTTGTTCAGTTGTTCCACCATTTGGTCTATTTGCATAGTAGGGTTTTATATATATAGATAAATAGTGAATTGTGTCTTACAGGTCACTCAGACTGTCTTCACTTTTTGTTGTTGTTCTTCTGACTCAATAATTTCAAGGGCCCTATATTCAATTTTTCTGATTGTTTCTTCTGTTAAAGTCTTCTCAGGTTATTGTACTTTTCAGTCAGAGAATTTTTGTGCTTTCTTTTTTTTCTGTATCTTTACTAATATTTCCATTTTGTTCATACATAATATTTTTACTCTTTTCTTATCTTTTATTAGCTATTTTAGCATCTTCAAGACAGCTATTTTTAGTCTTTGCCTAAGTAAATCTGCCATCATATTTCTCTAAGGAACAGTTTCTGTTGGCCATTCCCCACATGTGCCCAACCTCCCACGAGCAGCAGGTGAGAGCAGTGACTCTGGCACCATCTGTGGGTGTGAGCAGGGCAGGTGCTGGTTATGGGTGCATGCAGTGCCGGCGCTGGCAGTGGGTGCGAGAGGCTGCTACCAGACCCGATCACCTCTCAGGAGCATGGGGAGGTGGAGAAGCCCTGAGGGGCAATTGGGGCCGGCAGGCGGCCCTCGCCCC
>NW_006292991.1:109373-117235 GCF_000327345.1 Myotis davidii | reverse complement strand
GCATAATGCTCTTCAGTTTCATCCATGCTGTTGCAAATGGTAAAAGTTCCTTCTCTTTTTAAAATATATTTTACTGATATTTTACAGAGAGGAAGGGAGAGTGATAGAGAGTTAGAAACATCGATGAGAGAGAAACATCGACCAGCTGCCTCCTGCACACCTGCTACTGGGGATGTGCCAGCAACCAAGGTACATGTCCGTGACCAGAATCGAACCTGGGACCCTTCAGTCTGCAGGCCTGCGCTCTATCCACTGAGCCAAACTGGTTAGGGCTCATACACATTTTAGAAAAAATGTAATGCTGTTGATGCTGAGGTTATGAGTGCAGGTCCTCAGTGAAGAATATTTGGTGAAGACTGAGACAAAGCTCTTGGTATTTGAGAAGGAAGAAAGCATGAAATAGAAAATGTGGCTCTTAAAGGCCTACAAAGCAGTGTGGGTTCACAGAAAGAAAGAACATAGTAATGAAGACAAGTAGAGGAAATGGGGGATGAGTAGGGGTTGCAAACAAAAATAAGCATTTGCATGTAAAGATGTTTAAAAAGAAGTTCCAAACATCCTGAGTGTTGTCCATCTTGTGAAGCAGCCAACTTAGAGGAGTCACCTGCAGCCTTAACCCGGGAGTTGTATTTGGAGCTCTGCCAAGGATAATAGCTAAGAAAGATTGCCAAACCTGCTGTGGATGGGGCTGAAGCCGAGAGAGCTCCAAAGTTAGCTTATGTTAAATCAGAATTCTCAACTTTAATAGAAGTGAAGTTTTATATTAGTTTTCCTGAAAAGTTTTTATTCCATGATTCCATGATTCTTCATAATTTAGATAATTGCTTTAATGCTAGCTGTGTCTTCTTAGCAGAATAACTTTGGGAACATGATTAGGCATCACAGAGAAGACCGAAGGACTGGATCTAGTCCTGATTGCTGCCCAAGTATAATTGAACTACAAGTAACAAATAACATAGCACTTCTCTAGGTTATCACAGCCAATTCATTGTAGGATGTAAACGATAGCCAGATCATTTTCTTCCTTCCTTCACTTATTTCCTTATACTCATCTCTTCATTCACTTTCTCATTCCAGAAATACATAGCATGCATCTACCAGTGCCAGACAATGTGTTAGGCATTGGGAAAAAATGGTGAACAACAACAACAAAATAGTACATGTTCCCTGATGTTTTGGACATCTATTTTCAAAGAAGCAGAATGACAAAGAAAAGAGAAATGATTGTTTTTTAATTATGGTAAGTGTTTCGTTGGGTGAGGAAAAAGAGGAAGAGCAGGAAGGAGGTAGAAAAAGATGAAGGAAAGGAGGAATCTATTTTAGGTCATGGGGTTGACATTTTTAATTTGAGATCTCTGAGACTTCCAATTTGGATAAGAAATAATGAAGCTCAGGAGGCACGATGGTAGAATATACAGTTTGGGTTACAGTGTTATAGCTTCTGTGTTGTATTTTCTTTGAAAATATATAACTGTAACTCCACTGAGATCCAACTATTTTTGTCTACTCCACATCTGAAGTCATGTAGCTGAAAACATCAGGAGAAAAAGGTCTCAACACGGTGGTCCCCTTGAAATCAGAACGAAAAACTGCAAATGGTATCCTAATGCTACAGAGCAATAAAACCTCATTTCCCAATCCTTCCACTCTCCCACTGCCTTAGGAGATTTCATGCCCTTCTTCTTTCCTCATCCTCCAACATCAACATTTTTTTTTCACATCTTCACTCTCAGTTGATGACTTCACTCCTTACACTGCTAAAAAGAATCAGAATAGAACTTCCATAAGGCCCAAGTACATCAATTCAGCATTTGTACCCCAGGGGATATTAGAAGTGATTGTGCCCTGGTAAAAATGATGGTATTCAAGACAGGTGAAAGGTACCATAAGCCTTACTCCCGTATAAATGATTTAAATTTTTCATGCAAGGCTCATGGTCTAGATCTCTCTTGTCCCCGAAAATCATTGATTATTGGAAGGCTGAGTCTCCTAATCAAATGACCAAGCTAGATGCTCCAAACCCTCAGAATAGGGAGTTATTTAACTTGGAGTGGCTAGATTGTGAAAGAAAACCCATAAACCCCCACTTATAAACACTTCTAGAGGCTATTTGTCCAAAATTTCAGATAATTGCTACATTTACTTTTTTTGCTTTGAATTCATAATAGTTATCATACAGAGCAAAAACAGTGCAAGAATAGAGGACCCTTTAAAGAAAACATAATGATTTTAATATAGGGAAGCTGATCAAGGAACTGGATCTCAGAAAACACAGGACTCTACCTAACTTTAAGTGTGCAACTCATGGAAAGGAGCCTACCAGTTGTACAATGGTATCTGAAGGCCAGGGTCAACTAGCCTCTGTATATTAAGTCACAAAGTACTGTGTACTTTTTGTTTTATACAAAATTTTCAGCAATATAGCTTACATGTATATATATTTATAGAGGTTACATTGGTTTTAACATATGATTTTCAGGTATGCAACATTATAATTCAACATTGGTATACACTGCAGTGTGCTCACCACCGAAGGTCTACTTTCCATCTGTCACCATACAATTTACACCCTTTATTCATTTTGTCATCCTCATTCCCTTTCCCTCTGGTAACCACCAATCTGTTGTCTACATCTATGACTGTTTTTGTTGGTTTTGGTTTGTTTGTTCAGTAGCTTATATTGTTCTGTTCTTTGCTGTCTCTCTCTCTCTCTCTTTCTCTCTCTCACACACACACACACACACACACACACTTCCAAAGAAATAAAAATTGAGTAACTAGCCTAGCTGAGTTTCACCTTATTATTATGCATAGATAACCATTACTTGCCAGATAATCTCTATATATAAAAGCCAAGTGACCAAAATGCTTGAATAACCAGAATGACCAGAATGACTGGTCACTATGATGCGCACTGCAGCTGGCCAACTGGCCCAATTGAGGGGCAGCCCCTCCCCCTAACTGGACCCAGCCAAATCAGGGGTGGGGTTGGCTGGCCAACCTCCTGGAGCCTCTCCCCCTGGCTGGCCCTGCCCCCGATCGGCCCCCCCTAACTGTGATCTGGGGTCAGGCCAGCCAGCCAATCCCAATGGTCCATCCTCCCAACCAGCTTCTCCCCTGATCACCCCCCACCACAATCAGGAGTGGGGGCGGCCGGCCAAACTCCTGCATCCCCTATCCCCCACTGGCCTGGCCTGATCAGTCCCCATCAAGGCAGGCTGACCAGACCCCACCTGTGCACAAATTTGTGCACCAGGCCTCTAGTTTACACATAAAGCTGGTGCTCACATTTGCATGAGAACATTTATCAACAAGCACAGATTTAAAGAATGACCAATATACCTAAAACTGCATAGCTGGCAAATTATTCTTTTTCACTTTTATTTCAAGCTTCTGATTTTTCAAGACATCAGATCCACCTTGAACCCAGGATTCCAGCTCTGGCAATATGTCCAAACAGGTATGAGCTAGCTGGCATTTTAGGCTAGACAGGCTTTCTGGGCACCTCATTATACTAAGAGACAGAGTGAACAAGATATGGAGGATTCAACAGATCTAGGAGAGTTAAAGGGATGGTCCTGTGTTAAGGGTGTGCTTATGTAGAAGGAGTTCCTATATTAGCAGACATTACATTCCTTTTTGAAAAGCTTAAATTTCCATACTACCGTTCCCTTGGACAATTTGGGTAAATAAAATTTTTCTACAACTTTCAATTTAACCTTTGTCTATTTTATGAAAGAAACACATTTTGTATACCATGACTTCCATACCATTTGTAGGTCATGTTGTTTTCTATGTTCGCACAGCTAACCCACCTGCATTTATCTAGCAGTTCTGATGTTTGTTTAATCATGATGTGCCAACAAGGAAAACTAAAAACTGGTAGAGCAAATTGCAAAGAGACAGAGAATGAGGTTAAAGATATTCTTAGTCTGACCTGTAATAACCCACAAAGGAGCATTTAACATGGCACCATCATTGATTTCTTAAGAATGCCGGGGACTCTTTCTTTCTCTAAGCTGACAAACTGGGAGCTCTGGGTTCATGGGAGTGAGTTACTACTTGCATACTAAGTTTATTGCCTGTCTCTGGTGCAGCTTTTATCAGCGATGTTAGACAGAAAGAGTTCTCTCTCTCTCTCATTGTGTTTATCTCTATTGTATTCCCACATGTGCTGTTAGTAGAGAAAATATAATTATTTATCACTGTAATTTTGCTTCCAGCAAGTTCTAATTATAGCACTTTAGCAGAGTGAATGCTGACAGAATTATGTTGTTGAAGAGTCCATGGAAGGGGCTGGGTGCTATTCTTGTTTCATCAGGATTATATAAAAGTTAAGAAATGGGAGGACCAATTTCTCCCAATAATACAATGAGTTACTAGTTGAAACAAGGTCATACAATTCACTTTTTTTTTCTTTCTCTGCTATACATAGTTTACATTGCACTCATTGCCTTCACTGCAGGCTTATATATAATTATGCCTTTTAAATTATATATAAATTCTGAATGTATTCTTTGTTTATATATTGACATTAAAGGTTGAAACAATTTAGTTTAAAACAGAAATTTTTATTTTGTAATTAGAATGACTTAGAAAGAAAATCAACTTGATGTTTTCCCGATATGTTTAATTGTTCTCTTATCATTACCATATTTAATTTATAAAATCATTATTTTCGATTCAGTAATCTCTGCTAAGGCTAGATGTTGTGGTAGTATATTCCATTATTTATTGACATTATTATACCTATTTGCATACCATATATATAATGGACTGATGTGAAAATATCTCAAATGAATGATAATAATTGAAAGGTAGGTTAAAACTGTATTTGAAATATTAAATGCAAAATCTAGGTAACTGAGCAAACCGGAATTTTCAAAGAGAAATGTCACCCACAATGACTGATGTTATTTATTTCTTCTAGGTTTTGTGCATATTTTTATGTTACCTTCTTATTTTTGTTGTTGTTGTTAATTCTTACCCAAGAATATTTTTCCATTGATTTTTAGAGCAAGTGGAAGGGAAAGGGGGAAGAGAGAGAGAGAGAGAGAGAGAGAGAGAGAGAGAGAGAGAGAACACTACATCCACATGACCAAGGCTGGGGATCAAGCCTGCAACCGAAGTACATGCCTTTGAGCAGAATTGAACCAAAGACCTTTCAGTCTAGGACTTATACTCTAACCACTGAGAAAACTGGCTAGAACTTAGGTTACGTTTTTATTGTTTTTTGAATTCTAATTGTGTCTTTTATGCAATCTTACATATAACTTGTGTGTGTATTATTTTACCAGATGAGTTATACAATTTTGTCTTGTTTTGCTTTGTCTTTGTTTCAAATGAATGTATTTCCTTCCTAGAACAGAATGGCCAAGTTTGAGCTTGATAGAGAAATCATAGGTAACCAAAGGGTGAAAAAATTGAGGTTTTAACAAACCACAATTTAATATAGTCTTTTTATACAAAATTCATTTAGGTAATCATCAAAAAAATTAGCTATTAACACTTGCTAAAGGTTTTTTCTGGGAACCAAAATTAATCAGCAACTGAAATTTCCAGGAGCTTTGC
Source organism: Myotis davidii (assembly GCF_000327345.1). Classification (NCBI taxonomy): domain Eukaryota; kingdom Metazoa; phylum Chordata; class Mammalia; order Chiroptera; family Vespertilionidae; genus Myotis; species Myotis davidii. Next base: position 111,664 of record NW_006292991.1, on the reverse strand, counting down.
TGCCTTTGGTAAAATCAGTTGTTTTCTTTATTATTATTATTATTATTATTATTATTGCAAAACGTTAGATTAAGATGGCTTTCCTAAGATGTCTCTTTCTTATGCCTCTGTTTTCCTGATATTTGTCAACCTTCCTTCGTTCTCTGAAATTTACCAACTGATGCTTTCGTTGCAAACTACAGATTACCATCCTTCATGCTAACTTCTCAAATTACATATTTATATTGTTTCATATACAAATTTTAGATTTAATTTTATTAACTTCTGACTTTACCTATGAAGCCAGTCCCTTTCATTCATATATAAACCCCTAGAATATTTTTGGATCATTTATTGTGCAATATTTTTAAATGCATAATTTATGTCAGGACTTTATAAACTAATAAGCAATATTAAAAAATATACAAATATTAAAACAGTATCATACTTTTTATAAATTACTAGAGGCCCAGTGCAAGAATTCGTGCACAGGTGGGCTCCCTTGGTCTGGCTGGCGATCAGGGCCAATGGGAAGACCAGCTGTCCAGGGGGAGGGTCCATGGGAGGTTGGCCAGCCACAGGACATTGGCTATGGGAGTGCAATGAGCACCAGGGGGAAGCTCCTGCATTGAGCATCTGCTCTCTGGTGGTCAGTGCACATTACAATAAAGAAATCATATCCTATTTGCAATATAATATTAAGAATGTGAGAAATCCTCATCAACAAATGGATAGTTCTGTTATGCCTTGAAACATGAGTAGCAATTCAATACAGAAACAGATATGGAGGTTGTAGGAAATGAAGAACAGTTAGGTATATTCCAACCAGAGCAAAAAATGTGGGAAACAGGTTGACACTAGAAAGATGAGGAGATGTGTGGAAATTGGGTTCAGTCTACTTTAGCTAGAGGCCTCAATACCTGCATAGCATAGACAAGAAACTTTGAAAGGTGCCAGAAGGTCAAAATATCACACGAGATCTTGAATGACAAACTACAGAATTTGCAATTCATTTTGGAGGTCATGGAAAAACCTGAGTGCTGCTGAGAAGTGTACTGTCACAATTCTGTGAGTAAAGTGTGCTATTGGAGCACAGTTCAAAACATTTATGAAGAGATCAGAGGGCACGTGTTTGCATTTGAAAATAGTGCTCTTCCTCTTTCTCAAAGTCACCACATAGTCTATGTATCACCATTTCTCTGAAGGTTCAGATACCAAGAGCATTAAATAATTTCTTTCATGTATATTTCCATTCATTGTGGCCCTGTTGTTTTGCTCAGAAGCCCTTCTTCCTGCCTCTGCCCTTTCTCCCTCCCAGCACCAGCGTTCCAAGTTCCTCAGCTGATAACTAGAGTACCACATTTTTTCTTTCTTCTACTTCTCAATTCCTTCCCATTAAACAATATTCATTGCCACCCTGGCTGGTTTGGTTCAGTGGATAGAGCGTTGGCCTGCAGAATCAGAGCAGGTTCGATTCCTGTCAAGGGCACATGCCAGAGTTGTGGGCTTGATCCCCAGTAGGGGGCATACAAGAGGCAGCCATTCAATGATTCTCTCTCATCATTGATGTTTCTCTCTCTCTCTCCCTCTCCCTTTCTCTCTGAAATCAATAAAAAAATATATATTTTTTTTAAAAAAGAAATATTTATTGCTGTGGCAAAGTACCTTATCGACAAGTCTTCCTGCCTCTGCCCTTTCTCCCTCCCAGCACCAGCGTTCCAAGTTCCTCAGCTGATAACTAGAGTACCACATTTTTTCTTTCTTCTACTTCTCAATTCCTTCCCATTAAACAATATTCATTGCCACCCTGGCTGGTTTGGTTCAGTGGATAGAGCGTTGGCCTGCAGAATCAGAGCAGGTTCGATTCCTGTCAAGGGCACATGCCAGAGTTGTGGGCTTGATCCCCAGTAGGGGGCATACAAGAGGCAGCCATTCAATGATTCTCTCTCATCATTGATGTTTCTCTCTCTCTCTCCCTCTCCCTTTCTCTCTGAAATCAATAAAAAAATATATATTTTTTTTAAAAAAGAAATATTTATTGCTGTGGCAAAGTACCTTATCGACAAGAAGAAAGATGAAGAGATGCATTCATTTCATTCACCTAGGTATTCTCTATGTGACAAAGACAATGAAAGCACATTTCCAACATTTTAGGCTAATTTAATCTAGGCAGGTAGTAAAGGCATATGGAGAGATAAACTAACACTAAGGTGCGTGCGTGTGTGTGTGTGTGTGTGTGTGTGTGTGTGTATGTATGCATAGTCTGACATGGAAATTCAGAGAAGAAAACAGTTCTTTTCTGAGGCTCATGA
>NW_006292991.1:103888-109340 GCF_000327345.1 Myotis davidii | reverse complement strand
TCCCTAGAATATCACACTTGACCTGGATTATGAAGGATGCATAAATTTTTGACAAACAAATGAGAAGCAGGGAGGCAGGTTGTTTTAGGTGGGAATTCCATACATAAAGTATGACTTATTCAAAAGAATGTAGGAACACTCACGACATATTTAGAGAAGAGAAATCTGTTTAATGAGGCTGAAACATGAGTCACATGTACAGGAATATCTGGAAATAAGAGTTATGAGTTTTTGAGCCAGATGGTGAAAGGAAAGGATGCTCAGATATATTCAATAGGATCCGAGGAGATTTTAAAGATATTTGAACTGAGAAATTCAAGGTCACTGTTGAACTGTATACTATTAATAAAAGTAATATAAAATGAATTGCAGAGGACAAGATTAGAGCAATATTCAGGGAAAAAATATAAGAATTTGTAATTGTTTTTAATTGAAAATAATTTAAGACAGAGATATAAACCTTCTAACACTATTTTATGAATTAAATTTTCTGTTGTTACATAGAACATATATTTGAGAGTCATCAAAGTACATTTTGCACATTACAAAAGATGGCTGATGATTAGCAGATTCAAAAGTAAAGTTAATTACACAATGACTTGCAAACCAATGCACTTGACCTTTAAATGCCCAGTTAATTTTTGTTATACTTTGAATGGATATTTGCTTTATAAATGAGAAAGAACTAATATTTATAGGGTTCTGCTAGACATTTCACTTTCGCATTTGATTCTTAACCATACCTCTGTGAGCAACCTAATAATCTAATTTCTAGCAAAGCAAATAGAACCTCCAGGAAGTAAAATTAATACTCATGGTAACCCAGTTGTAAAGCAGCCTACATGGGATTTAAAACCATATAAAATGGCTACTACTAGAATGTTGGTGACCGTGTTCCTTGTGCAAAGAAATAAATACCTAAGAATGCAAATTTTTATAAAAGTAAAGTTTAAGGCCTTCTGGAATTGATTTCTGTTTTGAATTAATGTTTAGATGTTAACATTAGAAAAATTAAATTAAATCAAATTTAGGCTGATTTTTCTGTAATGATATATAAAGCCATTTGGGGTTACAATTATTTCCATTTTAAAGAATAAATTTTCCCTTTATCCATGGTATAACTTTTGCCTTCCCTCTGGGACTCTCCCAGAATTTTTAAGTGACTCTTGGCCCTCTTCCTGAATAACTGCACACAAATCTTGGTCCCGTTTTGATAACATGAATACCAGAAAAAAAGTACTTTACTGTTTTCAGGATACCACAAGACCTTTGTGTGGCACTCTTTTAAGAATTTATGTTATAATTTCAAAATTTTCTTAATAAGATGATGACTCCATCTCCCATCATAGCCAGTAAAAGGATTTATTTAATAACATGAAAAAAAGAGTAAAATTCTAGTGTCAGCATTCTTGCTGTATGCAAGGGAGAACATGCTTTTTAATTGGAATTGAAATCGCTAAAAGCAGCACATAAATACAAACCCAATTTCTAAGGTAAGCGATGAACTACTTGATCCTTTCCAGGCATGTGGCAGTCTTTCAGCTTTCTTCACCTCGTATAATAAGAGTAAAATGTGTACATTATTTGGCTGCTTCTAGAAGATGAGAGAGAGAGAGAGAGAGAGAAAGAGGGAGAGAGGGAGAGAGAGAATGCATAGCCCAACCTTTTAATAGGATGCTTTTTGACTAATCATTTCAGTGTGCTCTTTGTAGAGAATGTAATATTGTTAACAGCAAACTAAAAAGGGGCCTGACGTTTTACAGCTCACAATTAAAAGATTTATCAAATTATCAAGCTTTCAAGCATAATTTCAGTTCAGAGGGAAGTACCAAGAGTGCCAGTGTCCCAAAGGCATGTGGAAGGATTGCCCGAGGCAGGTGCTAGCAGCATGTGCAGCTATTCAGAGTGAATCAGGGTAAGGGTGTGCACCTAAGAGTTACACACACTGTGTTTTAACAAGGAGACTGGGCAAGGGGGAGGGAACTTGTGGTTGAGAAAGTGATACCTCCCAGAAGACAGACTCAGAATTATTATGCATTTTTGAATAACTGTGAAAAATTGATTTTTATTTTTTTAAAGAGTTTTGCTTTAGGGACTTTATTGTTACCCATTCTAACAAAAAAAAAACATTTTTTTTTCTGCAATTGAATAATCCTACAAATCAAAACTGAATTCAAAATTCATCCATAAACTTTACAAAAAGAGCTCGTCAACAGTGGAGGTTGGCATCTTCAGAGACTATCAAGCCTTAATCAGTGTTATTTAAGGGAACTTTGAAGAGTCTGATGCCAATCGAGAGCTAATGCCAAGACCTGCACCAGGAATGTCTGTATCTCATGGGCATCCCTCTGTGGAGAGTGGCAGCTCATCCATCTTACCTCTTGTGTTCTCCTGTGGGGAGAAATAAGAAAAATGACTGTGAGGACTAGACATAGATTCATTCCTCAGCTCAGAACATGTAAAGGGATAGTTATACCAAAGCTTAATTGAGGGCTAAAGTATAACATTTTACGGATTAATACATAATCCATTTTCTACTTGAAATCTGAAAACGTTTCTCTCAAAGCCATGTAGTTTGATTCATTAAAAATAATTGTAATTATACATTCTAGGTTGTATAGCCAGCCACCTATTTACACATCAAAAAAGTAACAATGGTATGTGAAGACTGGAATCAGCTGCCACCCTCAGCTCAGCACCACTTCATTGGCTCACACTGAGCAACATGAAATATTTGTGATTTGCTTCTTGAGTTTTATAAAACTCCTTGCTGACACAATGCAATCACTAATTTTTATTGTCTCCTAGGAGTTATTATTCTGAAGATGATTTACTGAGATGAAGTTGAAATTTTCTAAGAGTATTTGTACTACAATAATGATTTTATGACTAAAACCTAATTATACTACAAAAATGAGTATCTTTTGAGGTAAAGACACCATAAAATACTATACAAATGATGATTAGCTAATTGTGTTAATTAAGCTATATTTATCAATCAAGGTCAACCTTCCACAACCAATTAATATATGTGCAGCAAATTCTGCAGAGTAATTTTAATTTGTATTTTAATGTATTGGCTGTTACTCAAAACCTAATGAAAATGTTAATTGGTCTAGACTAAATAAGAGCTGCTTTGGATTACCTGTATTATGGAGAGAAAAGTAAACCAAAACTTTTATAATGATCTTGGATAATAACTGTTATTTTTACCATAGCTGTACTTAAAATGTTTACAGTGCAAATGAGTGGGTTCAATGTAGCTATGTTTTCAAAAAACAATTTTCACACAGAAAGAAAAAAATGAATGGTAGAATGTTACATATTGGTTCATTAACACAGATTATTTACTTTCACTGACTTAAAAGTCAAAAATAAAATAAAAATACTGCCCCATCCATATGGCTCACTTGGTTAGAGCATCGTCCCATACACCTAAAAGGTTGAGGGGTTAGATTCCGGTCAGGTCACATACCTAGGTTTCAGGTTTGATCCCCAGTTGGGGACCATATGGGAGGCAACCAATTGATGTTTCTCTCTTACATCAATGTTTCTTTCTCCCCCCTCTCTCACTTCCTCTCTCTAAAATCAATAAAAATGTCCTCAAGTGAGTTTCAAAAAAATAATAAAAAATACCATAGAAAGTTAAAAGCCAAACTATAAATGGATTTAGTTTTGTGTTTGAGATCAAATTCAGAATCTAAAAAGGTTTAATTTAGTTTGAGAAGTTGTTTGGTGTATAAAAACCTTTCAAAAGAAGAATAAAACTGGAATGTATTTGGATCTATGTAAGAAAATATTATTTTAATATCAAAAAAACAAAAAATTGAAGTGACAATCTTTTAAAATATAAATTACTGATTTTTATTAATTGTAACTATTTTGCACTTAAGGGGGACTTAGCTGGTAGTTTGACTCATCATGTGTGGGTTGTTTATCTCATTGTTATTATTTTATCTTGTCTTCGATTTTTCTCAAAATATAGGAAAGCAAGTAGTAGTTTTTTGTATCTAGTGTGTCTATGAAAGAAAGAGGCTTCCAAGCATGTTCACACCGAGCATTAATAAAGGTCAAGGTTTAACAGAAGCCTCTTCGCATTGCTGTGGTTGGGTTGTGAAGATTTAAAGCAACATTCAAACTGGTTAAAACTGGACTTAGTGTGAATGGTTTCTCTTCACATTTTTTAAAAAAATATTTTATTGATTTTTTACAGAGAGGAAGGGAGAGGGATAGAGAGTTAGAGACATCGATGAGAGAGAAACATCAATCAGCTGCCTCCTGCACACTCCCTACTGGGGATGTGCCCGCAACCAAGGTACATGCCCTTGACCGGAATCGAACCTGGGACCTTGAATCCGCAGGCTGACGCTCTATCCACTGAGTCAAACCGGCTAGGGCCCTCTTCACATTTTTTACTCTACCACAGAAAGAATACCACTGCTCACTGGGCTTACAACATTTCTAGTAGGATAGGCGGTGATTACAGTGCCTAATGTAATACTTATTATTTAAGGCATGCAATAATGCTTAGAGAACTCTGAAAAGATATAGTCTCATAAAAAGTACTTTTGAAGCATTTTTTTGAATAACAAACATATTTATAATCGATTTTGTCTATTACTTGTATCTACTTAATAACATAGTTATAATGTAGTAAGAACAGAATTTGGGGGCAGAAAGGCTGACTTCCACAATATGATAAAGATACATTAGTCAGGGAACAAAAAGTCAATTTAAAAATACAGGAAAAAAGCACAATAGATTTTGAAAAAAGATTGGGTCAAAATATAAAGAAAACTAAAATGTGGTAAGATTTTAAAATGTAGAGTAAGAATAAAAAAAAATCATTTGACTCTAAAACTAAGAATGCCTTTTTTAGTGGCTCAAGTATCATGGCATTATTCCAGGAAATCATTTGACATGGCAGTAAACATTTAAATAAACATAGCAATACTAACATGCATGTTAGGTTCCAGCTCTAAGAGTAAACATATGCATAAAACACAACCAGGTTTGCATAGCATAATAGATATATATAAATATATGAATATTCTAATGGAGAGTCATATCCTTATATAATATAACATAGTTATCCTTTTCGTTTTTATTTCTGAGAGAGCGTTTATTAAAGGGGAGGACAGTGAAACAAGGATGGGCCTAGGATTGAAGAAGCAACAAGACAGAGCCTTGTGGCTGCTTGGCTCTCTAGAAAGGTCATAGGAGAGAGAGATGGGCCTAGGCCGCAGCTTTGGCTCACTAGAAAGTCAGAGAAAAGGGGGACTTGGAGGCATTTTTAACCGATTTTAATTTAAAAATAAATAAAATCTATATTTCACACGGTGGCAAAAGCAGAGGGACAAGAGGAAGACACCGTGTATCCCCACCTCTCTGGAGACACACAGAGGGGTGAGGAGTGGAGAGGGGACCTGAACCAGCAGCCACCACTGCAGAG
>NW_006292991.1:99566-103797 GCF_000327345.1 Myotis davidii | reverse complement strand
ACACACACCCCCACCCCCCGGCCACACACACTGTCTCAGGTGCCGCCTGGCCTGCTGTCTGAGCTGGGCAGAGGCACACCCTGCAGCTGGGAGCGCTGTCCACAGTGCAGATGGTTGGTTTTGTCTACCTCTTTCCTGGTGACAAAAGCGAAACCAACCCCGGAAAAAGTGGGGGAGGGGGAAAAGGAGGGGGTAGGACCCAGAACACTTTTACCAGGCACGCTGCCTGGTAAGTAGCGCTTGGACTGCGGCTGGCCCAGGTGGGGGCCGCCGGCTCCAAGTTCAGCCCTGTCCTCCTGGTCCTGGTTTTGCCGCCGGACTCTCCCTGGGTGTCCTGTATGTGGGAGCCGGCGATGCTCACTCTTCACTGCGCTTTAAACATTACTTCTCATAAACAACCATGGTGTAGGGTTCAAGGCCAGGAGGATGAAAAGGATTGTCTCTTGTTTGGCTCTGGTAGCGATAAGGTCATATTTACGTATCTCCTGAAAGAGGAAGTAAAGGCCACAATGTCTGGGAAGGACAGACCAATACGCGGAGGGACGTAGGGACTTTATCAAACAGCAACTGCCTGACATGAAACCGGAGAAATACGTGGACAGTTCTCTCACCCCGCAGGCCATGGTGGTGTGGCGGTGTACAGCCAATAGAAGGCCAGGGGTCCCGGCAGCTTGGTTTGGAAGGACAGAGGTTCCTTGTCTTTGACTCTGAGAGCAGCCAGTGCACAGTAGATGACTGGAAAGGCAAACAGGTGGAAGAGAGGTGGGAAAATGACAAGGAAGTGACAAAGTTCTTCACAATCATATCAATGGGAGACGGCAAGAAAGGGCTTAAACTCTTGGTGCACTGGAAGAAAGAGCTAGAGACAAGAGCTGATCCAACCGCAGCCCCAGCGCCAGCTCAATCCAGAGCCACCACCAACGTGCCCACCACCTTGATCCTCACCGGCCGGACCATCGTTGCCGTCCCAGGCTGGGTCCTTTACAGTAAAAGAAGATGCTGGTCAGGAGCTCCTTGTCTAATTCAACAAGTTTTCACCGCTGGCTGCCTTTCATCTCCAGCTGTTCACCTGTTGACAGCCAGTAGCTGCTGCAGCCCTTACAGCAAATGGAGACGCCCACAGAAGATCATGATGATACAGCAGATGCAATATTCATGTCATTTATTCCATTTGAGGGATATATCAACTTTGCACTTCTTTTTTTGTAAACATTTGGTTCCATTTTTTCTTGGTTCCAACTGTTAGAAATCTTGCATTTAGTCTTTTTTTTTTAATTTATTAGGGTGACATCGGGTAATAAAATTATATAGGTTTCAGGTGTACAAAAAATAAAAGGCAAGTGGAAAGATGGACAAGAAGACAGAAAAAAATAAGGTTTCCATTCTTCTTATCTAAAGCATTATAGAAATTCAGACTAAAATTAGACAACTGAGTAGAGTTGTATGTACATAATTAAAAGGGTACAGAAGTAATGAACAGATGTTCTAAAATTATATACTGTATTATATAACTTAAATAGCAAATGACCTAATACAATTTTGGAGAGTGAGAAGGGCATAGTGGAAGTGAATGAAATCTCAAATTTTTAAATCAAGTAATCAAATGGTATTGTACTTAGGCAATTTTTAAATCTGTACAAATCACAGTTCTTGTGTTTATTTTTCCCCCTTTCTTTTCTTATCTTCATTGTCATTCTCTTCCTTGAAAAGTTACTCTTTTAGATGGTTGATTTATGCTTGAATAAAATTTGTTTTATTGGATAAAATTAATAAATTTTGAATATCTTTGTAAAAGTTTTTTTTTACTGTGATGTGGCATTTTAATCAAATTATATTGAACTATATTGCTTGTTTGTTTCATTTTTACCTTTATTTTATTCAACATTATGTTTTAAAGATTTATCCATTTTGCTGTGAGTATACAGCGTGGGCAAAAGTAGGTTTACAGTTGTGAATACGCAAAACACAGAGTTTACTCTTGTATTTTTATTAATTATTGTATTATTTTCCATACGGACAACTGTAAACCTACATTTGGCCCACCTTGTATTTATTAACTTTTTCAAAAGTTGTGATTTTTTCACATTTTTTAGCATTACTTAGATAAATATTAAAATTAACTAGTCAATAGAATGTAAAGATACATTTTTTGCCTTGGGTATGGTGAAATATGCACCTTTAGGTATTATTAACTTCATGTTTCAATCAAGAACTGTCCATTGGCCAAGACTGCTAACTAGATGAGAACCTTTTTAGAATTTGCTCTATCCATAGTACACCACAAAGTAGTGGACTGAGTCATGTTTCTATTATTTATATAAATAATATTTTATTAAAATGAATTACAGAAATATATGGTTTTATTCTTTTTTTTTTAAAGAAGTCGATTTTATTCAGTATTTATGCTTGAAACAAGTGGCCCAATATTTGGGACTTTGATAGGCTTTAAACTCTACAAACATGTTCATGGTTAGAATATTTTTTTATGGCAAGATTTGACTTGTAATAATAATCACACACTTATAAACTTAACATCATATATTTTTATAAACTAAGGACTTGATTTTTTTTTGAAAAGTATCACTATAGACACTAAAAATACTAACAAAATCTGAGTGCTTGACTCATTTAATTATTTATGTTTGTTAACACTATTACAGAAGGCCCCCATTAACCCCCTCTTTGGCCATCTCCACCAACCCCTCTCCCTTCCCCTGGCCTTCACCAAACTGCTGTCTGGCTATCTGTTCTTTGGCTAATCCCTTCACCTTCTTTTAGCTAGACCCTACCATATCCTTACCCGCTGACATCCCTTAGTCTGTTCCATGTATCCATGCCCCTGGTTCTATTTTGTTTGTCAGTTTAATTTGCTCATCAAATTCCACATATAAGTGAGATCATATGTTATTTGTCTTTCTCTGAGTGGTTTATTTCGCTTTGCATAATAATTTCCAGGTCCATCCATGCTGTTGCAAAGGGTAAGAGTTTCTTCTTTTGTATAGCCTTGTAGTATTCCATTACATAAATGTAACACAGCTTTTTTATATAATCATCTACTGATGGGCACTTGGGCTGTTTCCAGATCTTGGATATTGTAAATAATGCTGCTATGAACATAGGCATGCATATATTCTTTGATTGATGTCTTGGGATTCTTAGGATATATTCCCAGAAGTGAAATCATTTGGTCAAAAGGAAGTTCCATTTTTTAAGTTTTTGAGAAAACTTTATACTGTTTTCCACAATAGCTGCACCAGTTGCATTCCCACCAATAGGGCACTACTGTTGCCTTTTCTCCACATTCTTGCCAGCACTTGTTGTTTGTTGATTTATTGATGGTAGCCATTCTGGCAGGTGTGAGGTGATACCTCACTGTAGTTTTTTTTTGTCCAAAAGATATGTACTTTATTTTTTAAATTTATCTTTATTGTTGAAAGTATTACATATACGTTCAATGCAATCCCTGTTAAAATATCAATGCATATTTCACTGATCTAGAACAAATGCTCATTGTACTTTTAATTTGCATCTCTCTGATGATTAGTGACATTGAGCATTTTTGGGGCTCTGAATGTCTTCTTTGGAGTAGTCTCTAGTCAGGTTCTATGCCCATTACTTAACTGGATTATTTGTTTTCCTGGTGTTGAGTTGTATAAGTTCTTTATACATTTTGGATATTAACCCCTTATCATATATATCATTGGCAAATATGCTCTCCCATACCTTGGGCTTCTTTTTCATTTTGATGCCGGTTTCTTTTGCTGTGAAGAAGCTTTTGGTTTGATGTAGTCCCATTTGTTTATTTATTTATTCCTTTGTTTCTCTTGCCCTAGGAGATATATCAGCAAAACTATTGCTATGAGAGATGTCTGAGATTTTACTGCCTATGTTTTTCTAGTATTTTAATGGTTCCACAACTTACATTTAAGTCTTTTACCAATTTTGAGTTTATTTTTGTGTATGGTGTAAGGTGGTGGTCTAGTTTCTTTTTCTTGCATATATCTGTCCAATTTTCCCAACACCATTTATTGAAGAGAGTATCTTGACTCCGTTGTATGTTTTTGCCTCCTTTGTCAAATATTAATTGAGCATATTGGTTCGGGCCGATTTCTGGGCTCTCTATTCTATTCCATTGATCTATATGGCTGTTCTTGTGCCAGTACCAGGCAGTTTTGAGAACAGTGGCTTTGTAATACAGCTTGATATCTGGTATTGAGATCCCACCTACTTT
>NW_006292991.1:86669-99018 GCF_000327345.1 Myotis davidii | reverse complement strand
GATGTTTCTAAATAACAAGCCAACCTAAAACTTAATGGGTTAACATAAGTATTTGTAATGCTCATGAGTCTATGGGTCAGCTAGAAAATAATTTTGATCTCATCTGTGCTCACTCATATATCATGTCTACATACCACTGGAGGAGTAGTGGGTGGATTTGCTGATTTAGTCTAGTCTATTGCATATGTTTTGGGTCATCTGCTATAGCGAGGCCTAGCATGGCCTTGACTAAAATAACTGAACTCTGCTGCACATGATGTCCCATCATCTAGAACTAGCCCAGGCTCATTCTCATGGAGGTATCAGGGTCTAGAGAGGAAAAAAGAAAGGTAATGAAGGCACATCACGAGTCCTGCAGCATTTTATTGGTCAAAGCAAGTCACAAGGCCAGCTCGGAAAGTTACAGGGCCAATAGCTGGGCTACAAGGAAGCCTCAAATTGAACCCAACAACACAATCAATTAATATACTATGCAATCTCATCAACTTTACATTTCACTCTTTAACACTCTAGTCTTCCCGATCCTCTGAAAGAATAATCACATATGTATTTTTGCTATTATGAATATTTGTTTGCCTTCAATTTTTACACAAGGCCTGAGACCAAGAAAAAACAAGTTTGTGATGAAAGTATATTTATACATAGTATTTATAAGTTCCTACTAATAAGTTGATTACATTAGATGCTGGAGCAGTGCTTTGATATGAACTTCAGAGTTCAATGCAACTGTGTTGGAATCCTGCCTCCATCACTCACTAATATGTTGAATTTTTATGAATTATTCAGCTCTTTAAGCTTCAGTTTTTTTCAGTGAAAAAAAAATGATAGCTACTACATTAAATTTAAAAGTATAAAAAGGCTAACTACTTTTGTATTTAAACAGGCATTTTTCTCCACTCTGTTTTCTCTTCCCACTTCCCTTAACATTGTCATCACATGTCTTTGCTTTTGTCACCATATATTCAACAGTGTTGACAATAGGGTCTCCTTTTTTATACCCTTTTATTGTCCCTACCAATATTCATCTTCCAGTGTATCTCTACAGGGACACTATTAGCATTTTAGGTGATGCAATTTATCATAGTAAAAGATTCCCATAAGACTTAAAGAATATCCAGCATGCTTGGCTCCATCCACTAGTGCCAGCACCCACTCAAAGTATGTTACTTCTAAAATATCTCCCACATTTCCAAACATCCTTGTGGGGGATACTAATAACTTGTATAATACAGAGCCATTAAAACTGTTGCAGGAAATATGCCAACTTATTGGAGGTTTTTTCCCTACTATATTACACTGCAATTCAAATTTCCAGGAGTGAGAACTAGAGAAAAATGAATATGGAAGCATTTCTTAGAAAATGAGACCTCTATGCTCTGGCCAGAGCTGTGATTTAAACCAAACCTGCTTTTCTATAATGTCTACTATATATCTATTATTATCTACGGTCTCCATTTGGATTAAATCATGCAAGACCCTGCCAAAAATGTTATTTAGAACAAATTATAAAATTCTGATGTACATGTACTTTTGTGCAAAGTAATCTACCAAATTAGTACCTGGAAACTAGCATGGACCAAAGATTTATCTATAAGAGTAAAAAGTGAAAAAAAGATTCAAAATGTCAAAGCTTGAGCAGTTTGGGAAGGGGAACTGATTATCATGGGAGACCCAGAAAATAAAAGCATTAGATATCCAGAGATTGTAGAAGAGAAAGTCATCAAAAGACATCTATACTAATAAAAGGGTATTATATGCTAATTATATGCTATTAGCATAATATGCTAATTAAACTGGGTCTACCAGACATCTTCTGGTCATCTTGCCTTCCTTCCAGACAAAGCTACAGTGGCGGGGGCCAAGGCAGAGGTGGTTAGGGGTGATCAGGCTGGTAGTGGAGGGCAGTTGGGGTGATCAGGCTGGCGCAGGCAGGCAGGTGAGCAGTTAGGAGCCAGCTCCCGGATTAGAGAGGGTTCAGGCCCGGCTGAGGGACACCCCACACCCTGTGCATGAATTTTGTGCACCGGGCCTCTAGTAAAATATAAACATTGATTAAATTAAAAGTATGCCTAAGGGTAGCACTTTCTATATTTTACATCAAATAACTCAATAGCCATTCTAAAGATCTAGCTGAATACAAAGAAGATTTTTAAACTTTTGGTCACTAGGATTGATCATTGGCTATTTTGATTGGTAAGGGATGAAAACTTCTCTCAGTCCTTCATAAGCCTTTGCCCTTTTATCCAAGTTCAACTTCTCTGTAGTAGAAGATATCCCTACCAGAAAATAAAAAAAGGAGATTCCATTTTAGTTGACTGGAAAGCTAAGTTTTTGGAGTGCATAATTGATTGGACAGAACTCAGAGGAAGGAATAATAGCCTGCATAAACTAGAACAAGACATAATTTAAGGAAAAAATCAATTTGCATGGTGATTTTTAATACATAGCAGAAACTGAATGCTATCATTAGAGATATTTAAAGAAAAAAAACAATATTTTCTGACACTGACATAGTTTACTAACATCGTTTAATAAAATATAGCATTATTTAATAAAATGATATCTTTTAATATTTTATCAGGGGTGTTTAATATTTCAAAAATTTTACACTTGCAACTTAACATTAGGAGAGGGAGGTGATTTGAATAGTAGAAATTCTTTGCTCAAATATCATTTTAATTAAGATGTGCTTGAAACACCCTGTTTAAAATTGTATTCTGCCCACCTTCCTAATCTCCATTTACCCTGCCTTACATTTTTCCCTTTAAAAAAAAAAGGATTTATCAACTTCTAAGGGATTATATCATTTAGTTCTTTATTATGTTTATTGTTTACTGTGCATTTCCCTTTACACTTATGCACTATCTTAATACTATTTGTCCCTTTATTATTTGTTTCATTTACTGTGTAAACATCTTGAGGAAAGGGATCCTTGATGAATTCAGACTCCTGTCCATTTCTTTCACTGCTACATTCCAATCACATAGAACACCTGTTAAATGTATAGCATTGAAGAAAGGAAAATATAAAATCTGAAAAAAGAGAGCAAGAATTTTTTGAACATTTATTCTTTGACCTTATTTAAATTAAAAACAAACATACAAAGATACATTTGTCTTCTTAACCATTATAGTTTCTGCGCCTCCCTTATCTTTATTTATCTCCTTAACTGGAGTTTCCTTAAGCCCCTTTGCTACCTCCTATTAACATAAACATCTGTCAGATAAATAACTGATCTTCACTCTAGGAATGTTTTTTCTGGTCTGACCCTTTTTTTATTTGCCTCAAATAAAAAGACCTTTTCCTATCAAGGTCCTAAATTTCACTAAAGATCATTTACCTACATTGAGTTCCATTCTCATAGGAAATAAAAAATGAATTAGTTAATTCAGCAAACCAGTATCTCATACACTACGGTTTGCCTTCCGAACTCTCTTCTTGCTTGATGGCAAAATCCTCATTGTGATTCTGGGAAGGACAACACTATCCTGAAGTCCAGGGGTAATTAGTGATTTGTCTAAGTCAATCATGGTGGACCTATTCTCCTTGTTAGTGACTGTGTAATTTTGATGATGTGATACAATCCTGGACAATAAAATATGGGAAGGTGTTTCTGGATTGCCCAGGAAAATGTTTCATTTTTTTTCCTTTTACTGGGTAAGGAAATGATTGCATGTAATGGCTGAAATTGCAGCAACCACCTCTCTACTTTGACAGGAGCTAAGCTGACATACTGAGAATGGCAAGGTACTGTGTCATGTTTTTAGACTACTCAATTAAGCAGCCATGCAGCTACCTTACCTGATGACTTTTTGTTGGAAGAAAAAATATATATTTTTTGTTGCTGAGAGAGAATTTTCTGTAACCAGTAGTTTAAAACTTCTTAATGAATAACTACCAATATTATGAAACTGTAGAACTTATGAAACAAGTTCCAATAACAAATTTTTTAAAAGACATTCTAGAGAACATGTTTGTTCTTTAATCTATGTTTTAGACTCATTAGAAGAAAAAGATTATATGGTGCTTTTCAAGCATTTTTAAAACACACAATCTGGAAGACTGTCTACAATTTTTTAGTATTTTTTAAATCTTTATTTTGACAGTATTATATATGCGCCCCTCCCATTGACCCCTTCTAGCCTGTTCCCTGCCCCAGGCCTTCACCACACCATTGTCTGTATCCCTGGGTTATGCATATATGCATACAAGTTCTTTGGTTGATCTCTTCCCACCCACCCACCTCCTACCCTGCCTTCCCTCTGAGATTCAACAGTCTGTTCCATATTTCAGTGTCTCTGAATCTATTTTGTTCATCAGTTTATTTTGTCCATTAGATATATGAGTGAGATCATGTTATATGAGCCAGAAAATTAAGCTCCTTGCCCTATATTCTTGCCTGGATGTAGACAAGTTTTAACAAATAATAAACTTCTGAATACAACTTACTGGACAATAAAATGTTTCAGATGCTCAGCAATAGTTTTAAAATCAATATTGCCAGGATATTCATATAAGGCCATTATGCAACACATTGAATAATTATATTTCCATAGTATTTAATTAAATGCATTGTCATTAACTAGAAATTCTCCCTTTTAGGGGTTTCTGACTCAGACTAGACAGTGGCATGTATCTGACCTCGTGTAAGAAGACAGGAAGAAATACTTATTAAACATTTTAGGAAGGGGTACCCTTGGCAGACTGGAGTATGTAATAGGTAGGGGAGAACCTGGTTAAGAGAATAAAACAAAACTGCCATAGAGTGAAGAAAGACTTAAGCTTCACTTGCAATTTTCAAACTGGGGATAGTCTCTTAACATGTAAATTTTTTTGTGCTAAGAAAAGCAGAGAGAATACAAAGGATGGAATAAAATTGAGAGTGCATTAAATTCTACAACATTGACTTTTCTGTGTATGAGGAATACTAGATGAAATACAAGCAAGTAGATCATACATTGTTTCTACATACTGCTGTGCTAGCGAATTCATCCCTGATCTGAATGGTAAGAGCAAATTCATGGGGAATGAATAATAGCATGACATAGCTAATTAATGCCAGTTCAATCCAGGCCTCTTAGGCAATCATGCCAAATTGTACAGTGCAATGGGGTGTTTTTTATGTGACAGTGGTGTATGGGGGATTGATCTGCAAATGTAAAGATGGCATCAAACTATGGAGCCAGAACTAACTGCTCAGCATTATTGTCATCACTGAATTACAGCTTTTTGATCTGGCAAAACTGCCACAAGACTTAACATTTCTGAAATACTATCATAAAATGGAATTCTGAAATAACTAGCTCATCAATCACTGACATTCCATGCTGCTTCCCAGAATTTGAAGCACATATGCAAGTACTTTGAATCTCCTTTGCAAAAAAAGAAAGAAAAAAATCCTTTTAAATGCCTCATTTTATACAATCACATACATCAGGTCTAAGAAGCCAGGGAAGAATGTCCTATTTTTTAAGGCATTAATGTGAAAATTGAGCATAATAATTTATGAAGAAGACAATGAAAGCATTATTTTAGAGTACTTGTTAAGGTGCCATACAGGTAAAACATCTCAATTATATATTTGTTAATTAATACTCAACAGCAGAATATTTCCCCCTGCTGATTTCAGGCTAAAGATATTTAATATATGTTTTATTGATTCTTGAAAAGATATAGTTTCTGTTGTTTGCAGGTAGAATTTGTCGTATTTCCTTTAAAGGGGATGTGCCCACAACCCAGGTACATGCCCTTGACCGGAATCGAACCCGAGACCTTTCAGTCCGCAGGCCGACGCTCTATCCACTGAGCCAAACCGGTTTCGGCTTCAGATTCTTATTTATGTTTACATTTGTTCTAAGAATTGATAGAAATATAGTCTTATATATATGAAATATATCTGATGTATATATAGACATATAGATATCAATAAAGATATACACATACTCTTGTAAATCTGACAATTACTTTTCATATACTTATGATTAAAAAATTGACAGTATATTTGTGAATTTATTAACATTTTGTGTTCTTTTTAGACATTTTCTATTAAGAAAGTACTCTTCTTTGGTCCAATTAATATATATTTTTTATTTTTTTTGAAGTATAGCTAACATACAATTATTAGATTAGTTTAATGTTTACAACATAGTGATTTTATATCTATACTAGAGGCCCAGTGCACGAATTCATTCATGGGCGGGGCCTGGCCAGCCCACCCCAATTGGGGGGAGGAGGGATACAGGGAAGGTGCAATAGGGGGCAGGGCTGGTCGGGGAGAGGGGTCGCGAGCAGTTGGTGGCCCAGCCTTGCCCCCCGGGCGAACTCCTGGTGGAACTCCTGGTTGAGGGGACAATTTGCACATTAGCCTTTTATTATATAGGATACCTTATGAAATGATCACCTTGGTAAGTCTAATAACCATCTGTCACCATATAAAATTATTTCAATATCATTGACTATATTCCCTATGTCGTATATTACAACACTGTGACTTGTTTTTATAACTGAAAGTTTGTACCTCTTAATCCCCTTCACCCATTTTGCCCTTCCCCAACATACTCCTGGCAACCAACAGTTTGTTCCCTGTATCTGTGTGTCTGTTTCTTTTTTGCTTTGGTTGATTGCTTGTTCTTGTGTTCTTAGGTCGTACATATAAGTGGATCATACAGTAATTTTCTTTGTCTGATTTAGTTCACTTAGCATAATACCCTCTAGGTCCTCCCATGTCATCACAGATGACAAGACTTTATTCTTTCTTTGGATGGAATATATTGTACATATCTATTAAGTCCACCTGATTAAATATGTCATATAAGGCCAATGTTTCCTTATTGATTTTCTATCTGGATGATCTATCCATTGTAGAGAGCAGGGTATTAAAATCCTCTATGATTGTATTGCTGTTTATTTCTCCTTTTTGTTCTGTTTGCTTTATATATTTAGGTGCTCCTGGCTTAATTACTATAGCTATTATTAAGTATTCATTTCTTTTAGTGTTAGACAACCAGCTTTGTAGGGTTTTTCAGGTTTGCCATAGCTTTTCTGGGCCTTTTGAATTTCCACATAAATTTAGAATCAATTGATCAATTTACAAAGACAATTGTTATTAATTTGATTAAGAGGGATTACTTTACCCTATGCATTATAAACAAGCTCTTCAGATAATTTTTATGAATACTGATATACACAGAGCCATGGTTTTCAAATATTAGCATACATCAGAATCACCTAAAGAGCTTGTTAAAACGCAGATACACAGATTGTTGGTCCCCACTCCCAATATTTCTAATTCTTGGGAGGGTTCAAGAATGTCTATTTCTTGTTGGCCAGTGTTGCTCCATGGTTGATTTTTGACCCATGAACCAGAAGTTCATGGTTCTATTCCTGGTCAGGGCACCTGCTTGAGTTGTGAGCTTTAAATTGACCATATTATCCCCAGTGAGGGGTGTGTAACAGGCAGCCGATCAATGATTCTCTCATCATTGATGTTTCGATCTCTCTTTTCCTCTCTGAAATCAATAAAAATATTTTAAAAAGATAAATTAGTTTTCTTTTTCTGTTTATCTTGAGTAATTCCCACTACTCTGTAGTCCAGATTGCTGACTCCCACTTCTCTGTATTCCATATATTTTATACTGTATCATATGATCTGCAATTGATTTCCTCTAGTGTAGTCCTCAGCTCTGACTGGCACAGTACTTTCTTATTTTTCTATACCTATGTTGACTTTCTCTTTGTGCTTATCTATTCATCTTCCAAGTTCAGTGAGTATCTTTATGATCTTTATTTTGAACTCTTTATTAGGTAGATTGCTCATCTTCATTTTACTCAGTTCTTTTTCTGAGATTTTGTTTTGTTCTTTCATTTTAAACATATTCCTTTGTCTCCTCAATATACCTAATTCTCTGTGATTGTTTCTATGCATTATGTAGACCATCTGTGTCTTCCTGGGAAATGGCCTTATATAAGAGATATCCTATGGGGCCCAGCAGTACAATTTTCTCTGGTCACCGGAGCCAGTTGCTCTAAGGTATGCCTGTGAGGGCTGCTTCAGCCCTTTTGTTTTGGTGGGGGTGAAACTGCTGCTAGAACTCTGAAGGGTGGGGCTGGCTCCCTTGAATCTGGCTGCGAAGCCCAACCACTGTTGCTGTGGGCATGCTGTTGGGTAGAGTTATCACCCAGCCTACTGTGAGGTGAGGCCCAGTGTAGGGATAGGTGTCACTCTTCAGCAATAGCAAGCTAGAAGGAGGATCCCAAAATGGTGTCCACCCGTGCTGGACTCAGCACAATAGACTGAGGTTGCAAAATGCCTCCAGTGTCTTAGTCCCTGGGGAAAATCCCACCTGCTGCCTGTCTCTCCTGTAGCCACTCCAAGATTAGCAAGTAGGTTTCCTTCTCCTGTGTCTATATACTTTTCTATCCAGTGTATTTTTTTCTTTTAATTTTATTGTTGAAAGTATTACATAGGTCCTCCTTTTTCCCCCATTAACCTCTTCCAGCCCTCTCCTGTCCTACACCTGCCCCCAAGGCCCTCACCACCCCATTGTCCAAGTTCATGGCGTTATGCATATATGCACACAAGTTCATTGGTTGATTTCTTCCCACCCACCCTTCTAGGTCAAGGGATTTTCTGTGTGTGGGTCCTTTAAAAACAGGATTTTCTTTCCCCGCAATTATCCAGTTTTCCTTGGTATATTACCCATTGGTTTTCAAAGCCAACTGTGTGGGGGTTGTTTTTCCGGTGCAGGATTCAAGGGTTGGGGGGTCCTGATGTGGAGCCCAAATTCCTTGCTCTTCAGGGAAAAGTTTGCGATGTGTGTTTTTCCTGAATAGGGTCATATCCCTGCCTTTCTTAAACTTCTTGGTTCTGTCCCTGTTGGGAAGGCTCTATTCATAGCTTTCTGTTCTCTTTCAGAGGCAATTGTTCTTTATGTATTTGTAGATTTGTTGTGTCTGTGGGAAGAGGTGGGCTCAGGATCTCCCTACACCGCTATCTTGAACTTCCTCCTTCACATTTTTTCTTGAGGGCCACTTCTTCAAATTTTAATATTATCAACCTGATTTATAGTTCTATGTTTTATATTCATTTATTACACTCTTGCATGATCATTTATTTTAGGTTTTTTAGTACTTTAGTTTAAACATGTCACTTGTGTACAATTTACCATTGGTTTACTTTTTAAAAAGTAAACTTTTCCTTTCAATTGGTAAGTTTATCCCACTTATAAATTGCTATTTTGTTTAGGGACAATTGTTGCCACATCAGAATTTTATTGTTTTGACTAGTATCTTAGATGTATACATTGTATAAAGATTTCCTAGTAAATAATATGTCTCCCAAATCTCTGATAATCTGATTTTTTTTTTTTTTTTTGGTCTTTCTTTCAATCTACGAATGGTAACGTGGCTAGGAGTGGCATTTCAATTCACTCTCTTTTTCCTTGGAAACACCATCACTTGAATACAATCCCCAATGATAGCCTTAAAGAAGTCTGGGTTTCTCTCTCGCTCTCTTGCTCTCTCGCTCTCTTTATCTATCTCTCCCTTTTTATACGTGACTTGCTTGTTTTGTTTGAATGCCTTTGGCATTTTTTCTTATTCTTATAATTTAATAATTTCAATAAGAAATGTGTTGGTTATGAATGTTCTCTATTAACTTTTCTGGGAACAAAGTGAACCTTGTCAATGTGTAAATTTAGTTACTTTCTCATTTCAGGAAAATATTTAATTTTAAATTTTCTACTCTACTTGTTCTGCTTTGTGAATCAAGGAGACTCCAATTTTCCATATGTTTCTGTTCTCAAAATCTACCGTTTATCCACAAAACCCGTTTTCCTGTTTTGACATTCCTGCCTTAACTCTGTGTTATAATTTGAGCCATAAACTTTATCATTACAAATGGTCTTTCAATTCTTATTTTCTGACTATACAGTGCCCATTATTGCTGCAATGGCACCAGTCTCTTCACTTTGTTTTCTAACTACACCAGCTCTCCTACAAACTCACCTTTTTATTGATTATCTCATCATTCAGCTCTTCATCCATAGATTTATGCTCTATTTGGTTTAGTACAGGATGCAAGTGTTTTTCTAAATTATCTTTGACACTTGATTGATTTGTTTTCTAAATTTTTCTCCTGTTTCTTTTCACTCAGATTTTATTGTTCATGTGCCTTTTGATTACTGCATTTCTTTCTGGGTTCCTTTCTGGTAGAATAGCTACATGGAGTCCTTATGAATTATCTCCTTACTCCCTTTCTGGTTGAAGACAGTTTTACCTAAAGTTGATTTTTAGAAATAGAGTGGATAGTTTCTCTGTGAGTCCTTCTTCACTTGTGAATAGCCAGATGTAGATAGTTTCAGTTTGTATAATTATATAGAACAGTAGAGGCCCGGTGCACAAAAATTTGTGCACTGGCGGGGGCAGGGGGTGTCCCTCAGCCCCACTTGTGCCCTCTCACAGTCTGAGACCCCTCGGGAGATGACGACATGCTGGCCTAGGCCCGCTCCCGGGTGGCAGAGGGCAGGCCCAATCCCTAGGTGCAGCCCCTGGTCGGGCTCAGAGCAGGGCCGATCACGGGGTTGGGGCACTACCCCCTGTCACGCAAAGAATAGGGCCCATCAGGGGGTTGGGGCTCCGTACCCTGTCACACACAGAGCAGGGCTGATCAGGGGGTTGGGGAGCTCCCCCCTGTCATGCACAGAGAAGGGCCGATCAAGGGGCTGGGGAGCTCCCCACTGTCACACACAGAGTAAGGCCGATAAGTGAGTTGGAGCACCGCTCTCTATCACACATAGAGCATGGCGGATCAGGGGGTTGGGGCACCACCCCCTGTCACCCACAGAGCAGGGCCGATCAGCGGTTTGGGGAGCTCTCCCCTATCAGGCACAGAGCAGTGCCAATCACGGGGTTGGTGTGCCTTCCCCTGTCACGAACAGAGCAGAGTGGATAAGGAGGTTGTGGCCCCACCCCCTGTCACACACAGAGCCGCAGGGCGATCAGGGGATTTGGGCGTTGCCCCCTGTCACGCTGATCCCGGTGCCGGGAGGCCTCATGCTCCACTGATCCCAGTGCTGTCAGGCCTCGCGGCTCCACTGATCCCAGTGTTGGGAGGCATACTACCCTTTTACTATATAGGATCCTTCTTTAGGGGGGGGGGTCCCCAATGGGTTGCCTGGCCAGTCTGGGTGAGGGGCTGAGGGACGTTTTCAGGCTGGCCAAGCCCCCCGGCAACAGAAGCTCCCAACCTCTCCTTTTTTTGTTTTTATTCTGAGATTTATTTACCTTCTATGGCTGTCACTGGAACTGAGAGCCGGCTTTAGCTCTGAGGCTCAGCTCCAGCTCTGAGACCTTGGCTGCTGAAAACAGGTATCTGGGTTTGTTTGGGTTCTATAATTGAAACACTGTTGCAACTCCAGCTCAGCTGGCTGGCCTAAAGCATGGGGTTTATTTAGCTTCTATAATTGTAACATTTTTTCTTAGAGTTCAGCTCAGAGCCCAGCAGTGGCAGGCAGGGAGCCTTGGCTTCCTCCTTCCCTGGAGCAAGCAAGCCTACTGTTCGCTTCAGCTGCCTCGTTGCCAGTCACCATCTTGGTTGGCAGTTAATTTGCATATCGCCCTGATTAGCCAATGGGAAGCATGTTGGAGCTATGGTTAATTACCATGTTTGTCTATTATTAGATAGGATAGGTGAAGTCGAACAATTTACTAATCTTGGAGCCCCTGCCAGAGAGACATGCGACAGCTAGGACTCTCCCCAGGCTCTAAGACACTAGTGGCAGTCATTTTGGCAATCTCAGTTTCCCCTTTCCCATATTTCAGGTGCCTAAATGGAGTGGGGCAGGAGCTCAAGCTATTTTTAAGAGACTTTTGGTTGACATTTTCTAGGTCTTCTTGTAATCAGGGGACAAGCTCATTCATATCAATTCTTGTCCATACTAGAGCCCTCACGCTTTAGCTCATACATCCAATGCAAGAAGAGCCAGGCTGACTTTGGCAAAAGGATGTTGACTTTAGGTGTATTAATTTAGCCTGGACTGGTATCTTTTTTTTTCCTTTTTTTGGCTCCTTCTTCTCTTTGTGTTTGCCTTTATCCCCTACTCAACTGAATGTTTCTGCTCCCACAGCCAAATTGACCCTAAAATATTATTTCTGAGATCTCTGCTGTACTTTTTGTACATAAAAGGAAATCAACAATCATAAAAATTTCCCTGGCCAGTTTGGCTCACTGGATAGAGCATCAGCCTGGGGACTGAGGGGTCCCATGTTCGAGTCCGGTCAAGGGCATGTACCTTGGTTGCGGGAACATTCCCAGTGGTGGGTGTACAGGGGGCAGCTGGTCAATGCTTCC
>NW_006292991.1:85125-86643 GCF_000327345.1 Myotis davidii | reverse complement strand
ATGTAAAAATCATAAAAATAAAGAATAAACCTAGATGTATCTTCTTAAACTTGGAAATATCAGCAATATGTCTTGTACCTATGTTACTTTTGGAAAGAGGGTATCTGTAAGTGTCCGCTGGCAGGTTTTCCTACTCTATTGCACTGTGATTAAGATTGACATTTCCTCTCTATCTCACATCCTAGTGGACTCTCGATTGGCTGCGTGAAAATGGGGGAGCTATTTAACCTTTTACTTTAACTTCATATGTAAAACTCTGTGAAATCATATGCCCTGCCTTCTAGGATTTTTATTAGGCCATGGATCTTAGAAAAACTTATTTTCTTAAGCCACATAAGTGATTATGGTATCTGTAAAGGACTTGGCAATAAGCACTCAAAAAAGGCATAATTTTCTTTATAATGTCTATTTATATACATAATAGGAAGCTAGAGAATTATTCTGCCAAGTGACACGCTTAAAATAGTCTTTATAGCCACATGCATATTCAGTGATAGATCACATTATAAAAACTAGAAATGACATTCTATTAAATTTGAAAAGATGTAACAGAACATGAAATAGTGAAACATTACAGGGAAGAGTAGTGAAGTCTCATGGCATACAATATGTAGTCACTGGATTTTGGGGGATTATTGTTAGCTAGACTGAGAATACCTAGGTGCATCTAAAAGAAATTTTCGTTTGTCTGCTTTTTTTTTTTTATTTGGTAATATTTATTTTTTTATTGCTTAAAGTATTACAAAGAGTATTACATATATCTCCCCTTTTTCCCCCCACCCTTGACAATCCCCTGGCCTCCCCTACCCCCAGTGTCTTATGTCCATTGGTTATGCTTATATGCATGCATATAAGTCCTTCAGTTGATCTCTTACCCCCCGCCCACTTCTACCCCCCTAACCTCCCCGACCTTCCCACTGCAGTTGGATAGCCTGTTTGAGGCAGCTCTGCTTCTGTATCTATTTTTGTTCACAAGTTTATAATGGTCTTTATTATCCATAAATGAGTGAGATCATGTGATATTTTTCTTTCATTGACTGGCTTATTTCACTTAGCATAATGCTCTGCAGTTCCATCCATGCTGTTGCAAATGGTAAGAATTCCTTCTTTTTTGTTCATGCCACAAGTTCTCCCTGGTTCTGCTGGGACTTTTATAAAAAGAAGCTACCATGTACATACCTCTTAGATAAGATGTACAGAGAAGGTGGTGGTCTCAGTGCTTCCAGAATTTTCTGTTAGCAGTGACAGAGTTCACTCTGAGCACATTTCATTTGTCAAATCACATCACAGGGTTGCTGCAAATTCAGGTGGTCAGGAGGGAAGTCTGACATACTTGATGGGCCTCATTCATGTGAGTACATGGGGCAGCCTCTTTTGGAGATGTTTAGGGGCAGAGAAGAGCAATGACGATTGGTCGGAAATGACAGTGGAAATTAGTTCAGATGGTTCACTTTTTCCTCAACCAGGTGCACTTTGTCTCAGAGCTGCCCCAGACCCCCACTGTCAACATTCAAAGGA
>NW_006292991.1:83573-84948 GCF_000327345.1 Myotis davidii | reverse complement strand
CGAGGTCTATTTTGTCCGATATAAGTATTGCTACCCCAGCTTTCTTTTCCTTTCCATTTGCCTGAAAGATATTTTTCCATCCTTTCACTTTCAGTCTGTGTGAGTCCCTTCTGTCTGCTTATTATTCATCACCTGTTAAGGTGTATCTATTTTCTTGATAGCATAAAATTAAAATCAACATGAATTCAATGTTATTTCTACCACAGAATTCCACTTTCAGTGCATTGGAAATGAATATCTATCATTTATGGTTCTTATGTTTTTGGGTGATTGCTGTAATGGCACCAATTTTTTAAGATCTAGTTCTTCTAAACTGTTCCTTAGGTATGTGATTACTATTTTCCAACGTCGGTGCTCCATAGTGACGAAATACAACATACATATTTTCCTGTGCCAGAATTGATTTTTACAAATGGGTTTAGTCTAAATTCACAATCAGCTTTGAAAATATTTCACTTTGTAACTGTTCAATGGGCAATTTATTTAAGCTGAACTGCCACAATCAAGCATGGTATGAAGATTTCACTTTAGTAAATGAAATGAGGAAAAAGTTACAATCTTTTAACAAGGGTGACAATTTTTTATAGTCCTCTTAGGAACTTGTTCTTTCTGCAATGTCTATCATAACCTCATCAGTTTGTTAGTGATCATGGTTAGAATGTAGTCTCTTAAATATATGGTCAAATATTTTAACATTATTATTAGATTTTTAAACATAATCTGAATACATAATTATAGAGAGAGCACTGTACATACATGTAGACAGGCAGAACATGAACTTTGAAAATTATTTCATAAATCACTAACTTAATCATCTGTAAGAACCTGCCATTATGCACCTTACTGTTTTATTCTCCCTTGAGGCAGCTATTATTTTAAACTACAGGAACATCTCAGAATTATTTTATTGATTTGATTTTTTAATGTCATCTTGCCACATTAAACTGATTTAAATAATATGAAGCTATTTATTTTGAATGTGTGTGCATAAAAATATGAAGAAATTATTAGAAAATTAAAGTTTCAACTGATATAGCTTTGTTGTATATTTCCTACCAGGACTTCTTTTAAAAGTAATTTCTTAAAAATGTAGCCTTGCCAGTGTGGCTCAGTGGCTGAGCATAGACCTTTGAACCAGGTCACTATTCTATTGCCATTCAGGACACATGCCCAGGTTGTGGGCTTGATCCCGGTGGGGGATGTGCAGGAGGCAGCTGATCAATAATTCTTATCATTGATGTTTCTTTCAATTTCTCTCTCCCTCTCTCTTCTTCTCTAAAATCATTAAAAAATGTTTTTTTAAATCAGTGAAGAAAAATAATATACTCAGGCAAAGCTTAACCAAAAAATAATTAATTATTTATTTAAAATAAAA
>NW_006292991.1:79960-82268 GCF_000327345.1 Myotis davidii | reverse complement strand
CAGTTAATTTATTTTTTATGGTGAAATTGCCTATGACCAAGTAGTTGTGTGGCAAAAACGCTTGTGGCATAGATGTTTATAGCGCAACTAATGGACACGGTATGGAAATTACAGTCTGTATTCTGATCAGCCATGTGCTCAACCAAAAATTGCCCTGTGTGGCAGCCAGAGCTTTGTTAGTCTTTGCATTCTCAGGTGAGAGTGGAAAAGGCTAGATAACCAATTGTTCAAGGCAGCAATCTCTGGTGTTAACCTATGCCGCCAAATTCGGTTCTCTCCTAAAAGTAATTTCTTAAAAATGTAGCCTTGCCAGTGTGGCTCAGTGGCTGAGCATAGACCTTTGAACCAGGTCACTATTCTATTGCCATTCAGGACACATGCCCAGGTTGTGGGCTTGATCCCGGTGGGGGATGTGCAGGAGGCAGCTGATCAATAATTCTTATCATTGATGTTTCTATCTCTCTCTCCCTCTCCCTTCCACTCTGATACAAAAAATATATAATACTGGTTTTGGAATAATCAATAATGTTATCCTAAAATAAATCCAGATAAATCATTTTAATAGCTACTTATTTAGTTAATCTAAATGGTCAGCTTAATTTTTCTAAGAACCTACTTGAAAACTATGTTATTCAAATGTATAAGTCAAAGGTTATAAACATAACATGTATTAGGATAAATACGTTATAAATTAGAATGTAAATAAATCCTATTACTTGAATAATCCGTTTTGGATTTCAATTAAATATAATGAAGACTATAAATGGTATCATTTGTTTCCATCACCATAAACCTGCAACCTGTATGTCATTAAACATGTGCCCACTCGCAACTTACACATATATAAAAATGTAAATTCAATTTAAGTGAGTGGAAACCTATAAAAGAAGAGTAATACCACATATGTTTGTTTATTTATTTATTTACTTATTTTCTTATTTATTTTTTAATCCTTACTAGAGGATATGTATGTCATTGATTCTAGAGAGAGAAGAAGGGAGAGGAAGAGAGAGAGAAGCATCAATGTGACAGAGAAATATTGATCTGTTGCCTACATGCCCCAACCAGGTATTGAACTGCCCTGATGGGAAGATGCTCTAAGCAACTGAGCCACACCAGCCAATGTACTTTGTTTTTCATTAATAGAATATTCTGGATGAAAATATATTAAGTTTTAAACCTTCTGGTATAATATATGTTTTTAAATACTTGTAGTTAATGCTTTTCTATATAATGACACTTTAAAAAAACAACAACAAACATCTGGGACATGTTTGAGGTTCTGGCTTATACTTTTGAGACACTGACTCACACACCATCAGCTTCAAAGGAAACTTTAGGCTCCACTCAGTCCAAATAGCTCTAGAAGAGGAAAGAGAAAATAAACCCTTTCCAAAATGACCCTAACATAATCATTTATATCAGGGGTCCTCAAACTACAGCCTGCGGGCCACATGCAAATACAAATATTGTATTTGTTCCCATTTTGTTTTTTACTTCAAAATAAGATATGTGCAGTGTGCATAGGAATTTGTTCATAGTTTTGTTTTTTTTTTAAACTATAGTCCGGCCCTCCAACGGTCTGGGGGACAGTGAACTGGCCCCCTGTTTAAAAAGTTTGAGGACCCCTGATTTATATCTTTGCAGGTATTGTCAAAAATCTATTATTAAACATATATAATAATCAACAAATAACTAAAGACTACTTTAATTCACTTTATGAATATGACGTACATAAAAAATTTAAAGCCTTGCTAGAGCTAGTAAAAAACAATTTCCCTTTTTATTACTGTTTTTTCTTCCACACTGTTCTAGGTTTATTTTAATGTTTATTTTCTAATTGTAATTTACTCTATTCTAGTTGCTTCTGCATTCATTCTCACTAAGTTGTGAACAACTTGAGAATAGGGACTCTTCTTGATGCTTCTGTAATTTTTCTCACAAAGTTGTGGATAATTTGAACAAAGTGTGTTTGTCTAGATTATATTTAAATAAAATCAAATAGTACTTTATAATTTTTGCTTACTTTGTTTGTTGGGTGTGATTTGAGGTATAAATAAAATATCTTTTCTTTAATCAGCTTTGTTTTGCTTTTTCATGCTGTGTCCTCTTTGTTCTTAGTAGTTTATGGTCAGTCTTGGGCAGATTTACCTCCATTTGTGAAATAGTTTGGGCAAGTAGACAACTCCACTGGTTTCTAAGTTGAGCTTACATCCTTACTTTTCCTTCCACCTGGAAAATAGGGGATTCTTATGTACAATCTTCAAGACATTTTCTTTATTGGGTCTTAGCTGATCCCAAGACATTT
>NW_006292991.1:71386-77833 GCF_000327345.1 Myotis davidii | reverse complement strand
CCAACCTTGGCAATATAGGATGTAATCAGAACTTCAAAGAATATTAATAGTGACATAAATAGAAGCACTGTATATGTTTTTAAAAACTGGCTCATTTAACACAATTACCTATAGAACACTTAGTATGCCTTAAAGACACACAGGCAAATCAAGGAATGTATAGACTACTGATAATATCAGGAAAGATGTTTGTAAAAGTCAGGGTCCCAATAAACAAAGGGTACACTAAAGTTAGGATAATTTGACCTGTGTTTATTTATAGATGAACTTAATGCAAAGGTATGACAGTGGTTAAAGAAACCTAAATATAATCTAGGAATAGGCATCAACCCTGCTCTGAACAAAGGGGGAGGGAGAAGTCAATTTAAATTAGAATGAGAGAAAATCCTTAGAGTTGGTTTCCTTAAAAAGACCAGTGATATGCTCTCAAGAAGGGAACTAAAGGAATTAATAGGTTGAATTTAGCCCTAGCTGGTCTTGCTCAATGGATAGAGCATTGGCCTGCCAGCTGGAGTGTCCTGGGTTCAATTCTGATCAAGGGCACATGCCCAGGTTGTAGGCTTGATCCCCAGTAGGAGGCATGCAGGAGGCAGCCAATCAATGATTCTCTCTCATCATTGATGTTTCTCTCTTTCTCTCCCTCTCCCTTCCTCTCTGAAATGAATAAAAATATTTTTTTAATAGATTGAATTTACAGTTTGCTCTATCTTCACCTTCTACCTGGGTTTCCCTTTGGCTAACTGCAGTCAGAAACCATGTAAGTTTAGTAGAACAGAAAGGGGATATTTAGCATAAATGTCTTAAATTTAGTACGTTCTTGAGATTTTTCTGTTTTTCTTCCACATTAAAACTGAGTAGCAATGTTATATACTAACTTGGTGGACACCATGATACCACTATCCATTTTCTCTTGTAGAATTTATCTGTACTTCCAGTTCATAGACATTAGGTCTTAGCCTCCTTTGGGATTGTCATGACTGAAGACAACCATGTTGCCCAAAGGTATGTTCTCTATGTGGGTTGATTTATAGTCAACGATTGACCAATGGAGGCTATATAGACCTGGTCCACTTCCCCCCAACTCAATGCAACTCTGAATAATCATCCCATGTAGAGTTTATTGAGTTCTCCTTTAAGACAGTATCAGCTTCTTCCTCTAAACCTAGTTAATCCCCTGCATGAGACTATCTGCTTCAGATTCTGCTTCCTGGGAAGCCCACGGGGACAATTGGCGCTGGTAGCTATCTGATAAAAACAAACTAAAGATGGGTTTTTGGAATTGGATCACCTGCTTCTTGGCTGGCAATGACCTCATTACTAACAATAGGTGGAATACAGATAGCCCTTGAGCATAAAGTGCCACTATAATTGTTAAAACTTTTACCTGAGGTGGTGTCCTTGGTGGAAAGGATTGAACCAGCTGGTCTGATAGATCATATGTATGAGAAATAACTGCAGGGACCTGTAATTGGTTGATTGCGCTAAATGTTATTGCTTTAGGAAAGGACAAGGAAAGGTTTCCAGTGATCAATCAACAATACAAAGCCAAATGTGAAAGCTAGGGCACACTTTAACATATAAAAAGGCTTTCACCTCCTCCAGGTAGAGTCAGAAAAAGCTGCAGTCTAGGTCCAAGACTTATTTATCGGAGTAACAGAGCTCTGAAGTAATGCCAAGATGATGATTAGGGAAGAGCTTGACCTTGACACATGGGAGTTGACACCTGTAAACTTTGAGTCCCCAAGTCCCCTGAACCATAAGAGCTGAAGAAATGACTGACTCCCTATTTAGAGCTAGCAGTTCTACCATGCATGAAGATGGCGGACAGGCTTTTCTTATACTAGTTAACATACACCCCATCCTCAAGATCTCTCTCCAGTTTTCCCCTTGGTAACTAGGGTTAGGTTAGGCCATAACCCAGCTGCAGATACCCAGGGTCTGATAAGGGAGAAAATGGACAATATCTGCAAAGGAGCAAAAGGACCTACTGAACATGAATGTGCTTGAGATGGGGATCTGAGGGTGCCTGATGTAGGAGCCTGAAGGGCAGGGGAAAGAGGCAAACAGGAGAGCCACCATTTGGGCAGAATTAATTGAATCTGATCATCAGAAGCATACAGTGCGCCTGTTGTTATTCAGTGGGGGGCAGGAGAAGTATATTTACTATCCAGGAGTTATACTTGGGGTCTCTTGATGCTGATTTGCCCAATTTTGATAGTGAATGGACAAGTTTAATAACCCAGTTTGATAAGGATATGAGGACTAAGGGCTCAAATTTCTCATGGATTAGGGTATGCATCATGCCCCCGAGACCAGCAACCATGTTAGTTAGAGGGAATAGATAGTAGAAAAGGAAAACCAAAGCAACAT
Source organism: Myotis davidii (assembly GCF_000327345.1). Taxonomy (NCBI): domain Eukaryota; kingdom Metazoa; phylum Chordata; class Mammalia; order Chiroptera; family Vespertilionidae; genus Myotis; species Myotis davidii. The sequence continues at coordinate 75,463 of NW_006292991.1, read as the reverse complement.
TTGTGGCTCCAATATGATCTGTAGCAGCAGAGTCTATATTTTTTCTCACTAATACTTTTATAGGGATTAATGTCAGGTTTCCTCAGGGAGCACTGGGCTAACTGCTTCCTGAATTTATATAAGCAGTTGTTTTTAGTGGTGTAAGGGCAGGCAATCCCCAGATCCCCCATTTAAGAATGATACTGCTAGGAGAACTGACAGTACATCCTCATGCGACATCCTCCTAGTTTAGAATTGCCTCAACTAAAGACAGGTGCCTTGCCCAAAGCCATGCCTTATTTCTGGGGCCATCGACATATGATGGTTAAAACTGGCTATGAAGATATGGCTCTCTTTTGCCACAACTCTTGATAAATAGGCAGGGTTATCCCAGATTAAGCTTGTTTGGGTGACACCTTCATTGAGACTGCATCACAGCTCAACTGCTTTATTTATTACCCAAGTTTTGAACCAAAGAGCTCTCCCTAATGAAGTTTTTGCATCTAATATCCAACTCAGAGTATATTTCCAAAGGAACACAACTTACAATAGCTGGTGATGTTTGAACCATTAGGTGGGAATATCAGAGATATTGGTTACATATCACTATCTATTGGGCAGTTTTTAACAAAATTGTTCTAGAAAAAATTGCTACTTTGCATTAGTTTAAAGTACTATACTATTTTTGTTTTTCTCATGGTGAATACTTAATTATATTTTATTTTGTAATTTTTCTGGAATATATTTGAATTTATAGTTTTCACACTATATATGAAAAATTTTGCTCATATTGACAGATCATGGCAAAATCAAAGAAGTGACTATACTCAATCATATAGTCTATCTCTTTGTCCTCCTTCCTCAGTATTCAATCTATTCTTAAATCAAAGAAAACAAGTTTCACTTGCTTTCTTTAAAAACATCATAACAGACATTTTAATGGAGGAGCCAGCATTGAACAGAAATGCTGTGAGTGAAACAGAAACTTAGAATGAAACAAGTTAACTAAATGCCCTATTTAAACTCTTATTTAAATCTTTGGATTAGAGTTAATTTAGTTGGTAGTTAACCAAATATTAAATATTTACATCTTCCTAAATCTGTTTGACCTTTCCACTAATTTATAATTACCCCATTTATGTTAATTTATTGCCAGTATTTTCTACTAGAATATAAGCTCCATGACATACTGGTGACGTTGTCAATCTTGTTTTTTGCTGTAACTAAATACCTAGCAGAGGTCCTCACACATATAGCTGTTCAATGAGTATATGTTGAATGCAAGAAGGTTTAATTCATAAAGAGACAATCTATGATGCAGTTATATGCGAAAAATAGATGTTTTTTTTTTCATAATACCCCAGCAACAGAGACAAGAAAACAATCCATCTACTGATCCACATAAAAGGTTACAAGGTAACCTTATCTAAGGGGTTATCTTATCACCACTTGGCCACAGGTGTTCATGGACCTCTGAAAATCAACTAAACTTCACAACTTTCTATCTTGTTTCAGTTTTTGTAATAATATCATTACTTCTCTTCACCTTATGGTTTTAGTGAAAAAATATATGTTAGGATCAGTTGACCATTTTGGTAAAAAAAAACTTAGACTGTTTGAGAAAAATGTAACATTGACTGTTAATATCCATGAAAAATGAATCATTTGTTTCTCCTTAGTTCATACACAGAATTCACCATGACATCAGAGAGAGCTTTACAACAATAAATCTGTGCCAAATAATAAATTACTTCCCCTCATATTAAATTAAAATGTGCACATTGGGGAGGTTTAATTTAAAATTTTTATGACAAATGGAAATCTGGACACTAAAAACACTGGCACGAAGTTCAGCTACAAAGAAAAACCTGCAGCAGTGACTTTCTTAGGATTTTTCTCTCTTTTCTTTGTCATGTAGCAAATGGTTCATAACCTTTAACATCAGGCATTGCTGTCGGAGTGATGTTTAATGCTTTATAAAAGGACTCTCATCCTGGCCAGTGTTCCCACTGGTTGGAGTGTCAGCCCAGCACACCAATTCACCTCAATGTTTCTCTACCTCTCTTTCCTCCTCCTTCTCTCCCTTTCATTCTCAGAAAAATAAAAATCAATGGAAAAAATATTCTCAGGTGAGGATTAACAAAAACAAAAAATAAAAAATAAAAGGAATCCCATCTTTGTAATGAGTAGTTACTTTATTTTTGATCATGGGATACACATGAAATATTTCCCATAAGCAAAAAATCCCCACAATTAGATAAGAAAACAAATTACATTAAGCATCCTAACATCCCACATGCAAAAAATTTACATAAGAAAACAAATATTATTAAGAATTATATAATAGTTCTGAGTTACATTCCCACCAACAAGTGAGTGTAACTCAGAACTATTATATTTTCTAGTGAATGCTGGCATGTTATCTAAACTGAATTAATACAGCAATTTCTTAGTTTCTGGGGTATTATCACATCCCTATCCACAGAACTCTTGTAAACCCAGCAGTTTTTGAAAAGGTCAGATAAAACCTTCAGATACTCTTTTATCACCATCATAAAACATTAGCTAAGTGTACAAAATGACATGTCTCTATTCTTCACTTATCAGTGTAAGATTTTTCAAATAATTTCCCCAGTGCAGGAAGCATCAGTAAAATAGCATGCTCTTATTTCACTCCTAATGAGAATGAAAACGTCAGGTGCTTCTCAGGTCCTATCTAGGGCCACCGCTGTAGGCGTCATGGTAATTGATTTCATCCTGCCGTCTTCGGTTTACAGGAAATCCACATAAATCACCCAGAATATGGAAATTCATACCTCCCAGAAGTAACAGATTAACTGATTTTAAATTGGAGAAAAAGAAAATAAGAAAGCCTTAATGAGGAACACAGGAAAAATATTCCAGATTTTAAGTATTTTCATGGGAGGGCTACACTGTGTTTTAATTTTGTACTCACAGCAGCAAAACTGGGAGCTTGCAGCAAGGAATATAAATAGATGGGAGAAGGGGAGGCTACTGCTGTGAGGGAGTCTTCAGCATATTTTGGTTCACAGGTGAGGTAAGCCAGGGAAACTCTCCATCCAGAAATCTCTGTTCTGTTTTTGTACAAGTCCAGAGAGAATGCTGCCTCAGAGATTGTAGTCACCGCAGGGCTGGTCTGCTTTCACTTTAGGAAGAGAACAGAGAGTAGATGGGGGCTCCAAAATAGCAGGTGGGAGCCAGCCAGAGCCTACTAGGACCGTTTATTTCCACTTCCACCGGGTCTCAACTTTTTCACTGTTTTCAAAATATTCCCTAAAGACATAGCATCTCCAAATGATCGTTTTTACCCTCAGGTCACCCTCGAGAGATTCTGGAGCAAGGCCTCATGAAAAGCCTGATTCCAACAAGAATCAGATGCATATCTCACTCTTAAAATAATTCCCGCTTTGATCTGCTAAGTTAGTGCAACTACACATGAAAAGTACACAAGAATATACAGATGGAAGCTGATTTAGAATTTTGCACATAGGAAAGAGCAGGGACTTTGTTGGCAAACCAGCATGGACCTGATTTGTTGAAAATAAGACATCTGTAAGAAATAAGAGGCACTTTAAGGAAGCTACTTTTTGAACTTGACACTACTGACACAATTGTTCATACTTCATGAAAAAGACAATTGTTCTAACCCATATCAGTGGCCAGTAAGTTGATATATGTCAGAATTGATCATAGATCTTATTAGGTAAGTAGAGGGGGAGGAGGGGTTCCTCAGCCCGGCCTGTGCCCTCTTGCAGTCTGGGACCCCTCAGGGGATGACCACCTGCTGGCTTAGGCCTGCTCCCCCGGGGGATTGGGCCTAAGATGGCAATCAGACATCCCTCTGGCAGCCCGGCAGCCCTCGGGGGATATCCACTTGCCAGCGGGGAGCAGACCCAAGCTGCAGTCGGACATCCTTAGTGCTGCTGAGGAGGCAGGAGAGGCTCCCACCACCACCGCTGTACTGGCAGCCGGCAGCCTGGCTTGTGGCTGAGCAGAGCTCCCCCATGTGGGAGCACACTGACCACCAGGGGGCAGCTCCTGCATTGAGCATCTGCCCCCTGGTGGTCAGTGTGTGTT
>NW_006292991.1:64276-71181 GCF_000327345.1 Myotis davidii | reverse complement strand
CCATTTTAAGGCTGGCTGGTGACGGAAGCTCCCAGTCTCTCCTTTTTTTCTTTTTTTTTTAATTCTGGGATTTATTTACCTTCTATAATTGAAACTATGTTGCCGTCACTGGAGCTAAGAGCCCACTCCTACTTGCTCCAGCTCTGTGGACACGGCCGGCTGAAAGCAGGTATCTGGGGTTTGTTTAGCTTCTATAATTGAAACTTAGTTGCTTTCAGAGCTCACAGCCAGGCCGTGGCAGGCAGGGAACCTTGGCTTCCTTCATCACTGGAGCAAGGAAGCCTCCTGCTCACTTTAGCGGCATCGCTGCTGGCCGCCATCTTTGTTGGCGGTTAATTTGCATATCACCCTGATTAGCCAATGGGAAGAGTAGCAAAAGTATGGCCAATTACTCTTTTTGTCTTTTATTAGATAGGATGATATTGGATTAACTGATTAAGAAAGAAATATGGCAGTCATTTCTAAGACAAAAGAAAGGAAGGAAGAAAGAGAGAAAAGAAGGAAGGAAGGAAGGAAGGAAGGAAGGAAGGAAGGAAGGAAGGAAGGAAGGAAGGAAGGAAGGAAGGAAGGAAGAAGCCCTGAGGAAATCAGAAAACATTCATTAGGTCTAGGGCACCTATGGAATGACTGGAGGCTAGAAGGTAGGAGGGCTAAGCATACTCAGGCATTAGCAGACCTGTCAAATAGTCTAAGAAAGAAAGAAAGAAAGAAAGAAAGAAAGAAAGAAAGAAAGAAAGAAAGAAAGAAAGGAAGGAAGGAAGGAAGGAAGAAAGGAAGAAAGAAAGAAAGGAAGAAAGAAGGGAAGGGAGATCGGCTCTGGGGTTGGGACTGGAGTTAGGCTCTCAGTTGTACTGTAGATAAAAGGGAAAACAGAGCAGACACTGTCAGCCAGTCCAAAAGAGACCTGATAAGATCTCTGATAAAGAAAAACCAATAATTACCAGGTCCATACAACTTACATGTACTTTACCCTTCTCCACAAAATTGTAACTTTGATTCTTTTCTTTAATTAAAAGATGCCCTAGATCCGTAGTTGGCAAACCGCGGCTCGCGAGCCGCATGCGGCTCTTTGGCCCCTTCAGTGTGGCTCTTCCACAAAATACCACGTGTGGGCACACACGTACAGTGCGATTGAAACTTTGTGGCCCATGTGCAGAAGTCGGTATTTTGTGGAAGACCCACATTGAAGGGGCCAAAGAGCCTCATGTGGCCCGCAAGCCGCGGTTTGCCGAGCCACAGTTTGCCGACCACTGCCCTAGATGTTCATTTTACCTGCATAATTTGCTTTTTCTGATAATCAGGGCTCCCATATATGTGCAAGTTCTCTATTATTGGCACAAATAAGATTTACAGTTAATATATTTAAGGACTAATATATACATTTAAGGACTAATATATACAAATATACATGTTAATACATATATAAAGGATGATCCTAGATACTTTACAAATAATGCCTTTGCTTTTTATAAAAACCTTACAAGATTAGTGTTTTTACTACTTTCTTATGACAAATGAATTAAGGAGCATAGGGTTTAAATATTTTGCCAAAAAGTGCACAGATATGAGGACGTAAGCTTGGGGCTCAAGTCAGTCTGATTTTAAAGTCATCCAAAGTCCATTTTATAAACAAGAGTTGAGAAATCTCAAAATATCAGGTGTTTTGGGTTTTGTTTTTTGGTCATAAGACTAAAATATAAAGCTTTCTGAAATCAATGCAAAGTAAAGTTGAAAAGAGCAAGTTGCACAGCAATAAATTTCCAAGAACCAAAAGATTATGTAGGTAATAAAATTGACCATCAGCTTTAAATCAGGTAGAAGTGATGACAATAAAATATTTGCTTTTAACCAATTTATTTCCTGTTTTTGTATTGAAAATAGGGTTTCCATCTGGCGAGGATGTTTGCTTATGCATATGGACTGTGAGTAAGCAAACAACTGTATCTCCATGGCCTTCAGAGCAAATTATTTTATCTGAAAGAACAGTCGAGTAAATTAAAACAAAATGTTAAGAAAGAGAAAATGAGTATCTGTGTCTATTCATTCTGAGAATGAAAAGACTAAAACTAATTTGAAGCCTTGAAGCTCAACAGTCACTATTTAGAATAGACTTTTTTTTTTCCCAGAGCAGCAGCCCAAGATTATTAAACATGACATCAACACTGGTAGGCTTCTTTGCTGAAAGAAATAAACCATCAAAGGCCATCAAGGGGGTAACGATGGATTTAAGGAGGCCCTCTGAGCAGAAGACTTTGTCTTATTGCTGTTCCTATCACTTTGTGCCGGGCCTTTTCCTTTATACTTAACCTGTTAACTAAAGTGGATGAATTCAAAGGGAAAAAAGGTCACCTGGAAGGACTGCTTGCTCCTGCGAAAACTTAATAAATTGTTCAAGAGCCAGCGTAAAACTCTTCAGTAGAGATATGTTTCCAGCTCTGTGTCACACCTGTCTAACATGGTTTAGAGAATGTCAGGAGAAAAGAATACCAACTGATGGCCAAGACAGAAAGGATATACAAGGTACACATTTGTATTACCGGCTCGTTTCAATCCAGGCCAAGACATAAACCAGCGTGCTGAGCGGGATGTTGATCATGACAAGATTAGTGACCAGTGCTTTTCTTCTCCTCTGACAGCGGTGGCTGCAGGATGGATTTACACGTCCCCAGAGGACGGGAAAGCATAAACAGCACTTGGCATCAGCATCGTGAAGTGCTGACATCACCAGAGCAAATCATCTGAGGGAGCCAGAAAATTAGAATTCAAAACTTCATTTCGTAGCTCACTGCCATGCCAATAGAAAGTAGGACAGATCTCAAAAGTGCTTCTGAAATATAGCCCCCTCCCTTATCCATTGCCTTTCTGATTTTGATCAAATATATTCAAGGGAGATCATATTGCAAACACGTTCTGAGCAATTGGGGAAATGGTAGTTTGAATATTGGCTGTGAAGTTGTAGGTTGAGTTGCAACCAATACTTCATTACAGAATAATAAGCTCCAAACACATAAATAAAATGCCAGTTGTCCTAACCTCAAGAAAGCAGGCATATTTATAAGGTGGAATCTCGCCATCTCAGACGTGGCGGCACCCGACTGACAAGCAAGCTGTGTGTGGTGGCACCTGACTGACAAGGTATAGCATCACTGTCAGTCTGACGCTGACACTTCAGCTATGTCTGTATTTTGAGAAAGAGCAAAAGACTCTCAAATCTATTTTCTGGATCATTTTTTTCATTTTGTCATTGGACTCCCATATATCAATGTCTAGTAGAGCCATTGCTCTGTGTGGAAGAAAGGACAATAATTCTGAAATAAATTTATTTCAACATTTATCCTGTTTTTAGTTGCTGATCATTACAACCTCTACGAAGTATTCTTCCCCCAAAAGAATAGGTGGTTGTTTTTATAAAACTATTTATGGGTGCCAATTTCACCATATTGCTACACAGGTCAGCATTTCAGGCCCAGCAATAGTTCTTACTGTTTTCAAGTAGATAATCCATAGAAGTAGTATATTTCTACAGTACTTACATTTTATATTTGAGTCTTTGTATCCAATAAGTACCTGCAAAATTAGTAAAAGCTGTAGTTGTGCATAAACATAGTATTCCCCCCAATGAAGTTGTGTTTTTAACAAAATAAAATTGACTAAAATATATACAATAGTTATACATACATTCAATATTTAGTTACTGAGTAATGTAATAATACTATTGCTAACCAATAAAAAAGTATCTATTTATTGACAGCCTATTATGTGCTAGACATGAGTCAGGCAAATTACACGCAGATCATGCGAATGTTTTCTCCCACCCTTCCTTCTCCCTGAGCTGGCCTCGGTTCCGGGGAATCCACAGGAGCTGCCTGTTATGGAAGGAGGGGCACTAAGGAGGTGTGCTCAGTGTCTGCCAACATCAGTCTCCTTGGGATGCACAGACTCTCCATCCTGGAAGGCCAGTCCTTCATGCTGACATCTGCTAATCTTCCTGTTCGCATCTGGTAGCCAGTCTCATGTACATCCCTTACCTAATACCCAGGTGCCACCGCAAGACTCTGTCATACCAATGGGAAGTTCATTAATTGCCATCCTAGTTGGGGGTGGACAAAATCTTGTCCACCTACAGAGTGCATTTAGAAGAATTTAGATGCTCTCCCATGTCTCTCAGGAACCATGAGACAGTTATTGAAGACTGCCCCAAATTTTCCTGCCCTTGGCAACCAGTGTAGCTATTACTCCTTTACTGTTCCCTTGTCTAGACGATGTGGAAAATTCTGCCAGGATGGTCTGCTCTCGGGTACTAGAGGGGAAGTTCAACACAAATGCTCTGCATGCTTGCGTTCCCGTAGCTTATAGAGGGCTCTCTAGGCAATGCGGGTGTGGTTAGACAAAAGACCCTTGACATCTGTTTTTTCTTTCTTTCTTTGTAAACACAAAATGTTGGTATCCTTTCTGTGATGTAAAATATATACATGCATGCATATATACATATTCATATACATACATATACACATAAAGTATATATGTCATAAATTAAAACACTGCTCTGCAAGTATTATTTCAGTTGTTGACTCTATCAGATTTCACTGGCTGTCATCAAAATTTCCCCTTGAGACCACAGTAAACTGATTAACTGCTCTGGGAGTGTTTTAGTAAAAATGGGAGAGGCAATGTTGTGCAGTGGAAAGCATGTTGATAATTATTTTACAACTTTGTCTTATCACAGAGACGAAAGGCTGGGAGACAGGAAATATTGAAATGGATGTTTTTATTTTTAGTGTACTTGTCTTATGATATAGCTTCCAAATTGGGTCCTATAGTAAAAAGATCAAAGCACTTTACTTGTTGTATCATCTACAATGGGATCTAACACCCATTCTTTCTTGGGGAAGGAAAAAACCCCAGGGAAATTAAGTAACTCTTCCAAAAAATGCACAGCTCCTCCCATCAAAGCTAAACCTCAAATCTAGTTCTCCACTTCTCAGCCTAGCACATTGCCAAACTTTTACCGGGTTAGAGTTGGGGGCATTCCGGGTATTCCTGGACAAATCCTCACCTGATTTTCCCAGCGATGCCTACAGTTCCTTTCCACTTTCTCTCTGCACCTACTTAGAGAAACATAACTCAGTGATAATGAATACACAGCCAAGTGTTCACCCCCCTTTTTATGGAATTAAGCCCTGAGGGATTGAGGCCTTCTTTCATATGTACTAGTAATAGTAATAAATACTAGGTAGAAGCATTCAAGGGGGAGAAATGACCCCTAAGTCTTTTAGAGGTTGATTTAATGTAGCAAATACAGTATGTTTCATCCTAATGGTGGTTGAATTGACTATTAAAAGATTTTATAGATATATAAAAATTGTAATATGATGTAATAGCCTTTGAAACAATCACATAATTTCAAGGTGTTAATAAAAACATTATATTCATCCTATGAAAGCAGTCATTAATATCTGAAATATGAAAGTAAAATATTTAATTTTTAACTTACTAGGTCCAACAGACTTACAGAGGTTTTCACTTGTATAATGATAATGTATGGAATTTAATATTATTTGTCCTGCCCTAACCGGTTTGGCTCATTGGATAGAGCATTGGTCTGAGGACTGAAAGGTCCCAGGTTCGATTCCAGTCAAGGGCATGTACCTTGGTTGCGGGCACATCCCCAGTAAGGGGTGTGCAGGAGGCAGCAGGTCAATGTTTTTCTCTCATCAATGTTTCTAAGCCTCTATCCCTCTCCCTTCCTCTCTGTAAAAAATCAATGAAATATATATTTTTTAAAAAGATTATTTGTCCTCAGGATAATGTGCTAAAATGAAATGAGCATTTTCTGTATATTCAGATAGAAAACAACCTGAATGTTGAATTCAAAAAGATTTTTAATTTTCTTTCAAAAATTATAACATGACATGTCTATAATTTGCTATCTAAAAATTGTATTAAAAATGATCATTATGTCACATGATTTTTAGAAAGATTTTTTGTATGCTCTATGTAACACCTAAGAAAAATATCAACATTATTTATTATTGCAATAAAATTTTAAACATTACATTTTCTTTGTGACTGATATAATAACAAACTAATTCTATACATGATTGGTGTAAGTGAAACTCCTAGATGTCAGCATTGTTCAAAGCTTTTTTTTGGTTGATACAACTTTCCTTTCGGATACAAATCTTACCGATTTTTAAGAGCTTCATATAAAAATGCACTGAGAAGTGAAACTCCTAGATGTCAGCATTGTTCAAAGATTTTTTTGGTTGATACAACTTCCCCTTCGGATACAAATCTTATGGATTTTTAAGAGCTTCATATAAAAATGCACTGAAAGATTCTCTGGATGTCTGTGCCAACCTGTTAACAAAACCCATTGATCTTTCCTCTTGTGTTCACAGCCTTATTTGATTCACTGGTTTTTTTAATGTCTAAGGAGCATTGTACCACACAAAGTGCAGACGAAGACATGAAAGGTCAGTGATTTGGCTTTACAAGTCATGGCCTGCTTAATCTGTTATACTAATGCCTTTCATTGCATCACCATATAAGAAACTCCGGGCCACATTTTGATAATGCAGCCTCATTGAAAATTCTAAAGGAAAGCTCCAGTTGGAGTCACAGAGAGAAAACTGGATATGCCTAGGGTCAATAAAATCTGAACTAATTTCAAAAGGTAGTTTAAACCAATCAATGTGTGTCATATATGTGCCTGTTTTCACCATAGCTGAAGACTATGGAAGGCTTCTTATTCAAGACAGATAAATATCAAATTATATACATTCATGAATATGAGAGCAATTATCATGGGTTGTATTGATAGTATCATTTGTCAGGAGTGGCTGCTGTCATAAGTTATTTGCATTTGGCCTTACAGTTAAGACCTTTTTATCCCAGCCTTTTTT